>NC_137266.1:4866235-5418735 GCF_053477335.1 Acartia tonsa
AAAATTGTTTAAAAAACACGAAATTTTCATCAAACGCTTTGATTAGGTCAATGTGACAAAAATTTCTCTATTGTTCTATTCAAAAAGGAATACACATATTTAGAGATTATTATCGTTCTACTATTATTTTTGAGCCTTAGAACACACACCTTTACGGTATTTACCAGAAACCTTCCTCTCTCTTTGTCTGTCTGTAGGACACAATTTTGGTTTTACAGGGGTGCCTCCTTGGACCCATGATAATTAAAGTGGAAAATGTCTCGAGAAATCTTTACTCTAACTTTGGCCGTAAGAATACTTCTCTTGTTTGAACCTAACATTAAAATTTACTTAAATGTATACAGTTTGTGTTAATGATGAAAAAGGCAATTTAAAAAATGTTGGGTCATTTTGCCCCCAAAACCAATTTTGAATTTAAGTTGTAGTAATAATTTGCTGTTTCATTAATTTATAGGCGAAAGTGAAGGAACTGAAAAGATAACTCTATAGATTAATTTATCCTAAATTTTAGGAAAAATCAATGGGAGCCTGAACAAAAGCATATTGCTTTTAGTCAATGTTTACAATTTAGGTAAAATATATATTAATTAGGTGTTGTATGAACTGTTCCTGTTGACTAAAGTGTACTTGTATATTCATTAAGCTATATAAGTTGGAAAGAATTTTAATGTATAAATAGATTTGGAATCTGCATAAAATTTTAAGGATTTTTTATAAAATTCGTTTTTTTTTATAATTCTTTATTTAAAAGCGCAAATACAACTTGGTGGGTTGAAAACAATCTGCGCTCTGATTGGAGAAGCTTAAGTTTCGTACACCATTCAACCAATTAGAACTCAGGTAGGTTCCAATCCACCTATCCTATTGGTCAAAATTAATTAACTTAAATTGTATTTGCGCTTTTAAATAAAGAATAATATAAAAAACGATTTTTATAAAAAAAAAATCCTTAAAATTTTATGCAGATTTCAAATCTTTTATATACAATAAAATTCTGTTCAACTTATATGTATAGCTTAATATTCATTCATGATTTAAAAAAAAATTTTTTTGGTAATTTGGCTATTCTATGACCGATTGTCTTTTGGAGAATCCTTTTCTGTGGACATCATAAATATAAAAAAAAACTATTTGCTCATTTTACAGCTGTTATGCCAGGTGCCTAACTTAAATTTGATCATATTATAGATCAATTTTGAAAATCACATGTAGAACCATCTACCCCTGATCGTATTACTTTCTATAATTCACTCAGGGTAATTTAAAAAACAAATGATTTATTCGTCCTGAATTCAAG
Organism: Acartia tonsa; assembly: GCF_053477335.1. Taxonomy (NCBI): domain Eukaryota; kingdom Metazoa; phylum Arthropoda; class Copepoda; order Calanoida; family Acartiidae; genus Acartia; species Acartia tonsa. Next base: position 4,867,533 of record NC_137266.1, read on the forward strand.
TTCTAAATCAAAATATTTTTAATTTTTAATATTAATTTTAAGTTTTTGTTAAAAGGAACTTTTTTAGGATCAGTAATATTTGACATAAAATCACTTCACATAAATTCATTTCACATAAAACATTTGACATAAAGTATCATTTGACATAAAGGTACATTTGACATAAAAACGTTTCACATAAACTCATTTGGCATAAAGGTACATTTGGCATAAAGATACATTTCATGTAAAGGTATACTTGACATAAAGGTACATTTGACTTAAAGGTACATTTGACATAAAGGTACATTTCACATAAAGGTACACTTGACATAAAGGTACATTTCACATAAAGGTACCCCGAGCATGGCAACCGGTAAACAGAATCTCAGTTCTGCACCACAAGCCTCGCACGACTGAAGTTCCCATGTCTATACAGTCATATTTATATGAAAATTTTTTAGAAGATTTTTGAATTTTTTTTGAAGATTTTCTTTTAATAATAAATAAAAATTTCTAAAATCTTTAAAAAAAATGGAAAATCTTAAAAAAAAAATTCAAAAATCTTCTAAAAATATTTTCATATAAATATGACTGTATAGACATGGGAACTTCAGTCGTGCGAGGCTTGTGGTGCAGAACTGAGATTCTGTTCACCGGTTGCCATGCTCGGGGAAAAAAATGACAACCTCGGGTAGACTTTGAAATGAAACGTTTTTATGTGTATTGTACCTTTATGGCAAATGTTTTTATGTCAAATGTACCTTTATGTGAAGTGATTTTATGTCAAATGTTTTATGTGAAATGAATTTATGTTAAATGATATTATGTCAAATATTACTGATCCACTTTTTTAAGGAGTTTGATAGAGGAACACGGAGAAGAAGGTGGGCACATTTCATTGATTGTACAATTTGGTTTTTAGTAGCGAAGCTACATTCGAAATGTCCGTCCGTCTGTTCGTCTGAGACAAAAAGGGGGAAACGTGATTTTCTCGGCTCCCATAAAAGATAGAATACTGAAACTTTTTGACAACATTCCCTTTATTAAGGAGAACAATTAACTATAAAACATTAATGGCGGTCGGACTGCTTTTTTGCAGGTTTTAGGCCATTTTTATATTTTCCACATTTTCCCCCATATCTTTGGTGTTTATGGTCCGATTTTAAAAATTTTTAGTCAAATATATCAAAATTTAAATTCCCATCGTTTGAAGAAAGCAACAATGATGATCAGACTGCCTTTTTGCAGGTTTTTGGCTATTTTTATGTATTTCACATTTTCCCCCATATCTTTGGTGTTTATGGTCCGATTTTCAAAAAATTTTCAGTTAAAGATATCAAAATTTAAATTCCCATCGCTTGAAGAAAACAACAAAGACGATCAGACTGCCTTTTTGCAGGTTTTTGGCTATTTTTTGTATTTCACATTTTCCCCCATATCTTTGGTGTTTATGGTCCGATGTTCAAAATTTTTTCAGTTATCGATATTAAAATTAAATTTCCTGACGTTTTAAGAAAAGAGACAATGGCGGTCAGACTGCCTATTAGCAGGTTTTTGGCCATTTTTATGTGTTTTTTTATATTTCCTCATATCTTTTGTATTTTAGGTCTGATTTAAAAACTTTTTTGCAATGACAGTATCAAAATATTTTTTCCCATTGTTATGCGCATCTAGTATGTAATTTACTTTAACTGTCGTCATCACACAAAATATTACAAGGTTTCGTGTTTATTTTCTCCAATAAATCTATTCTTGATTTTAATAAATACACTTTAAATCTACTTGTACGTAATTCCATCCATGATTTTTTTGTTCTTAGCTACTTATGGATGTTGTCATCCTTGTTTTGATGATAAATTTAAAAATATTGTATTAAAATCCTTATATCAATAAAAGTACCATGATCTGTATCTGTCCGTACCAAAGGATCTGTGTAACTGTAGAACCTATATAGTATATCGTTTCCTTTACAATGTAGCTTCTCCCAGGAAAGGTAACACCACCCTCCGAAGAGAAATATTCCTTAGAAAAAATGACTCCCCTCCCCCCAAAAAATACTTTTACTTTCTCTTTAAAACTTAAATTGAAAGAAGGTCAAGGTAACTCTAGATGCGTAGCTGTTAGTAAAATGGGTACCTAGGTTTTTTTTGGTTGTATTAAGTCACACATATTGTACAAAATAAAAAAAACAAGTTTTTTTTTAATCATACTAATCTTTAATTTTACTAGGAAAACCTTTCTATAATATGAAAGCTGTTTTTCTGACATCTTTACCAGACAAGAAAACAGCTTACCTGGAAATCATAAAGGTAAGTAATGTAAAGATTGACCAATGGGCATCTGCTCTTTAAAATACTTTTTTTGTCCCACTATCCAAATCCTCTAGATATGAAATGTGCTTCTGAATTATCTTGTAAAGACTCCCGCATCTATTATGCAACACCATAGTCCATGATTGTTCATCACAAATTATAAACTATTTCTGCCATTTGCAAGCTTACCATTGTTAGGATTTATAGGTATTGTCCTATAACTGTTCCCCTTCATTTTACTAAATATTTAAATCTAAATTTTTAGGCTGGAGGAGGAAAAACAATACCAAATATTTTAAACTTCAAAGAATTAAATTTAAGAGAGGTATGTTACTTTAATTAAGAAGAATATATTTTATATTTTATATTTCAATATTATATTTAAAAGCTTAAGTTTCATTTTAATATTTTGAAAAGTCACATGGTGATATTTAATCTAACGATAATTAACTTGTATAACCGTGATGATTATGAATGTTTGGTATTTGGACATTGGAACAAGGACGTCCAAGCTTAGTAGTGTCTCTAGATAGGGAGGCCTTATAAGAGGGGGAAAAATCTTTTTTTTTTTTTTTTGGGGGGGGGGGAGGTCAACATGGGGGGTTTTAAAGGATAGAAGGGGTGGGGAAATAGAATGTACTTTGTCACCTTGTGCTTGGGGAAAGAGGTAAACACCCCTTTTCTTCCCCCCTTCCCTTGGACGTCCTTGCTCTAGGACATCAAAATTTCATTTCCATATCCGCTGACAATTGTTTAAAAATTACCAGAGAAATATATTTTCCAGTATGGCTTTAAAAACCATACTGAAAAATTATTTAAAGCATTTTACTACAGACAATTTTTGATTTTTTCCCACGGAAATCTGTCTATAATACGATCTGATAAATTTCTTTTTATGTAGTGGCAAGAAGGTGAAATAAATCACGTGTTTGTTGATCCTTTTTACATCAGAGAAAAGAAAGAGTAAGTATTTGCACTTTTTTATGCGTAGCATCTCTTTAAGTGCTCTTTTTTTTTGTCATTCACTTTTTTATGCGTAGCATCTCTTTAAGTGCTCTTTTTTTTTGTCATTCACTTTTTTATGCGTAGCATCTCTTTAAGTGCTTTTTTTGTCATTTACTTTTTTATGCGTTGCATCTCTTTAAGTGCTCTTTTTTTTGTCATTCACTTTTTTATGCGTAGCATCTCTTTAAGTGCTCTTTTTTTTTTCATTCACTTTTTTATGCGTAGCATCTCTTTAAGTGCTCGTTTTTTTGTCATTCACTTTTTTATGCGTAGCATCTCTTTAAGTGCTCTTTTTTTTGTCATTCACTTTTTTATGCGTAGCATCTCTTTAAGTGCTTTTTTTTGTCATTTACTTTTTTATGCGTTGCATCTCTTTAAGTGCTCTTTTTTTGTCATTCACTTTTTTATGCGTAGCATCTCTTTAAGTGCTTTTTTTGTCATTCACTTTTTTATGCGTAGCATCTCTTTAAGTGCTCTGTTTTGTTAATCACTGACTTTGTCCGATAAATTTATGCGTAACTACCTTTTAACTAGGGTATTTCCAAAAGTATAACATAAATAAATAGGTATAACTTTCTGGTTGAAATGAAAATGAGATCGCTTAAAATGAACTCAAACATATCTTGATGCACTTTAGGCGTTTATACTGTAATTGACCAGATAGCATGTATTGAATTGTCTAGTAGGTTCTATAAAATTACACTGATACGCCTTCCACCCTCCTAGTTATTATTTTTTCTATCACTAACCCCTGCAGGGCACTAACCCTAAAAGGCGATTGCCTACAAAGCCCCCAACCTGCAGAGCTACCCAGTACCTAATGTAAACGGACCTAAATTAACAAAGAAACAAAAAACTACCCCTCAATCTATTAATTTTAAGGTTGTAAAGGGGGAGTTTTTTTTCTAAACACTTTGAGAGAAACCACCAGCTATCCTTATTATTTTTTGTGTTTCAGGCAAAGACACTTTTTATTCCAATTTATGGAGCGGGCACAGAAAAAGTTGGGCACAGTTCATTTCTTAAAATATTTGTTCATCAGAGAATATCTTAAATTAGGTAAATATTTTGGAAAAGTTCTACATCAATTCTATTCACAACTGCAAAAGATATTTATATCTGTAAATAAAAAATTTAAATGTATTTGTTAACATTAAATCTTTAACCGAGATTGCTAAATTTGGATAAGATATTCTATAAATCAAGTGTCGAATCTACTTTATAACTCTCTATATGTTAATCGCGAGTCCGTTCATAATGCATTGAAAAAACTAAAATTTAGTCAACGAGATGGTTGCATTAACCCCCCTCCCCCCCCCTTTACCTAAATATTAAATCACTTCAATCTATGTGAAATAGTTTTCTGTGTGTTTAGGTGGTGTAGTTTCAACAGAAAATTTTGTTATACGCCAAACTGATTATCAAGACTTAAACAGGTACATTCATCCTTATACTAAAGTAACAGGATGTCTGTGTGTTTGTACTGAAGGATCTCGCTAACCGCTGAACCGATCGGGTTCTCCTTAACAGGGTAGCTTCTCATAGGTCCCGGGAAGGTTTATAACTATTTTGGGGGAGGGTACCACCATCCTCCCAAGAGAAATCGCCCCTAGAAAAAAATTACCCCTCCCGAAAAAGAGACTTGAACGAAACATAAACCAATTATTTCTCTGATTAGATATTTTACATAAAAAAAAACATTCAAAGTGCCACTATATAGAGGCCTCTAGGGTGTAGCCGCTAGTATATTGTTAAAAGAGAAACCATTTTATAATTAGTAACGGATAGCTTTTATCGTTAGTTTAGACTTGTTAGTATTGTGTTGGGCTACCCAATACCTAAAATAATAACCTAACCTAACTTAGTGTATAATAAACTAAAAAATAACATCCCCCCCCCCCCCTTTATTTTAATATATTTTTAAAAATACGGAGGGGTTATAAGTGCTCAACAAGGTACAATGTCAAAAATTCCAAGGAATTTATTAAGAAAGCTCTTTTGTTTACTGTTTTAATTATTGGCTATCTATTTTTATAAATATTTATTTCAGTAAAAATTACATTGTATGTTCATACCTAAGTAACGCAGCAATAATAATAAAAAAGATTGTTAAAGTGTAATATGATTTTTGGTAGATATTTTAATCTAACCAGTTAAAATCTTCAAATAGCTTTTTTCGTTAATTTAGACATGTTTGAATTCAATCTGTTGATTCCTGTAGTAGTTAGATACGATCTAAAAAGTATAGCAACTCTATAATCATTACCAGAATGTCCGTACGTCCATTTTAAACATGTTGATTTTTCTACTTTTAAACAAAAAAAATTTAGTGATCTAATTATCCGATTGATCTGATTTTTGGTATACTGATTCCTGGGACAACAAAGAACAATATTATAAGCGAAGCAACTCTATAATCAAGTCATAAAAATGTAAGTAGGTCAATCAATATTATTATCCTGTATCAAGCAGTTTTCTTTTTGCTTTGACTATTATGCATTTATATTCTGATTATTCAGTTCTGACACTATACAAGTGTTAATGTCCGTTTCGCTTTCATAGATGTTGTCATCCTAGTTATCTTTATTAGAACTAAGAGTACATATGGAAATACAGCTATTTGTAACATACTTTGTTGGATGTATGGTAAATCCTTATAATAAAGTAACAGGATGTTTGTGTGTCTGTGTGTTCGTGTGTTTGTTTGTGTTTTGTTTGATCTCGCTAACCGCTGAACCGATCGGGTTCTCCTTAACAGGGTAGCTTCACATAGGCCTGGGGAAGGTTTATAATTATTTTCTTGGGGGGTGGGACACCTCCCACCCCCCTAAAAAAAATGAAAAATACCCCCCTCCCAATTTTTTTTTTAAACTAAAATTAAAAATAAGGGGGGGGGGCACTCTTCCCCCCCAAATTTATTTTTACCTAAAAAAATCTAAAATAAGAAATTTGGTTATCAAATTCGACTCCCCCCTCCTCAAGTGCCCCTAGAGGCCTCTAGGGGCGTAGCCGCTAGTTAGGTTATATAGAAGCTGTGCTATAATTAATTAATTTTTAGGAGAGAGAATAAGAGAGAACGTAGTTTGAGTACTAATGAAAGTGCATCTAAAAAGGTAATCTACTAGGGTTGGGCCGGATCTATCTGGCCAAGGTTCGATATCGAGCAAATTACTGGTAACCGGGTAGTTTCAATATCCAGTATCCAGCCAGATATTAAAAATGGCAGAATATCCGGCAAAACCGGATAAACAGCCCAACCCTATAATCTCAGGGAGTAAGGGAGGGGACAATGGGCAATTAATTCAATTTAAGAGTTTTCGCTGAAAAGCGATGAAAACCAGATTTATCCAGAAAATTTGACCAAAATTGTAAAGGGATGATGGTATAATTTAGAACAAAATTAGTTCTAAGAAAAAAATCATTTACTTGAAAATTAAATTACCAATACATCACAATGTAGTAAACATTCTGTAATTAATCACTAGAAAAATCTTGTTTAGAACTACGTCAACACATCTCATATATTTTTAACTGCCACCTAAATTCAAGGGGTTCTTAGATTGTACATGAAATGGCATTTTCTTTGGAAAAAATATTCGTTTAAACCAGCCATCTAATAACAAATTTTTCTGTCTGCTATATTCAAAACTAACTCAGCTAGTTAGCGGGGCATTGATGCGCTAGTACCCAAAGTCAGTCAGTCAGAAACTGCTGTATTCGTGCACATTCCCTTTAAGCCAGTACCCAAAGTCTGAGACTCTTAAAAAATGAATATTCGATCCATTGTCCCCTTCCTTACTCCCTGCTATAATCTACTATTAACTGCGAAAATATTTTTATCAATGATCAAAGCTAGTCTTCAAATTATTTGTGCGTTCAGTAAGAGTGGATAGAACAGGTTCTGTCATCCACAGGGTGTGAAAATTTAAGGAAAATTGATATAGCCCTAAATTGTCTTTTGTTGGTAAAAACACCATCCCTATTACATGAACGCTTACAGCAAATCTTTCATTAACTGTGCCAGTCAGTCCGCTATGGGGGAAATGTGACGTTCTCTGCTGCTATTCTTATAAAGTACGGGCATCTAGTCAATATATTGTTTTATTATGTTTATTATTTCGTGTTTTCCTTCAATTTTTGCATATTATCTCTCTTTTCTTTGTTATGATAACTAAACATCTGTTCTATTGCTCACTTTATCTTTTTGTCCATTCCCAGATTTTTTTCTGGATGTCAACTTATGTTTAAATAATCTATTTGTATAATCTAATTGTGATCATTTTAAGGCTAAAACAGCTGAGTTAGTGGACCTTGAAGATGATACTGAACAAGTCATTTTGTTGTCTGATGATGACCATGACACAACAGAGCATGTTGTACATGCTTATGATGATATTCCTGTCGTTGTTGATGATGACAACGCTGCTCAACAAAGTACTGATGATGATATAGAGGTTACATACTTACTTCCATACTAGGACATACTAACATTTTTAGGACTTGATTATAGAGATGCTTCACTTATAACATTGTACTTTGTTTTAGGAATCAGTATTCCAAAAATCAGATCAATTTAATAAGGGGGGAGGCGGATGTGCCACTTTTTGAAACCAAAACTAAAAGTCAAAGGAACTTAACTAAAAAAAGAGTTACAGGTCTGAGATTTTGCATGGCAGCTGCTTTATAGGGTTACAATATGGAACAGTGAAGAAACGGCGGTGCAACCGCTGAAAACCGCCGAGAAATTGCAAAAAAAATTCGGCGGGAAACGGCGGTTGCGCCGCCGTTTCTTCACAGTTCCATATTGTACCCCTATAAAGCAACTGCCATGCAAAATCTCAGACCTGTAACTCTTTTTTTAGTCGAGTTCCTTTGTTGTCTTTTAGTTTTGGTTTCAAAAAGTGGCACATCCGCCTCCCCCCTTTTATCACATAAAAATTAGTTCTTAAAAAAGTTAAAAATCAACATATTTGAAATGGACGTACGGACATTCTGGTAACGATTATAGGGTTACTACCTAATTACTATAGGAATCACCATGCAAAGTTTGAAATCGATAGGAAACTTCTAACATGCTTGAATTAGCGAAAAGAGCTAACTGTCCAGGACGGACGGACGGACCGACCATAATTTTAGAAAAGCTGTGTTTTTAAAAATATATTTATCTGTATTATAACTTTATAAGTTATTCAACTGTACTGGAAATATATTGTATTTTTAGTGTATAGAAGATTTACGGTTTGAAAAGAAGCCTGCAGTGTCGTGTCTGTATTATGAAACCAACAAATTACCAGAGAAACCTAGAGTTGTTCAGGTAAAATATTGCCAGTACGGCTTTTAAACCGATTTATATAACATAAATCTTACAGGAATAGGTACTATAAATAAAATAGAAAATTAAATTAATCATTTATTTTCATTTTACTATCCAAAGAAAGCTGTCCATAATACGATAGATAAATAACTATTATGATTTAAACAAATGGGTAAAAACATGAATAAATATAAGATCAATAATTCAGATAATCTGATTAGTGATGGGAATCCGGATCCGGAATCCGAATCCGGAATCCGGAATCCGTCCAATTTTTGGCCAATTTTGGAATCCGAATCCGGATCCGGAATCCGTTTTTTATAACGGATTCCGGATTCTAAATTGGTAGGCTAAAATTACCGTCTTTTTTCTTACAACTCCCTCTGTTTGAAGGCAAAGATAAAAAAAATTTTCTACATAACAAATTTTAATAATTACTAATGTGATGTGAATGTTTTAGTTATGCTGGAAGTCAACACTTTAAACAAATCAAGGCTTCAACCAAGTAACATAGTGATAAATTAACGAAAAAAGCTATCCCTCTGTGACGGACGGCCTTTTAAAATACTGCTAGAATCCGGAATCCGAATCCGGAATCCGCCAAAAATAAGAATCCGGAATCCGCAAGAATCCGTCACTTTTTTTGACGGATTCCTTCAGAATCCGGAATCCGAATCCGGCCCAAAAATTCGACGGATTCCCATCCCTAAATCTGATAAACATAAACGAAATGGTAACGCTTTTAGAACAAAAATAAACACGACTCATTGTTTTTGGACAAAAATTAAAGACACATATTACATAAAAATAGATTACAATACAAGATGCTTACTGGGACGAACTTATATTTTAGAACTTGATATTAGATATACATACTTTGCTATTTTGTGCATTATCATCATATCATATAACTAGCGGCTACGCCCCTAGAGGCCTCTAGTGGCATTTAAATGTTTTTTTTTTATTATTTGAAATATCTAATTTGAGAAATGATTTGTCTATGTTGCGATCAGCTGTTAAATTCATGCCTCTACGCAGCGCCACTACGCTAGCGACACTATGCGGCGGGAATATTTCAATTTTTTTTAGATTTTATTGTGATTTCTCTTGGGAGGGTACCCTCCCCCAAAATAGTGAAAAACCTTCCCGGGGCTTATGAGAAGCTACCCTGTTAAGGAGAACCCGATCGGTTCAGCGGTTAGCGAGATTTTTCAGTACAAACAGACAGTCAGACATCCTGTTACTTTTTTATAAGGATTTCCATTTCAAATTACCTGTATTTAATTTTCTTACAGATTTTATCTATCATCTGTGTTATTTAGAATTATGCTGAAGTATGTAGGCAACAAAAAGAAGAAGCAAATAGAAAATCTGAGGTATAATCCTATTATATAAAGTAAAAGGATGTCTGTCTGTTTGTGTGTTTGTGTGTTTGTGTGTTTGTTTGTACCACCACCCTCCCAAGAGAAATCACAAAAAATGAAAATTTCTCGATTTAACAAAGAGAGTTCAACGAAACATATCTTCTAAAATAATAAATTAGGTTATCTAATTCGACTCTCCCCCCCTCAATTGCCCCTAGAGGCCTCTAGGGGCGTAGCCGCTAGTTCTATTATATAAAGTAACAGGATGTTTTTCTGTCTGTCTGTAACCTCATAGCTGAACTGAGGTGAATTTCCTTGACTATGAAGCTTCTCATATGTTTATATCTTTAAAGGGTGTAACTGTAGGTTCTGGTAAACATAAAAGTGTCAAATTTACATATTTGTTGTTTTTTAGTAGCGAAGCTACTCTATAATTCACTTTGTTTGTCCGTCCGTCCGTCAGTCCGTAACGCCGTGGGGGAAACGTGACTTTCTCGGCTCATATTAAAGATAGACAGCTGAAAAGTGAAACTCTTATGACATATACTCATCTAATCTATACATTGTTTTGTCCGTCTGTCTGTTAATTGAGGTGCTAGATCGATTCCTAGATTATTCGTTTATGTAATTTTCTTGATTCCTGTTCAAGATAAATAGATAAATTTCTCTTTGGAGGGTGGTGGTACCCTCCCCTTAAATAGTTATAAACCTTACAGATATCTATTTATAATTTTTTAGCTTCGCTACTTATGGCTGTTGTCATCCTTGTTAAATTCATATTTGAGCAAAGCTACTCTGAAAGATTTTTTTGTTAATTTTACTTATGTAATTAAATTGTCTAATGAATTTATGACCATTCATGTTTAATTTAGGGAACCCAGGAAGAACCAGATGACAAATTAAACCAAATAGCTTCAAAGCTAGAGGCAGTTCTAAGGGATTCAGTTGCATCGCTACCACCTATCTCTGAGGATAATTCAGTTCCTACTCTAACACCTGCCTTAGAAGAGAATGCTTTTGAAGGTTAGTATAATATTAGAATGTGTTTGTGGATGTAGCCATGTTTTCCTAGTGTTAGCACCTGGGTAGTCAAGTCATGAATATACGTGGATATTATAACTGTGTAAAACATTGTTGTCAATTTTGGTTGCTAACATGGACATCATTTATTAGTCAGTTCGTTCATCCAGTTGGAGGGGATGGGATGGGATAAAGGTGGAGTAGGCGTTATTTTAGCCAGCTACAAGTTTAACTTTATTAGAGTACATGATATTTGATCAAAGTAATAATAAATGCATTCATGGAGTAAATCATAAAGTGTACTCAAGTTTTGTTTTTTCATTGTACATACAAAATGTACAAACATGAATAATTTTTCCTACTGCTGCTATGTCAGTTGCGCAAAATTTGTTGTTGGAGAATGCAGGCTGGCCACAAACATACTATTTCCACTATTTCCACTATTTTTGCATACTATGCAAACTATTCCAAAAAAATATGCTATTTCCACTATTGTCCAAAATTGCATACTATTTCCACTATTTCTTTGGATTTCAGATAAATCTTCAATTTTTAGGTAACTAAAACAAACTGATTTTTTTGATCATGAAAAGAAAGCCAAGTAGCAGGTTTCATCGCATTTTCACAGTATCTTTTCTTCTATTTCTAGTCCCTGCGGGGGGCTCTAACCCTGCGGGGCAATCATTAACACTTACCTAACCTAAATGCCTATCTATGCTACTGTGAAAATGCGGCAAACTCGCTACTTAGTTTTCAATTTTTTTTTAGAAATGTTTCAAGAAGAAAGTAGTCTTTCAGTTCAGATTGTTGTACCTTTATTGAAAGTTATTGGTATTTCTACATTCAATGTAAAGATTTCTCCTTTTAAATTTTAATATCATTGAGGAGTACTTTTATTATTAAATGATCCTACAGGTTACTGAGGTTTATGATTAACTCCTAACAAACTAATATAAATATAATGTGTTTCTCTATGTCATTAGAAAGATCCTCTCATTTTGTTGTAAAATATTTATTATTTGAACTTTTATTATTATTATTTATTAAACCATTTAGGAGGGGATATTTACCCCCCCCCCAAAAAAAAAAAATAAAAAATCTCTAATAAAAAAAATTTTTGGCGCGCTACGCGCGCATTTTTAATACTATATATTTAACAAAATTTAAATTACCCTCCCAAAAATTTTACCCCGGGGGTAAATTTTGGGAGGGGTAAACTAAATTTACCCCTGCCAACAGATTTCAGAGGGGGTAATTACCCCCCCATGCAAATTTTACCCCGGGGTAAAAATTTTGGGGGGGGGTAAAAAAAAATTTGCGGCGCGCTTCGCGCGCCATTTTACCCCCCCCAAAAACGAATTACCCCCCCCTTAAAAAATTTTTAACCCCCCCAAAATAAAAAGCTTGGACGCCCCTGTCAGAAACTTAACCTTTATTTATTATTATATTTGAACTTTCAATTTTTTTATATAATATTTCTTTTTAAAATCACGATATGAATTATGACACTGTGCACAACAAAATTATTTTACTAGTCCAAAATTTTTAATAGTCAATAAACAACTTATTTTTTTACTAATTCTTAGCTCATTTTTTAAAATTTTTTTTCAGAATAGAATGTTGGTGTTTGTTACTATGTTTTTCAATCTAATAAGACAAGAAAGTAATGATTTCCTGATAGCTAACCAACATTTTAAGGCCCTATAGTGTTTTAAATGCTTGCTATTTCATACTATTTTGTTTAAAATGCATACTATTTCATACTATTTTTTAAAAATTTACATACTATTGCATACTATTTTTTAAAATTTTACATACTATTGCATACTATTTACTTTTTTTTTGCATACTATTTTATACTATTTTGAAAAAAAGTCTGTGGCCACCCTGAGAATGGGAAATTCCTCAATACAGACGCAACTCATAAGTATTACCATACAACATAGTTATGACTTCCAGACAATGTTAGTTGGTCGTTTATAGTATAGTAACTTTTATCAATTAGTTTTAAAAGACAGTTATTTTTTACTTTTAAATGTTTCAGGCTATACTCTATAACTAGATTTATCTCTTTTTCTGTCCATAACTTTACCTAGGTTGTTACATATAAATAACATTAACTTTCTTGTTTGTTGGCATATTTAAAATTTTGTTTGTTTCATTTGTTATGACTTCATAATAATTCATTGTTATTGTTTAAGAATGACTTTTATTTAAGGTGAAACAGCTGCAACAAGACCCCCGATACGTCTAGTCAATCTGGATAGGCTAAGAGCTCCTTCTACTTCACAGGATGACCATTCACCTTGTATACCTCCACCTGAGAGCTCTGCTCCAGAAGAAAGAGAAAAATCAAGCTCTCCTGAAGTAACCCCTAGAAATTCTTTTAGTAAAGAAAGAGGTATTATTTTGCTTATTGTGAGCTATTACTTAAAGTAGTAAGGTTTTTTTGTTTACTGAAGCTGAAGATTGTGTTTTTCAGCTATTTTTCTGCCCTTTCATTACATTTTTGATACAGAGCCCATACATAGATGATGGGGGCGCAATTGCTAGTACTAAATTAGTAAACTATGAATTTATTTTGTGTCCAGAAGGATTTAGGTATACGATTGTAGATTTTTTTGCTAATTTGCTCCTAATTTAGAGTTAGAAAAAAAATCCTTTCCAGCTATATATGAAAAATAAGGAAGACAACTTCTAAAGAAGCGAAGCTCTAAAATCAGATGGCAAAATTAATGAACATACTTTAAATTTTTAAGACTTTATTATAGAGATGCTTCTCTTATAATATTGTACCTTGTTGTCCAAACATTTGTTCCCCAAAACTCGGATAAATAGGATAATTACCTATACAATACCTACAAAAAAATTGTGTCAAAAGGTAAAAATCAGCATGTTTTAAATGGATATATGTATTTTCATGTAACGACTGTAGAAATTTTTTTCCCGGAAAAAATGTTTTCAGTTTTCTTAATTTTTACATTTTTCCCCCTCCAACCACTTATTTTTTATCCCCCCCCCCCCACAGTGGAATTTTTGGTCATTTTTTAAATTTCCTTAATTTTGAGTTAAATGTCCCAGGGGCTAGTATTACCATTCAAAAGTTGCCATGCAACAGATTTTTTTATATACTACAAAATTAGGCAAAAATACAGCTGTTTTGCTGAACGTGGTCAAAGAAATATTTTTAAAAAGTTAATTTTTTCATTAAAATCATCATACATTGCTTTTCCTACTTTTTCCTAGAATAAATTGGTGTAAAAATCTGATTAAATGATATGTAACAATATTTCATTGATATATACAGATGTTTCTACTTTAAAATGCAAAGAAAAACAAGAAAAGTTGTCATAAATCTGTAATTTAAAATCCAAGAACACCTAATATTGCATCTTAAAATAACATGTATTTTTTACGTTTAAAGGTTTTTCTCACTTGGGGCTACGAGGTGCCAAAAGTTATTTAGGCCCTGATTAAATTCAAGTATTCATAATTCAAGATTAGTTCATAACTCTTGGCACCTCGTAGCCCCAAATGAGAAATCCAGCTTAGAAAATAGATACTGTGAAGTTGTATTAATATAAATTAAATACCATTATGAAGTCAAACTACTAAAAATTGATATAATTTAATAAGACACATATTTAATCTTTAAAGGTTACCTTTCCGTTTTTAATAGCAAAGCTATTCTGTAAATGATACGTCCGTCTGTCGGTACATCTGTCCGTTAGAAACATTATTAGGGAAAACGTGAATTTCTCGGCTGCTATTTAAAAGACTTTATTACCATACTAAGAAGCATCCAGATTATAATTTACTAATTCCTTAGTCTATCGGTAATGGTCTGACAACCAGTTGATTTATATTTGAACAAGGATGACAAAATTCATAAAAGCAAAGCTCTGAAACGGGGTGACAGACAAACAGCGTGAATATGTAAAATATATATAAATAAGTCTTGTCAAAATTTTGCCTAAATTTGTTGCAAAAGTTCTTAAATATAAAATACTGTTTAAGGGTAAACGGACATTGTTAGGAATTGATTATAGAGATGCTTCGCTTATAATATTGTACTTATAATATAAGTTAAAAATCAACATAAACGTATTGACATTCTGGTAATGATTATAGGGTTGATACGCTTTCCAAATCGTACAGAACTAATACAGGAATCAATAGAACAATTCTAACATGCCTAAGTTAACGAAAAAGCTAACGTTACGGACGCACGGACGCAGGGACGTACGGACTGACCCTAATTATAGAAATCCTAGACAGCTTTTTTTTTGGGTGGGGGGGGGGGAAGATTTACCTCATTGATGGTAATGCGCCCCTAGCATCTAGGGTATTCGAAGGGATATAGAAGGGCAGAAAAATAGCTTAAAACAATACCCAGGCTTATTTATAAAAATGAAATAGCCTAAAACCATCCTATAAGAAGCTTCCCTCTAAAGAACCATATCGGTTCAGTGGTGAGTGAGATTCTTCGCTACACACAAAAAAAAGCTTAGTACTTTATATTATGGGATATACTGAAAACATATATACAATGATTATTATGAAATAGTTTTAGTAACAAAGCTGCTCAATTTTTATAAATGTGCGTATGTCTTCCTTTCTGTATTTCTGAAACATTTAAATTAAATTTGATTTCTAAGCCACTATTTTTTCTGTCTGTCCTTTAACTTTGTTTGAAATACTTAATTTATATTGTTCTTTCCTTTCAATGGCCTTGGTTTCTAAATTTATAGTAGTCCCTAAATCCACTTTCATTTACTGTATTACTAAAATATTCCATCCAACTATTAAAATTTGAAAATAATAAGGATGACAACATCCATTAAAGCGAAGCTCTGAGACGGTGGGAAAAACGAACATTACCACTTATAGATTGTCATAAATAATCAGAGCATAAATGTATAAAAGTTGAACAGAAATGTAAGTAAATTTGTTGAAAAACTTAATAATTACAGGATAAATTGCCATGTTAAAAGTGGACATTCTGGCTATGATTATAGAGTTGCTACACATTCTAAATCGTACGTAACTACTACAGGAATCACCATGCAAAGTATGATAAGTAAAGTTTGATAAGACAATTCTAACATGCCTATATTAACGAAAAAAAGTTATCCGTTCCAAACAGATTGACAGACGTACGGACGGACACTAATTATAGAAAAGCTTCACTTTTAAAAAAGATTTTACAATATAATAAGGATGACAACATCCATAAGTAATAAAGCACCAAAAAACTTGACATAAACAAAAAAGGCAAATTGAGTTATAGAGCAGTTGTTTAACATAAAAAGAGAGAGATAATAAGCAAAAACTCTTTTGAAGCATGACAGATAAACGGACAAGATAATGTATAGATTAGATGCACATATATTTTAGCTGTGAAAATTACATTTCCCCCATAGCGTTACGGACTGATATCATATGTTATATTTTTTTTAATGTTTAAAAAGTCATATTTGATAAGTAATAGCAGATAGTTAAAAGAAAACGATCAACAAGGAAGTTAAAAAAATTTTTTTGTATAAGCAATACCACGATACATTAAAAAAAACTCTTACCTAGATATCCTATAATATAAAGTAGTAAGATTTTTTTTGTCCAAAGATTAAGATCTCAGTGAATACTGAACCGATTGGTTTCTCTAAATTAACCCTGTGTTGGTTTTATGCTAATTTATTCTCAAATTTAAGACTTGGGATGGGGTTAGGCTATTTTTCTAGCGCTTCGCTGTCCCTTTAAATAAAAAGCCCCTGGAATCCAGAAGAATAGAAGAATATTTTTACTTAAAATCAGTATCGAATTGAGAATGCATATAAAATCTTGAAGAACATCACATTTTTATCCTATTTTGTATGGTGTATGTTTGCAGGGCTCGGCAGCCTGTATACCTCAGGAAAACCATTTACAATTTTAAATATCAACTGAAAGTTTGAACCTGACCCAAGTATAACAATCCCTCTTATCAAAAATCTTTTAAAGCATCAAAATGGGTTTAAATTTACGGCTTAGTCACAGCTGATGCGCAGCTGCCGAGCCCTGTATACTATTTATTGATAACTTAGAATAATATATTATGTATATTAATCATATACACCTTAAAAACTCTCCAAAAGTTTTAATTGAGGTCTCAGTCGATGTTAAAATAATTTTTTTTTTAATATGAATAATATCAGAAATTTCGAACTTTTAACCATATGAGTAGAGTAGTTCTAGGGACATTTTTCTTATATAAAATCACAATAATATGTATATAATATGTTATATTACATAAGCTATAACCTGTATATGAAAGAATTTAACTTTTTTTTTAGATAAAATAAGCTTTTGTTGGTATTTGTGACTCATAAAGTTAAAAAATCCCCAAAACAGCCAAAAAAACCCACTGTGCCCCCCCCCCCCCACTGAGCCGGGGATCCCATGTAGAATATAGACCCCTGTGTAATTAATCTAGCGTTGCTACACTTTCTGAATCGTACCTTTATGTTACAAAATTGTATTATATTTAGAATCCATCAACAAAACTACATCAAACATTGTATGTGATAAAGAAACTACCAAAGCGTATAATGAATACACGGAAGAATATGAAGAGAGTGGTGATGATTATTTTGAGATCAAAAAGGAATCTAAAAGCCCTATTGATGATCTGAAAATAAACAAAACTGCTACTGCTATTACAACCAATACTTCTGAAAAAGATGTTGATGTTAAACCTGATTTAAAGCCATTTGTGCCGAAACTTTTAAAAATGGATTCTTCAGTTATTGAAAGTCTAGTTGCTGCTATTAATGAAAGGTAAGTTTGTATAATGGATATATTATTACTTGAATGTTACACCAGATTTTCATGTTGTCTTATAAAGTGAAACTCGCAGCAGTCTATATCCATTTTTAGAATGTATATTGTATAAGGCACTCTATGATTCTATGAGTCATTTACGGCTGGGTTTGCAGTTATATATATTGTCTTTTTACTTTTGGATAAAAATATTCATGTTAATAATCAAATCTAATTCAGGGAGGGAGGGAACATGGACTGTAAATTATACTGGTACCTAAGTTTTATGACCATAATACCTTATTTGTTGGATGGAAAACTTTTGGTACCATTTCTGAATTTTAATTGCTTTGTTACAAAATATTAGTACAACTACTTCTTTTATTCTACAGAAAGGGTAGTCTTGTAAAACATCATTGGAGATGAATATAAATTTATCGTCCACTGTCTTTTCCCTGAATCTCATAAGAATCTATCTATCCCAGGAATCTGAAAACGCGCAAAGATTTTGTGTTCACTAATGATGGGTCTAAAACAACAGAATATTCTCTTAATATTAAGGGAGTAGATGAACAGGTGATCAGTTTACAGATAATTTTTTTAGCTTAAACCTTTAAATATAAATGAGATTATTTGGAAATTTTAAAAATAAAGGGGGGAGGCGGATGTGCCACTTTTTGAAACCAAAACTAAAAGTCAAAGGAACTCAACTAAAAAAAGAGTTACCAGTCTGAGATTTTGCATGGCAGTTGCTTTATAGGGTTACAATATGGAACAGTGAAGAAACGGCGGTGCAACCGCCGAAAACCGCCGAGAAATTGCAAAAAAATTCGGCGGGAAACGGCGGTTTTCGGCGGTTGCGCCGCCGTTTCTTCACAGTTCCATATTGTACCCCTATAAAGCAACTGCCATGCAAAATCTCAGACCTGTAACTCTTTTTTTAGTCGAGTTCCTTTGTTGTCTTTTAGTTTTGGTTTCAAAAAGTGGCACATCCGCCTCCCCCCTTTTAAGTAAAAAAATGGGTCGTGATTAAAGGGAGACAGCTAATTCTGCGAACATGATTAATTACAATCAAACTCAATTTCCCTTTCATATGCTCTGCTGTTCTTCTTAATATTACAGTTATGATCTACGTAGCTTATGGATGTTTTCATCCTGTTTTTAGATTACATTGAAACCAAGTAAAGATGTGCCTTGCTATTATGTTACAGAACTCTATAAATCAGGTAGATATAATAATATCGCAGGATCTACTGCAGTTCAAGGTAAAATATTGCTGGTAAGCAATATTTCCAAAAATCTATGAATTTTATAGGCTGCTAGCTGCCAAACGGCTAAACGTACAGATTATACCCGCACACCATTTTAAGCGGCATAAGAAGGCCTACAAATAATCTAGAATAGCCAAGATCCAATTATGCACAGGGAAAGCTTTACTGAAGAAAAAACGCGTAAAATAGGTCTTTTTCGCGCATTTCTCTGCACTGCGAGATAATTATGT
Organism: Acartia tonsa; assembly: GCF_053477335.1. Taxonomy (NCBI): domain Eukaryota; kingdom Metazoa; phylum Arthropoda; class Copepoda; order Calanoida; family Acartiidae; genus Acartia; species Acartia tonsa. Next base: position 4,886,829 of record NC_137266.1, read on the forward strand.
ATTATTGATTTATGGCTATTCCAGATTATTTGTAGGCATTCTTATGCCGCTTAAAACAGAGTGCGGGCATGATTTGTATGTTCAGCCGTTTGGCAGCTAGCATCCTTTAAAATTCATAGATTTTTGGAAATATTGCTTACCAGCGATATTTTATCGTGAACTGCAGTAGATCCATATCGCATTAATTCTATTAAAAAATAATAAAGGAATTTAATGTAAAAAGCATAGATTTATAACCCAGACAACTACCTGGTCCCAGTCTTGGGCACCTTTCTCGTCTGCAAGCAAATTGCTCTCTGTTTGTTGTATAACCCAGACAGCTACCTGGCCCAGTCTTGGGCACCGTTTTCGTCTGCTAGCAAATTGCTCTCTGTTTGTTGTATATCCCAGACAACTACATAGCCCCAGTTTTGGGGACCTTTTTCGTCTGCTAGCAAATTGCTCTCTGTTTGTTTTTTGTAGCGACTTGGCTGTGTTAATATTTACGACGCTATTGGCTGATATTCAAAGATATTAAAGTTTTAAATTAAATGTTTTAGGCAACTTGAAGGAGTTACAAGAGTTAAAAACGAGACGCAATTATTTGCACAAGTTGCAATGCTCTTGGAATATTAATTCAAGATTTGATAAACCTGCCTTTAACTTTCTTCTACATTTCTGCTTATTTAAAGAGGTATTACTATTATATATTTATTATGCTTCAAAAAGTTTTGCTTGTGTGTTTGTTTCACATCTTTGGAAATTTAAATTGGATTTTAAATTTCTTTTTTGGCTAAAAGTATTAAAAATAATTTTCAAATGTAATATGCAGTTAAAGTGAAGTCTTATCTTTTGGGATTTGTATTATCTCTAACAAACAACTAAATCAATCGAGTAAAGTATGTCATAATTTCCGCTGATTTTGGGTGCCTGTGTTACATTTTCCTTCAAATTATCCCTATTCTTACTGTATAAAAGTTAACTGTACTTTTTAATATAAAATGTCGAAAGAATGTTAGACATCATTCCTTCACTTAAAGTCTCAAAATTTTTTATTAATTTTAGACCAGCAAAGATGTGAGAAGAAGGTCTTACAAGCTCCTTTCAGATTATGCTTTTATACATCTGAACAAGGTACAATATAATAAACAAGGATGACAACATCCATAGAAGCGAAGCGCTAAAACGGTAGGACAAACGGACATTAACACTGGTATATTGTCAGAACTGAATAATCAGAATATAAAAGTATAGGAGTCAAAGCAAAATTGTAAGTAAATTTGTTGGAAAACTGCTTGATACAGGATAATGTTTATGGATATACTTACATTTTTGGACTTGATTATAGAGTTGCTTCGCTTATAATATTGTTCTTTGTTGTCCCAGGAATCAATATATCAAAAATCAGATGATCAAACGGATACTTAGATCCATAAAAATTTGTTGTTAAAAAAGTAGAAAGATCAACATGTATAAAATAGACGTACGGACATTCTGGTAATGATTATAGAGTTGCTACGCTTTCTAAATCGTACCTAACTACTAAAGGAATCACTATGCAAAGTTTGAAATCGATAGGAAAATTCTAACATGCCTAAATTAACGAATAAAAGCAATCTGTCTCGGACGGACTGACGGACGGAATTACGGACGGACCGACCTTAATTATAGAAAAGCTTCGCTTTTAAAAAATATGTTCAATGATAAACAAATGTAGATAAAGTCAAATGCGTTACCTTTACATTAAGTATTAATGACACCTTCATTTAAACAAAACATTTGACAAGATATTTTAGGAATCTTAATCCCTTATTTTAACTAGTATACATTTTTTTGTTCAATGCTTTCTAATTGTCATTTAATAAATGGAAAATAAATACCGTTTAGTTGCGGTTTTCAAACCGTCAAATGTACTAAAATATTAAAAATACAATTATAAATACCAAAATCAAGTTAGAAATATTTGTATAGACAACAAAATACAGAGAATCTTTTGTATCAACCCTTCTTGGATGTCTGTTCTACCACGAGAAGCAGACCAAACTTAGCCTTGCCTCATCTGGTGGTCTGGCTAGAATTGGAGAGTGGTGGAGTAAGCTAGTGGATGCTGTCGTTAGCGCCATAAAATCTGATCGGGATTTTAAAGATACTGGTAAGACATAAAGACATATATTTTTTCCCATTTGGCTGTTTATTAAATTAGTCCCCAAAGTTATATAAAAACGTTTTTTATTCATTGGCTTGACAATTTTGAGGACTTTTATTGAATTTTGATTGGGTGGTTTATTGACTGTGCAGTGTGCAAACTTTTCAACCACTAATTGTAATCTACATAAGGGATATTTTTGTGTATCATCATTGGAGATGTCATTGTCTTATCCCTTTTAATCCCTGTATTTTTTTTCTCATTTTTAAAACAGACAAAAGTTTGTGCTATGAATTTTTTTGGCTGACTAAGAATAAAAAGATGAATGAGATTTTGACAGAGAAAACTTTTTTACACATTAAAAATGTATCAATTTTGATATGTTTGGCATTTCTAAGTTTATTATTTATAAAAACCCAACAGTAAAAAATCAAATATTAGAAACACCACATCATATTTTAAAAGATGTACAGATTAGTCTTATCCAAATAAAGAAAAATACATTTTAGGTTGTTACATGACCCTGCAATTGATAACAAATTGGATGGTAAAAGATTTCTATATTTGGTGGAAATATTGCAGAGCTAAGAAAACAATTCTGCCCATGGTTCATCATTTTCTTAAGGTACAGCTTTCTTGTCATGTCTGCTCCTTCTTACAAGATATTTTTAATATTCAAAGGGGGGGCGAATGTGACACTTTTTGAAACCAAAACTAAAGAAAATCATCTAAAAAAGATTTACAGCACTGAAATGTGGCATGGCAGTTGCTTTAAAGAGGTACAATGTGGAACTGTGATGAAACGGCGGTGGAATCGCCTCTATAGTCAATTTTTTTTTATTGGCGGGAACCGGCGGTAGCGGCGGTTTCACCAACTTTTCTTCACAGTTCCACATTGTACCTCTTTAAAGCGACTGTCATATTTCAGTGCTGTAACTCTTTTTTAAGTTGAATTCCTGTAGTTTTGATTTCAAAAAGTGTCACAACCGCCCCTCCCTTTTAATTTCTCCAACTTAACTTCTCTTGTAAAAGAGATTCTTCAATGTTTCTATTTTTTCCAATTTATATTTTTAAAAAAATGTTTTATACATATATTTATATAAAAGTAGCTGAATGTTTATTGACATGTCTCTGGTACCTTAAGATTTCGTAAACTGCATTACCAATATGGTGTTCCTTTTCTGGTATGCTTCTTATTTTTCCAGGGTATGTTTTCCCAAGAGAAATCATCCCTAACCCCTCCCCCCCCCCCGCAACCACAATAAAATATCAAAACTGAAAATTAAAGGGTCTGCTTAACCCCAACTATTTTCCTCATTTGCCCCTAGAGACCTATAAAGCTGTAGCACACCGGTGTCCTGGATAGAAAACAGGTTTTTTTTTACATACGTCTCACAAGACCTATGTAGTCATGACCGGGAGACAATGACGGTTCAGTACATGACTTTCGTTAAATCACAGCTGATCATTTTTGTGGATTTTTTTGAAAATTACTTTTTTATCCAAAATTTCATAGTTTTTCCCAAAAAAATCTCAATTTTCTCACATTTGTTGCTTAGTTAGCCTAAATTTACACAAGAAAAGTATAATAAGTAACAGCTGTACTGAAGATTGTGCTATCACCTATAACAAGATCTTTCAGAATCAATGGAATAAGATTTATAGTCTAGAAATTGAGTAAGAGTTAATTATTTTGAATTAATGTTCAACAATAAATTTGCATGTCAGAACTGCTTCTAGCCTCCATAGGCTTTCACCTGGCTTTAACATGATTCAATCTATCTGACTTTGCCTTTGACTCCACAACATAAAGTTATTGCCCTCAAATTTCTTTCACTAAAACATTATCTCCTATCAATCCACATGCTAAACTTCTTATTAAAGACGTTAAAGTTACCATCCCTGTCCTTCAACTTTAACAAGTATGCCTCATAATACTTTCCACTAAACAGGGTACCTCTCTCCACCCTGGTATAGCCAGACCTCTATTCTAGCTGGCTGACATGTTTCACCCAGCCTATATATCTTGATAGAAGTCAGTTTAGAATTCTGACCTTGTTTGTTAATCAACAATTTCACACACTTTTGACTCTTTCTTTATGGCACTTGTTTGCTATTGAACTTGTGGCTTGACTTTTGCCATATAAAGGGATAACCTCAAGATTCAGAATAAACTTTCAAGTATTCTTACTTTTTACTTCCTTTGGTTTCCTATGAACCAACTACTGTCATGAGAGATCTTTCCATGAATGAAAGCCAAGACTGCCATGCATCTAGCTACATGGTCTTTAAGACTCCCTTGCCTTAGTTACTTCAGCTAAGAGCTCATATCCTCTCATTCTCTATCACTCAGAAATTCACCATGGTTTCTGCCTACTCTGCTGATTGAAAGTCAGGTGGGTCTATGATTCCAAATTTAACACCACTTGATAGACAAACTGCCCTTTATTTTTGCTTTGCTAATCCTACATTTTGGTCTTCCTGTTCAACACCTTCCTAGGTCCCCTTACTACTGGTAGCTTTTAGGAAGGGTAGTATTGATCTGCTTAGGACAAAAAACTTGCCTGTGTTTATTTTCAAATTGGATTTTAAAGTCGCCATTGGAAATCACACTTGAATAAAATCCAGTTATGATCATGTAACCAGCATTCACATTCACTCTAGTAATAAGCTACTATTATTTTCTTCAAGCTATGAGCCAAGTGCTTTCCTGTCAGTTAGCTGCTCTTACACTATTTTGAATACACTATCTTGCAAATTATTCATTCAGCTTAGAATCCAATATGTATCTATAATCATTCTGTAGGTTCACCTATGTAAAACCTTCCATGGTTCTCACTATGACATTTAATCAGTAGTAAAGACAAGCAGTGTGTACAAAAGGCAGAGACTCAATCAAGACCAGCTATAGACTGGTCTTTACACGGATTCCAAGTTCATGTCAAACACTTACAAGTGATAATCCCACTTGTTAAAAATATTAACCTTCTACTAAGCTCTTTTGAACCAAGGACTGGTTGTATATTCAATTGTACCCTGGTATATATGGTAATATAGGACTTTAAACATGGCAACTGTGGTTGTGGATATATATGTTATACTCCAAGCAGATATTGTTTTGATGTTAAGACATCAAATCAGCCAGGAACCAATATTGAGCAGGATAACTTGTTAATATTTCAAGGAAATTTGTTTTATAAATATAATATGTCATGAGGCAAGCAACAGGGACATGAAATATTTTTTAAAAAGTTAATTACAAGAGTTGTTTAGACATCAATTCAAATATTTACTTTAAATAACTCTTATTTCATTTCTAGACTACAAATCTTAGATTATTCAAGATTCTTAAAGATTTTGTTATTAATGATAACACAGTCCTTAGTTCAGCTGTATTTATTATACTTTACTTGTGTAATTTAAGTTAACTAAGCTCCAAATGTGGGAAAATTGTGATTTTTGAAGGAAAAACTATGAAATTTGGGTATAAAAGTAATTTTCAAAAGAAGCCACAAAAATGATCAGCTGTGATTTAACGAAAGTCATGTACTGAACCATCATTGTCTCCCGGTCTTATGAGACGTATGTCAAAAAAAAACCTGTTTCCTATCTAGGACACCGGTGAGCAGCAAGCTTTACAAAAAAATAGTAAATATAATTTGAATATTATCTACTTATTTTAGGAAGATATTGTGAATGGAGCAAGCAATAGTATTTTACCATTGTATGCAGCTTGCTTGAAGGATGATCTCAGCTCAGATATTTCTAGGAGGTAGGATTTACCCTTCAAATTAGCCTGATTTTTCCCAGCTCATACCAACAAGGAAATTATTTTTTTAATCACGAAACCTATACTTGATTTTCAGCTGTTGTTGGGGGGGGGGGGGCAAGTCATAGTAGAATTGACGACCTTTTTATATGCCCCCCAAATTTTATTTTAGATTTAATTCGTTTGTCGGCTATACCTTATTCCTAGATTTGTCCACCAGATAGATGGTTGGTTTTGATATCTCATATATATAGCGCCTCATGATTAAAGATTAAAGACGTTAAAAATGACTGCAGTGGCTGCAGTGACTCTAGACGCCAGTAAGGATAATACATTGGTCTATAAACAGGCCCAACTTATGAATTGATGAACTTACACTTAAAGGCTGTGCCATGAATGAGCCGAGCGTTGAATATTTGACCACATGATCAGGTCTTTTGTAAAGCAAGATCCGATTCAGAATGTAATTATTTTTCTATGCAAACACTTTTACCATTCCTGTTGGCAAAAAATAGAAAAAGTTGAAAAATCTATAGACAAATATTTCATATTTGGATGCAACATTGATATTTGTATCAAAAACTTTTGCAAATATTTGGAAAAATTAAAGATTTTCATTGCTTTTCTCAATAATATTTTGTTATTATTTGCTAAATATTTTTAAATTTTTCTCTATAATATTGTGTTATTTTGTAAGTGTATTTTGATTTGCCATTATTTGAAAGTATTTTTAAAAGTAACAAATATTCCATAAAATATAAATATAGTTCAATTACGTTTTTTTCGAAGCTTCTCTATAATGTCCATATTTTCGTAAGTAGCAATTTTGGTGCGAGTGATTTTCTCACATCCTGTTTAAGATGGTGGCTCAACTTTTTATTGACATTCCCATATCAATATGTATCTAGTACCTATATAAATTGTTTAATCTATTGGTCTGTCATTTTCTGACCAATTTAAAGAGTGTGCAAAAATGCGTACATTTTTTAAAAAAATTAAATTGCGAGGCTTATGTTAAAAGTAGAAAAATATTATCATATGTATACCTACCGTTTTTCTACTATTAGCACAAGCCGATTAAATGTTTTGATTTTAAAAATGTTTGCTTGCATTTTTGCACAAAATTAAATAAATTTGTCATGGTCCCTTAATCTTAAAAGATTAGGCACTTTAGAAAAACTTGTTAATATACAAAATGCCCCACGTCAATGGAGAAAATGAGATATTGATTATTAATTTCTGTCAATGGCAAGTGGGTTAAATTAAGCAATACTTTTGCTCCAGTAAAAAAACACCCTGGCCTCTTTCTTTCTCCTTCCCATTTTATGACCACCGAACATCTTCTTCGCTTTGTCAATATTTCTATCATTATTATTTTGTGCTTCGCTACCTATGGTTGTAGTCATCCTTGTTATTTATTGATTTCTTGTATAAATGATCCTAAATTATTCTTTTATAGAAAGAAGTATTTTTTTTATCTGAAGCTGAAGATCTCGGAACCTTCATGCCCGAATTTAATGTACTTTTTGGAGAAGTTTTATATTTGTATTTAAGAGGTTTTAGGCTATTATCTTAAATTTCTTCCCTTCCCCTAGAGGCTAGGGCAAAAAATAGTTTGTTTATAAAATTATTAACTTGACTTTAATGATTATGCTGTATGATTTTCTTATACTAGTATTACTGTATTGAAAGCTACTGTTCTATTTTTTAAATTTTGCATATTTTTCTCTTTTTTTAGGTTGATTTCCATGTGCTATTTGCTGATAAATCATTTTGATTCAACAAAAGGTGGAAAATCTGACATTTTAGAAGGAGATAAGGTATTTATTTGTCCCTGAGATGGGTTTTTGAAAGATGAATGCCGCGTGTTTTCGACATTTTTTCGACATTGATTGATTGAACAAAGACGATAGAATTTCAACAGAGTATACAACTTAAGAATTCAAAATTTTAAAATTATTATTTTAGCCGTTTGTATAATGTCTAATACAGCTCTAAAAAGATGCATTAATTAATATGCAGCAAAAATGGATTGAAGATAATTTGTTTTTCTTCTACGAAGGCCGTACCAACAAAAGCGAAATAATTAAATAAATAGTTGTATACTCTGTTTAAATTTCGCGAATTAAAAAACGCTGCATTCATCTTTCAAAAACCCATCTCTGGAGAATAGTTAATACAGATCTTGCGGACATTCGTTTAGAGATCGATAAAAAAACCTTACGTCTATCTAATAAAACATAGAGTGATCAACACAGTTTAATTAAACATGTTATTTTTATTTGATAAGTCCAATACACAGTGTTTCATGTCAAGAACAATCTTCAGTTAGATAAATAAAAATACATGATGCTTTAATGAGCATAAATTCTATACTGTTTATTAAAAACAAAAGATGATTTTTTTCTTGCAGTGGAGGTAAGGAACGAGTGGGGGGGGGGTAATTTTGCATAATAAAAAGGGAAAGAGGTGAGGTATTTAAATTTTAGCATTTAAACTATGACTAATGTTTCTTATTTAACACATAAAAAGGCAATATGTACTTTGTAGTGATGAATATTATGCATGATATATATAAAAAAAATTGCTATGATATGGCCATATAAGGTTAAGTTTGGTCCAGTAAGTACTTTTTTCGATGTATGCAGTGGTTGAAGACTTCATTTCTCATGTTGAGTGATGTTGTGGTTGATTTTGAAGCATGGGCAATGGAAACACATTCTGTCAAGCATAATTGGCATTTCTTGAAGTTTTGGTTGTAAGTCGTTGCAAGGGCTTTTATTGACCATTTTAGGCTGTGTGGCTTGTTCTGTTCTTTAAGCTTTGAAATTCAGTCAGAAAGCTTGGTACCATTGTTGTTGTGTCTAAATGAGTGTAAGTGTTTGTAGTATCTGTTTTTAAAAGGTCCAGATGACAGCCCTATGTATTGGTATTTAGTTTGGTTTGTTTCATCTGTGACAAGGGCTTTGTATACTAAACTTTCTGTAAGGCATTTTCCATCCAGGGGGCAATCTTGTGGATTCCTACAGTTGCAACCCTTTTCTGTAGGTAGGTTTGATTCACCCAGTAGTTTTTGTTATGGCTTTGGATTATACTGCCCATGTTAGCCATTGTTGAATATGAAACTTTCAATGTGTTTCTGTTGTAGTATTTGTGAAGTGGTGAGTTTTTTGGGAAGTGTTTGTCAACTAGCTTTAAGAACTCCTTGGCAATGTTAGTTTTTACTGCAGAGTTGTATGGAGGATTGAACCAAATTACTTTCCTTTTTCTGTTCTTTGGCAAAGTGTTTCTATTTTGTTGTTGTTGTTTGTATGTTAAAGTATGCTTGTAACCTGAGGCTTTTAAAGCTTTTTCATACTTGGCTTTCTCTGATTCAAAAATCGTTTGATTACTTGATAGCTCAGAAATTCTGTTTTCTATCATATTGGGAAGTTGTTTGATTACATTAGCAGGGTGACATGACTTTGTGTTAATGTAACATGGAGGATTTGTTCCTTTCCTGAATGGTTTGTGTGTTCCATTGTTAAGGTTTAAAGTTGTGTCTAAAAAATTCACAACTTTTATGCATATGTTTGTGGTTATTTGAAAGCCAAGTGATTTAAAATGTTGGGTGACTTTTTTCTTCAAACTTTCGGCGCCTGGGCCACTCAAATTTGTCACTGCTAGTCCATCATCCCTGTATAGGCCAATATATTGTTGGGGTATGAGGTTTTCTAGGCCATTGAGAAGGAAAAGTCCAACAAGTTCAGCAACCTCTGCTGAATCATAACTGCCCATAGCAACATCAAATTTTTCGCCTTTCTTTTTAACCCATGCTTCACCATCAGAAAATAAGAATGTTTGTCTAGAATGCATGATGATATCTACTTCATCTTGGTTGATACAGGTATGTTGTTTAGCAAAATTAATTGCTTTTAAGAGGGTTTCTTTTGAAATACTTGGATAGAATGATTCAATATCAAATTGAAAGAATGTAAGGCTTTGTTTGTTGTTTAGTTCTTTAAACCAATTTAGAGCCTCTTTTGTGCTAGACCATTAGTTTGAACCGGTTTTGGCTTTGATTTCTTTGTTGACTTTTGCCAGGATGTTTTTGCTTATTTTTCCAATCTCAGTTTTTGAAGGATTAATAAGTCTGCATTTGATCCGACCAGGAAAGTCTTCTTTATGGTCTTTGATTGTTATAAAGCTTGAAGTGTCTGAAAGAATTTCAGCTTTTTTAGCCACATCAAATTTATTGGCTAAAGTTTTTGCCTCTAGGTTAGTGTTGTTCACCTCATTTATATTTACTTTCTTGTAATCCTTAGTTATGTTGTTCAGAAGTTGGTTCTTATGCTGGGCTAAATTCATCTTGTATAAATTAGCTGTTTTGTCTGCACTAACTATTATGTCGGGTGAGTTTCTTATTATATTGCAGTCATTTTTGAGGCGTTTTTGAAACTCATTTGTTTGTGGACGATATTTTATGTTTGAAATTAACTTAACAAGGTCTTCTTTTAAGGCCTCCTTATACAATGGAATAGAAAAGTTTGATTTAAGGCTAAAAGAAGGTTTATGTATATTTGTTTGGTTTGTGCATCTGGCCCAGTGGTTAAAAGAAAGATTTTTGGCAAAGTTCTGCAGTCTAAAAGCTACTTCCTTCTCGTACTTAAACCTTAAGGGAACAGGTATATTCTTTAAAGAATAATCAAGGATGATCCTGTCCATGGCCATTGTTGTTACTGTGTTTGATAAGTTTCTTGTTGATAAGAGAGCTCCACCCAGAATTATGAGGAGCAATGTGTATAAATGATCACAAGAATAACTAGAGTGCTCGATATTTAATCACTTAATAGAGCTTATAACATAGAGTGATCAACACAGTTTAATTAAACATGTTATTTTTATTTGATAAGTCCAATACACAGTGTTTCATGTCAAGAACAATCTTCAGTTAGATAAATAAAAATACATGATGCTTTAATGAGCATAAATTCTATACTGTTTATTAAAAACAAAAGATGATTTTTTTCTTGCAGTGGAGGTAAGGAACGAGTGGGGGGGGGGGGTAATTTTGCATAATAAAAAGGGAAAGAGGTGAGGTATTTAAATTTTAGCATTTAAACTATGACTAATGTTTCTTATTTAACACATAAAAAGGCAATATGTACTTGTATGTTTTTTTCTTAGCCTAGCAGAAGAGTGATTAACCATACACATGTAATATATAATTAAACTTGTTCACAAAGATATACGTTTATAATAATTATTTATCGCATCGTATTATAGACAGCTTTCCGTGGATATGAAAATGAACTTTTATAAGTTTAAAACCAGTTTTGTTAGACCTGAGGTGCCCAGGCTAACAAAATTGTTATTAATGTTATATTATTTTATATTGATATTCGTAGAAAATTGTCTATAATACTATGCTATACATAATTTTTCAGTTTGGCTGAGAACCGGTTATTATCTAATCCAGCGGATATTAATCGGTTTCAAAGCCATACTGAAAAAGTTATTGTTGCTTTATTTAGGTAAAGTTTGTAAAGAAAGTTGCCAAATGTGTTTCATCTGTTGGATTAAGTGATAACCGCTTATTTTTGCAGGTAAATTCTTTTTTTTTAAAGAAATTTTAAGTTTATCAATCATTTTCTAATAATTTGTGTAGTCAGTTTAGAGAACAACTTCATGTTATATGGTATCAGTTTGTAAGAAATATTTTGAAAAAAATGGCTGCTTGCTGAAGTTTTTGCGTTCGAACTTTCGCGAAATAGTTTTTAGGTGTAAATAATCTGAACTTTTTCTTGTAAAGGACTAACCTTACCTTAACTGCTAAAAGTGTTTCTAAATTTGTATGCCTTTCTATGGCACTTAATAGTAATAAATGGAAACAAATTTGCCGTTTTGCAGTTAACTGACTTTACAATTATAAATTATAAATAATCGTTTCCAGCAACATTCTACCGTGAACTGCACCAGATTTAGAATCATAATTACATTAAGAACTAAGAGGGTCATTTTTCGCGTATTTTCCGTAAAGTTGGGTTTTGGGTTGTAGTCAAAGGCGCTTGTTAAGTCAAACTGTTCTAAAATATGACCATTTTATAAATATATACATTTGATTATAAGTTTGACTTTATAAGAACATTTGACTACGACCCAATTTTACGGAATTACACGGAAAAAAATGATATCTTTTTTTAGGTAAATCTTTTGGAGCCAAGTTTACTTTCCTCAGCTGTTAGTGCCTACATACTAACACAGGGTAGTTGTCAAGTACCTTCCATGGATAAACTCCTTTCATCAATCACTTTAGACAAAGAGGCTAAGGGCTCAAAGGTACTCTATTTACCTATTGTTCATGAAATATGAAGGTCAAACAAACGATCATTGAAAGATTTAGAATAACAATGTATATTTAGAATTATGATCGAAAATTTCACTTACATCAATCCCAAAATTACTTAAATACGGGATATTATACTGAATAATATATGGACATATTTAAATTCTAAGACTTATTTAGAGATGCCTAATCGTTCTAGGAACCAAGGGAGTGGGCGGTTGTGACACTTTTTGAAACCAAAACTACGGGAATTCAACTTTAAAAAGAGTTACAGCACTTAAATTTGGAATGACAGTCGCTTTAAAGAGGTCAATGTAAAACTGTGAAGAAAAGTTGGTGAAACCACCGCTACCGCCGTTTCCCGCCATAAAACAATTCGGCGATAGCGGCGGTTCCGCCGCCGTTTCTTCACAGTTCCACATTGTACCTCTTTAAAGCAACTGCTATACCAAATTTCAGTGCTGTAACTTTTTTTTTAGTTGAGTTCCTTTGACTTTTAGTTTTGGTTTCAAAAAGTTTAACAACCGCCTCCCCCCTTTATTTAGGTAGTGGTTATAGATTTGCCACACTTTCTAAATTTGCCCAGTTAAAAGATTAATTAGGTTTCAAATTGATAGAACAATTTTAACAAATGTTTAAAGAATATCCGTTACGAACTGACGGACCGAAGGGTTTCTTCGCCTTTTACATTGACCTTAATATAATAGTAGCAAATTAATATTTTTTTTCTTAAATAAAGTGATACTTATTTTTAATATTCGCGGAAAATTGTCTGTTATTTTATGCTATACATGATTTTTCAGTAGGTATGTAAGCCATTCAGGAAAAATACTTCTAGATAATAAATGTTTTATGATTTTTTCTTTTAGAGCATACTGTTACTGGAAAATTCTATTCACAAGCTCACTGGAGCCTTACATCTTCATAATATCACCAGGTTTACTTTTATATTTAAAGCATGGCTCTTCAAAATTATATTATGTACCTCTACGTGCCTTTATGGGCGTAGCCGGTTATTTTAGCATTAAATAAAACAGTATATTTCAATACAGATCAATAAAAAAGTTCAAGCAGATTATAAATATAAAGTGTTATCTTTCGCGTCCATATGAAATATTTATATATTTTATTTTTAAGGTTTCATCTTAAAAAGTAAAAGAATCTCTGTCTGTCTGTCTATTTGTGTGTGTACCGAAGGATCTCGCCAACCACTGAACCCATATGGTTCTCCTTTACATTATAGCTACTCATAGGTCCATGGAAGGTTTATGACTATTTTGGGTAGGGCACCAGAACCCTCCCGAGATAAATCGCCCCTAGAAAAAATAACCCCACCCAAAAAAATTTTTGTGAACTTTCCTTTAAATACTACAATTTAAAGTAGGAGGGTCGACTTCGCCCTAGAGACATTTAGTCGCTACTTGATCATAAATTTCGATTAATATTAAATATTTAGGGTATAGCCCCTTTCGTGGCAATGCTCTTAAGGGGCGATTCTTCGTAATTTTCACAGAAGCCTTTTCATCTATTTATAGCCCCTGTGGGGGGGGGGGGGGCTCTAAACATGAGGAGCCAATTGCCTAACCCGGTGGGGCAATCACCTAACCCAATATAACATAACCTGACCTAAAATAACCTATAAAAAAAACATTTTAAAAATACGACGAATCGCAATTTTCCCAATTTTTAGACTAGAAGATCAACTATCAAACAAGAAGCCAAATTCTAGAATCACTGACATACAAAAGTATTATGATCAAACCAAGAAAGAATTTGAACTTAGAATTGGGGTAAGTCAATAATTAAGTTGTTATTCCAATATTTATTTGATTATTTATGTAATTTGAAACATTTCAATTAACTTTAGGCTACTTTTTAATTTTTTCTCCTTTTATCAAAGTTAGATGAAATTTTTAGTGAAGATTCCATTAACAATATATTTAAATTTTTCTTTTTGCAGGCTACTACCGATGATAATTTTTTTTTATTAGTGTAACTACTTTTGGAATTTGTATTTCTTTATAATTAATTAAATTATATAATAATTAAAATATTAAATAAAATAAAAATAGATTTTAAACTTGTTTTCTTTGGAAACGGGAAATATCTATTTCTAAAACATCCTCAGAAACTTATATTTAGATAAAAATCAAATCAATTTTACACAGAAATTTATTTTTAGTTTGATAAAAATGAAATACCTACTTAATTTTCTCTTTAAAAAAAGTGTTTTTCTTCAAGGAGGTGGGGGGGGGGGGGGAGGCAATGGGATATAAATCGTTTTGTATTATTGATTTCAATTTTAAATTGAATAGTCTTATATGACTAGGTTGGCTTAATAACTATAAAATCTATACGCTGTTATGTCTGTCTATCCCGTAAGATCAATTTAATTGAGAGTGTCATTCATTACAGTGACTTGATCTGGGACACTTGCCATAATTAAAATCTGTGAGGTTGAGGTAATAACGAGGAGCTCTCATGAGACAGCGTGTCAAGTCATACTTGAACGTGGAGCTTAAGCTGGCCTTGGTGGCTATACAAAAGTGTCTTAATATCTCCAGGAGTCTTAGGTCCAAACTCTAAGAAACTATGGCTAATCAAAAAAATAAATTTAATTTGTCTCATCTCTGCCATATTTAATCCTATCTTAATCACAAAAAATTCTGGTTTGTATGTCTAAATAGAAAGGCATAAATATCTTATTCTATTTGATTTTATCATAACTACCTAATCTTTTTATTTTATTTTTAGGAGATTAAAATTCCACTTGATGCCTTTAGTGGCCTCAATTTGAAAAATGAGCTGGCTTCCTTTTCCAAATTCCGCAGAGGAGAAGTGAATTTGTTTTCTGAAAAGGCAGAAGCTCTACAGTCTCTGCTTTTTCATGACAAGAATGAGGTTAGTTGAAAAGTGAAGCCATTTTGGGATTGACTTTTAGGGAATGAAAAACCGTACTAATAGCCATAAGTGCAAGGCCCCCAACTCATCATAAGTTGGTTGAGCTCTCTGGTCGAAATTTCATTCCTTACTCGTCTTGGGGTAATGGCGCAATGGGTAGGGTGTCAGCCTGGTAATCTATGGGTTCCCGGTTTAAGCCCCACCATGTGCAAAATTAACTTTGATGAATTAAGCTATACTGATGTGTCTTAAAAGGGCGAAACACTGTCTATCTATCTATGCATTGGATATAATATAAAGTAGTAATGTTTTTTTCTAAAGCTTAAAATTTCTAACTAACTAATGAACTGATTGAGTTCTCCCTTTTAGGAAAGCTTCACATATATCCCGGGCAGGTTTTTAGCTTCCATATTTTTACATTAAAGCCTTAAGATGGTTTTAGTCTATTTTTCTTCCCCCTTTAAATATAGAGCCCCTAGATGTTAGGGGCGCCTTCGCTATTGATTAGATAAAGAAATATTGTTGATGTTTTTAAGTTCACAAAGTTTTTATTCATTGGATATCAATATAATTTCCAATCCAAAGACCCCCCCCCCCTCCTTGGATTGTTGCACTAATAGCTCTCATACACCATGCTTATTTGCATGTCCTTAAAGATCTCGCTAACAACGTAACTGCTTGAGTTGTCCATTATAGATAAGCTTTACATAGTTTTAGAATAGGTGAAGGCAATTTTTTTCTAAATTAAAGTCTTAGAATAGTTTTGGGCTATTTTTCCGCTTTTTTATATCCCCCTTTGAAAACAGATACCTAGATGCTAAGGGTGCAGGCTTTTTTTATTTACTAGTTTAAAAGATATATTTAAAAAGATGGTGGTAGGTTGTGCTAAAATTCCGTAAAAGTGAGTTTTAAGGCTTAAAAACAGTAGTAGAACGATAATATTCACTAAATATAAATATAAAAAATTTTGTCAATGGTTCAATTCAATAAAGAATACAAATATTTAGTGAATATTATCGATCTACTACTGTTTTCAAGCCTTAAAATTCACACTGTTACGGAATTTTAGCACAACCTACCTCCCCCTTTTAGGTATCATCAAACCAAGCTGAACAGAAGAGAGAGAAACAAAAAGAATGATGAAAAAATGATTTTAGTAAACTATAGTACCTAATATTATTTCATATCATGTATAGCAGAAATACAATTCTAGGACTATAAAAGATAAATTGTCTTTCCACCGAACTTTGCATCACAACTTAAACCTTTGGCTGTGTAGAAATAGAAAATAAGTGATAATTCTTCCAACAAAAAATGTCTACATGTGATGAAAAAATAAAAAAATAATATTGTACACTTATGTTTATGTTGATATAATACAAAACTGTTCATATTATATTAGAAATAGAAATTGCCTATGTGCCCCCCCCCCCCCCCCCCAATCGAAGAAAAAGAATAAAAAAGCTTGAAGGCCCTTGGGTGATGTAATACTTTAAAGGGGGGGAGCGAAAGTGACACTTTTTGAAACCAAAACTAAAAGTCAAAGGAACTCAACTAAAAAAAGAGTTACAGGTCTGACATTTTGCATGGCAGTTGCTTTATAGGGGTACAATATGGAACTGTGAAGAAACGGCGGCGCAACCGCCGAAAACCGCCGAGAAAAGGCAACAAAAATTACGGCGGGAAACGGCGGTTTTCGACGGTTGCGTCGCCGTTTCTTCACAGTTCCATATTGTACCCCTATAAAGCAACTGCCATGCAAAATCTCAGACCTGTAACCCTTTTTTTAGTTGAGTTCCTTTGTTGACTCTTAGTTTTGGTTTCAAAAAGTGTCACTTTCGCCCCCCCCCTTTCTACCTTAAACACAAAGATATACTTTTGAATGGTACCTAGGTTCTTTGTGTCAGTTCCAGATTTTTAGGATTAAGATATTTATCTTTACGAGGTTTAATTAAATTAAATTTATGTTCATGCTATTTACAATTTTAAAATTTGCTTCAAGATAAAAAGTTTCTCCCTCCCCTAAAATTAATGTTGAAATTGTTTATTTAAATTTTACCTTGTTAAACCTGTTTCTAACAGACATATGTCTACTAGAAATCTATTCAATAGATCTTAGACGATGGAAATTTGAAACTGTCGGGTCAATATTTCTTTAATATTCCCCCTAGTTTCTAACTGTCCAAAGACGTTTATAACAATTAGGGAAAGGGTTGAATTTGGACAGGAAACCTAAATATTAAAATCTTTTCTAAATTTATACGATCCTGAAAGTTAATATTTACTGATATTTTCCAATAAATTTTTTCGTTTCGTCAAAATTTGGAAAAATAGCCAATATGGCTGTCTAGAAAAAACACGAAACCTCTACACCTAATATTTTCTCAGTGTTTTTTTTACTTTTTATACAATTTTTTTAAAAAATTAAATATTGATGAGTTTTTTATTTTTATAGAATGAATTATAAAAAAAATAATATTGGTTGATTGGTTTTTGCGATATCAGAACTCAGAACCATATCAGTTTTACTTTTAAACAATTCAATAAATATGAAAACTTTAAAAATTAAATATTGATGAGTTTTTTTTATTTTTTTAGAATGAATTATAAAAAAATAATATTGGTTGATTGGTTTTTGCGATATCAGAACCATATCAGTTTTACTTGTAAACAATTCAATAAATATGAAAACTTAGATATAAAATTTGTATAATAGATAAGACTTTTAAATAATTTATTCTCCCCTTTCTTTATTCCAAAAATCTCGATTTTTCTTTCATTGTCATATCCTAGTATTTATTATGTGTATTTGTATTGTCGTGTGAGTATGTGAGAGGGTTGTAAAGGATAGATAAATTACCACCCCCCCCCCCCCCCTCTCCCTCTCATAGCTGTTAAGACTTAAGATTTTTTGTTTCAGGCTTTCAGCGTATCTACTCTATAATAATCCACCTTCCAAAGATCCAACACCCTACATTATCCAACCCTCCACCCTGCTTACTGTCTTCTACATTTCAACTCAACCATATATCAAACTTGCTAATATCATAAAGTGAAAGAAAAGTTAAAAAATAAACCACCAATAACCATTAAATAATGTATTAATCATTCTAACTCAAGTAATATGTACTAATTTATTATTTAACCTAACATACTAACAAAACAATAATCATAACTTTTTTTACTTTAATGAAATAAATAATCTAAATAAATAAATAAACTATGTTGACTTAAATAAAATGAAAATAAATATTTTTATTTTATTTGGATTGGAGTTAGTTTTGTAAATTGTAACGATTTGTCCTTGTTCTCTAAGGTCTCATATTTCCTGTATCATGAGTTGACCCTTAGCTTTATGCGGTCATAAATGTTCCCCCCCCCCCCCAAAAAAAAAACGCTTTTATCAATATACCTTGTATATTGGGGAATATTAACAAGGATTAAAACATCCATAAAAACTAGTACTGAAACTTTATGACAAACGGATACAGGAAGCAAATGCCTACATTACCAGAAATGAAAAAAGCTATCCGCTTTCTTACGGAGATTGACCAGCCCTAATTATAAAAAAGCTATTGCTCTGTAAGATTAAAACGATTTCTGAAACTGTATAACAAACGGATAATAACACAAACACTTAAATAGTTCAGAATAGTCGACAAATAGTCGACGGACAAACTGACCCTAATTATAGAAAATTATTGTTCTGTATGAACTTGAAGATCTCATATTTCTCATGTGAGTTCAGTTAAGTTGACCCTTCCAGTTTCCCTTCCTTAATCAGGTGACATAAATTTTTCCTCCCCGCCCCCCCCCCAAAAAATAAATATTGTACAGCGATTAAGGCGCGAAGATATGTTAATTTTATTTACCATAAAAACGAGTACTTTTATTATCAAACTGACATTATTCTTTTATTTTAGTAATTATGGGAAAATTGAAACAAATTTAAAATGCACGGAAAAATGTCTATAAAAATTTTAAAAAACTTAATTATGAAATAGCTTCGCTCCAAAAAAAATAAAATACTGAAGGGAAACAAACTAATCTCAAATCTTAAATATATATGAACATAGCTTTGTAAGTATGTCTGTCCAGGCGATAAATTTAATTCAAAAAATAGATATTTATCAAATTATCACATCGTATTATAAGCGTATGACCGGAAAGTAAAAACGATTTCTTTCAACTGAAGTCCAAAAAAACCGTATATAGTTATTCCGAATTTTACGATTTGTATTTAATAAAAGATAGACAGACAAAAAGAAAGAACTAAAATTATTAAAGTGATTATCTAAATTTGGTTACTATCATCATATCTTTGTAGTTTGTATAATTGATCAAAAAGCCTTCATAAAACTCCTAGGAAAGTTTTTTATCCGTGGAGATTAACAGACATCCTATTATTTTATTCTTTGGTTTTCAATGATAACTATGATATATAGACAGAACAGAAATGTACAATCGTTTGATTATTAAAACCAGTTTTTTTAGCCCCGAGGAGCCGTTTAACTATGAAAGAAATAGCTATCTGTCTTAAAGAACGAACGAATTAAAAAGTAAAAACTTTGTATATTTGTTTTATTCAAAAAGAGTAGGTTTTATTGCAATTAGAGTCTTCCAACTAATTCACTTACAATTTTGCTTCATATCCGTGTCATGTTATTTAGTTGACCCTTTTTAAAAAAATTTAAATTTCCCTTCCTTGCGAAAGAATGTTTTTAAAACTTAAAACATATGAAATGATATTATCACAGATATTATCATCAATCTATAATATAATTGGCCAAAAAGCCTTCATAAAGTGTTATAAAGCATATAGAGAAGTTATCTATATTCCAACTTTCAATATGTAACTTTGAAGCAATTTTGTTTGTTTTCTACATTACCGAATACTTTGTGAAATCAATTCGTCTTAAATGTAACTTTTCTTAAAAATAGGTTTCTAAAACTTGAAATATAATTTTTAACTTTTCTCACCAATGAATGATGAAAGTATAAATTTAAGAACAATTTGAAATATTTACCCTCTAACGGCTAATTTATTTACTATAATTTCATCGTATTAAATCCAAATTTAATCTTGTTTCTCCCCCCCCCCCACCCCAATTATTACCATACCATTACCAGGTTGGTTACGATATTATATATTTGTTTTTTATCCGTGGACCGTGTGACATGAAAGATTAAGCATCAAATCCTCCCCCCCTCCTCAAAGGGGAAATTAGCATAATTCTTACATGTCTACCTAATAATTATAAAACATACATAAGTAGCGAAGCTCTAAAATTATGAATAATAAATAGACCATTTGGAACAATGTATGGTTGTCTTTTGAAGCATTAAGCTAATAGAAAAACGTTAAAACTTAAACAATTGAATTTACAATTACATAATCCTAAATTTGCCTAAACTTAAAATTGTTTATTAATTATTTCTTATCAGTTCAGCATTTTGATTTTTGATTATTATTTATTATTGTCAACTGTCCTATCCCCTCCTAATATTTATGTTTTTCCCCCTTTTTTTTGGGGGGGGGGGGGAGCTAAACAGATATCCTATTACCTCCTAATATTTATTACATACAACACCAACCCCAATTTTAGGGGGTTACATGGGGGGGGGGGGGGGGGGCGCGCATTACCACTCCGCCCATATTCATAATGAGCGGTGAAAATGGACAATTCAAAACATATGGAAAATAGGAATTAGCGAAGCTTTTCTATAATTTGTGTTGGTTATAAACGTCAGTTAGTATTACTATTTTATATAATTTATAGACAGAATACTTACTTTATAATTATACTTATGCATTTATGTTAATGTTCCCCCCCCCCCCCCCCAAGAAACAAAACAAAACAAAACATATGGAAAATTCAAAATACTAGGAATTAGCGAAGCTTTTCTATAATTAGTGTTGGTTATAGACGTCAGTATGTTAGTATTTATATAATTTATACTTATAGACAGAATACTTACTTATAATTTTGATTATACTAATGCATTTATGTTAATGTTTTGCTTTAATGGATATTGTCATCCTTGTTAAAAATATTTCACACATCCGATCCCATTGAAGATATCTAGAATATTATAAATCTTAATAATTTCTTGGAAACCAACAACAAAGAAAAATTTGTAGGGGGTAATTAATGATTCCTTGAAATTTCATTTGCTTACAGACCTTTGAAGTGACAACATTTGAACATTTGTTTTATTTTTGCTATCGTTATTATGGCGGAACAAGGACAGAGAGTCACAGTTGGGCGCAGGCGCAAGCCGGTAGCGATGGATGACTTGGTTCCTTACTTCCCCCGTACACTTACCTGTACAGATCCAGAACCAAGTTTATACCCCGACCTGATGCCTGGATGGTACGCCCATTATCAGGTCCTTCACAGATCTTTTAAAGATATATCTAACCTGCTTTACAGGTCGGGGTTTCAGAGTGTTCGGAATATGCAGGCGATCAGACTATTTAGTGAAGGAATTGGTATATACCAATTCCTTCACCAAGCCCTTCCATCTTCTCAGCGTACACGCGAACAAAACCAACTTGTTCTGCAGCAAATGGAAGCAAAATGCAACGGTTACCGTGACGACGTTATCCAGGCGTTAGCTGTCTATGACCGTGCGATAGGATTAGATGGCACAGTAGATCTATCAGATGAAGACGAATATCCCGATATCTCCGGCGATGTAAATCCATCTTCCGATGATGGAGATATTGACGCCATCCTGGAAGTTCTGGAACACGAAGGTGGCGCGAGCGAAGGTGAAGGTGATGACTCTGATGAGTCAGTGATCATTATCGATTGAGTTGAGAATGAGATCGCATTCCTGTGAATATTTAGTTAGATTCCACATAAATAACATAACTTGACATATATATGCTATAATAATAAAACTATGAAAAATAATTTTCTTATTTTTATTTAATTTAATTTGTAATTGCGATGCTGCTCTATAATTTGAATTATAATTGAAGAAGTAAGCTCTGTTTGTCTGTAGCTAAGGATCTCGCTAACCACTGAACCTATATGGTTCTCCTTTACAGTACAGCTTCGTATAGGTCCTTAGATGGTTTTATTTGTGTACTTATTTTAACTTTGAATTGAAGACATAAATTTAAAATTATCAATAGCTATAGTATTAACTTTAACAAACAAAAACATTTAAAGTGCCACTAGAGGCCTCTAGGGGCGTAGCCGCTAGTAAACTTATAAAGAAGTAAGCTCTGTTTGTCTGTAGCTAAGGATCTCGCTAACCACTGAACCTATATGGTTCTCCTTTACAGTACAGCTTCGTATAGGTCCTTAGATGGTTTTATTTGTGTACTTATTTTAACTTTGAATTGAAGACATAAATTTAAAATTATCAATAGCTATAGTATTAACTTTAACAAACAAAAACATTTAAAGTGCCACTAGAGGCCTCTAGGGGCGTAGCCGCTAGTAAACTTATAAAGAAGTAAGCTCTGTTTGTCTGTAGCTAAGGATCTCGCTAACCACTGAACCTATATGGTTCTCCTTTACAGTACAGCTTCGTATAGGTCCTTAGATGGTTTTATTTGTGTACTTATTTTAACTTTGAATTGAAGACATAAATTTAAAATTATCAATAGCTATAGTATTAACTTTAACAAACAAAAACATTTAAAGTGCCACTAGAGGCCTCTAGGGGCGTAGCCGCTAGTAAACTTATAAAGAAGTAAGCTCTGTTTGTCTGTAGCTAAGGATCTCGCTAACCACTGAACCTATATGGTTCTCCTTTACAGTACAGCTTCGTATAGGTCCTTAGATGGTTTTAGGCTATTTTTCTGCCCTTTCATATCCCTTCGAATATAGAGCCTCTAAATGCTAGGGGCGCAGCCGTTTGTATCCAAGGAAGAGACTCGAGAGACGTTTGATATAGTTATTTGATATACTTAGGTAGGTAGGTAGGTAGGTTCGAATATAGAGCCTCTAAATGCTAGGGGCGCAGCCGTTTGTATCCAAGGAAGGAAGAGAGACGTTTGATATAGTTATTTGATAAAACTTAGGTAGGTTAGGTAAGCGTTCCACGTATTTAAAATTATCAATAGCATCGAGACTCGAGACTCGAGAGACGTTTGATATAGTTATTTGATATACTTAGGTAGGTAGGTAGGTAGGTTCGAATATAGAGCCTCTAAATGCTAGGGGCGCAGCCGTTTGTATCCAAGGAAGGAAGAGAGACGTTTGATATAGTTATTTGATAAAACTTAGGTAGGTTAGGTAAGCGTTCCACGTATTTAAAATTATCAATAGATAGCTATTTCTTGCATCGTTAACGAATAAAAGCTAACTATCTCGGACGAAAAATCAACATGTTTAAAATGGACGTACGGACATTCTGGTAATGATTATAGAGTTGCTACGCTTTCTAAATCGGACGGACCGACCATAAGAATGAATAAAAAAGTGTATTATTTCGAGTTTCTTATCACATTTATTTTTATCACGAATATGAATATGAAATGAAATGAATGAATTTATGAAATACAAAATGAAAATGAAACAATGAAATTGAAAAACGAAAAAAAAACAGACAGACAGACAGACATATTTACATTTAGAAATATAAAGTAGATTTGCTACTAAAAAATGAAACAATGAAATTGAAAAAAAAATTAAATGAAAATATTAAAACTAAAGAAAAGGGGTAGTTTCACGAAATGCATTTGAACTTAATTTAGTGAACCGCATATTTTATCCTGGTTAAATGGGTAAACTACATTTATATGGCATATATTTGAAATGAATTCAATTTTCTACCACGTAGTTTTTAAAATATCAAGACCTTAAAATTGTCTTTTTTGTGATATATGCAATTTAAAAAGACGATTTTCAAGTCTTGACATTTTAAAAACTATGTGGTAGAAAATTGAAATTTTTTCAAATATATGCCATATAAATGTAGTTTAACCATTTAACCAGGATAAAATATGCGGTTCACTAAATTAAGTTTAAATGCATTTCGTGAAACTACCCCTTTAAAAAATCTGCAAATTTAGTAAATAAAGTATTATAAATATATCAAAAATAGTATATACAAAATTTGAAAATATCCCCCCCACCAATAAAAATAACCGCGGGCGCTCGGCCCCCTAGCCATATAACCTAACCTAGCCTAACCTAATCCAGTCATTTAGTCGGGGGGGGGGGGGGGGGGATAATTGGAATTCTAGTAAATAAAGTAAATATATCAAAAATAGTATATACAAAATACAAAATAGATTTTTACAATTTTTATCCCCCCCCCCCCCCCACCAATAAAAATAACCGCGGGCGCTCGGCCCCCTAGCCATATAACCTAACCTAGCCTAACCTAATCCAGTCATTTAGTCGGGGGGGGGGGGGGGGGGGGGGATAACAACACAAAATAACAATAAATTAACAGTAAATATCAACAATAATCAATAGAATTGAAATTGATTATTGTTGATATTTACTGTGGCGTGCGCACCTATTGTCAAATTGAAAATAGGTTGCACACGTTGAGGTTGACGTTCTTGCTGTGGCGGGGGTGGGGGAGGTGGATTGTTGTCGGGAAGGGGCTCTGGAGGGTCGTCCTGCTGTTGAGGGTGGTCCGGCTCTTGAGGATGGTCCGGTTGTGGTGGTTGATGGGGAACATTGACATTATTGTTGTTCCCCATGTTCCCCATCTGTTGGATAACCTGTTGACCTTAATAAATTAAATCAAAATTAAAATTAAAATCTCTCAGGAGGGTGGTCGATAGATCGATGTACATCCCCAGTGATTTTCCCTTCTGTAGATTACAATTAGTTCCATAAAAGCCAAAAAAAATACATTTTAATTAAAGATCCAGCTTAGATTTTTTGACGCATTTTTTGGAGCTTCTCTTTTATGGATGTTTTCATCCTTGTTTTATAATAATCATGTAAGCAATTCTGTATGATATTTACTATTAATTTAAAATAAATGGTTATTTTTTCCAAACCATAAAATATCTCAACGCAATTAATTAATTAAATTAATTCCAAAAGGTGAATTTATTATTTTAGAGTAAGGTTACTGGACAAACGTATTATATATAATACCTACCTAATTGTCTTGCAGCATTACGGCGTCGTTGTCGTCGAACTCGACGCTGGTCATCAGGCTGGGGTGCAATAGCAGCCACAACCGGATCATCTCGGAGGGGGGCCTCAACAGGAACAGGAAGAGGAACAGCGACACCTTAATAAATTATAAATGTATAGAGTCGAAGCAAAATTTTAAGTAAATTTGTTGGAAAACTGCTTCATACAGGATAATGTTTATGGTCATACTTACATTTCTAGGACTTAATTATAGAGTTGCTTCGCTTATAATATTATTCTTTGTTGTCCAAGGAATCAATATACCAAAAACCAGATCAAACGGATAATTAGATCACATAAAATTTTGTTGTTATAAAAGTAGAAAAATCAACATGTTTAAAAGGGACGTACGGACATTCTGGTAATGCTTATAGAGTTGCTTCGCTTTCTAAATCGTACGTAACTACATCATGCAAAGTTTGAAATCGATAGGACAATTCTAACATGCCTAAATTAACGAATAAAAGCTAACTATCTCGGACGAAAAATCAACATGTTTAAAATGGACGTACGGACATTCTGGTAATGATTATAGAGTTGCTACGCTTTCTAAATCGGACGGACCGACCATAATTATAGAAAAGCTTCGCTTTTAAAAAGGTAAAAAGGAGAACCCGATCGGTTCATCGGTTAGCGAGATCCTTTAGTATAAGGATTATTTATTCATTATATTACACTTTGTGGAATAAGTTATAACTATAAAAACAAGGATGACAACATCCATAAAAGCGAAGCTCTGAAAAGGTAGGACAAACGGACATTAACACTTGTATAATGTCATGTTTATAATTGTTTATGGTTATGGTTATGGATTTACGGACATTCTGGTAATGATTATAGAGTTGCTTCGCTTTCTAAATCGTACGTAACTACATCATAATAAATAAATAACTAAAAATAAATAGAATTCAATATATATTATACCTTGACGTCGTTCAAGTATTCGCTGGCTCCTTCGTTTCGTGCTGCTGGGTACTCTAGATTTCATTATTCGTTGATCGTTCGGATATTTATACTGAAATAATAATTTAATAATTAGTATTTTATTTTTCATAATGCAAATGCAGATATAATTAATTTCAATTTCAATTCAATTTCATCAAAACGTTCACAATATACGTATAAAAACACTGCAAAATCAAATATTAAAAAATAATTAAGTTTATAAGTTTATTTTATGCGTATATAAAAACTAATTACGCATTAAAACAAAGAGAAAGGCGGTCAAAAGGTAGAGAAAGCCATTAAAATAAAGGGGTTGTATGCAAAAATGTAATTTCCTCATTACCTTCCGATAAGCCGCTGAAATTTATTTTGCCTTTTCTCGGCAGTTTTCGGCGGTTGCGCCGCCGTTTCTTCTCCCCTTAGTATCCAAGTAACTTGAAGTTGGCTGGCCCATCTCTCGTTCGTCGCCAACCTACTATTTAACTTTAAATTACAAATTTGTAAAATGTAAATTATCTTTATAAACCAACCTAATGCCGTAAAATCAATCTTCGAATAAACCAACCTAATGCCGTAAAATCAATCTTCGATATTTATTATTTAGAAAATGTTAAGATTTTTAATTTGTTAATACTAATAGTCTAATAGCATGAAAAAATTTTATCTTTACATACCCTTTAAAATAAGTGGCATCCGAGAGGTCAATATCCAAACATATATGGGTGGGGGAAAAGGGTTTTACATGTAAGTAACAGTTAACACCTTTATAGTCCCCCCCCCCCCAAAATAAAGGGAAGGGCAATGGGCTGTTTATTTTACTCTAGTCTCCCCCCCCTCCCCTTTTAAGGAGGGTTGCTATATGAAAAGAAAGGGTTGAACTTGATTTTGAATATAACCCCCCCCCCCCCAAAAAAAAATACAAAGAATAATCCCTTTATTTATTTAAATTTTCCTTTATAAAAATTTTCCATAATATATATATGACGACACCTTTATTATACATAGAATATATGAAAAGAAAGGGTTGAACTTGATTTTGAATATAACCCCCCCCCCCCCCCAAAAAAATACAAAGAATAATCCCTTTATTTATTTAAATTTTCCTTTATAAAAATTTTCCATAATATATATATGACGACACCTTTATTATAACCCCCCTTTATTTATTTAAATTTTCCTTTATAAAAATTTTCCACTAATGCTGGGTGACGGGAGAGAGTTTTTTTTTAACTTTTAAGAAAGGTTTATATATATGACACCTTTATAAATTATAACCTTATATTATAATGGCCGATAAATTGATGTACACTCCCAATGATGATGCACAAAATTACCCCTTTTGTAAATAACAATTCATAGTTGAAACGTTTTTACACTCAACTTAATGAAGCAACCAAGTCCCAAAATTCCCCAAAATTGTTGAGCAAACCAAAAAGAAAACGTTGGTATAAAACTTTGTTTTTAAAAGATATGAAATGATACAGATATTCATCATATCATTATCATCAATCTATTCTATAATTGGCCAAAAAGCCTTCATAAAGTGACCTCAAAGCTGACAATGTCAATGGTAATCCTTGAATGTTATGTAACTTCCAATATGTAACTATGAAGCAATTTTGTTTGTCTACATTACCGAATACTTTTTTAATTCTATTCATCTCAAATGTAACTTTTCTTAAAAATAGGTTTCTAAAACTTGAAATATAATTTTTAACTTTTCTTACCAATGAATGATGAAACTTAAGTATAAATTGAAAAACAATTTGAAATATCCAGCCTCTAACGGCTAATTTATTTACTAAAATTTCATCGTATTAAATCCAAATTAAATCTTGTTGGTTCCCCCCCCCCCCCCTCCTCCTAACCATTATGTTATGATGGGTGGAGAAAAAAAGATTACATATAATTATATTCAAATAAGAAGTGTTGAAAAAGGGGGGTGGGGCAGGTTTCAAATAATCTTTAATCTTTTAATCTTTAATCTTTTACGGAGGGTAAATTAAGTGTTAAATTACCCCTTCTGCAGATTAAGCATCAAATCCTCCCCCCTCCTCAAGGGGAAATTAGGAGAATTCTTAGTCTTACATGTCATATAAATATTTTCCAACACAGATTATAGTTATACCCCCCCCCCCCACACTTTCTTTTATGTGTGTTTATTTTATCCCTTACTATTCCAAAAAATAAAATTATGGGTGGAGTTACTGTTAAGTTGTTAACCCTTTTCTTCCCCCAATCATCCAATGTAAGCGGTAACCTGGCCATTCTCACCACCTTAGGCTTAAAGTCATAAAGTCATAATTAATATTAATCTTTTTTTTTAGTTTTAGTTCAGTTACAACATCGTTAGAGAATGGCTGAGCCTGACTCTAATAAAGTTATAGGTGACGATGATGACAGTGAGGTTGTCCAAGCTATGCCTGACTCTTCAGTTACGCGTACTCGTAGTTTGCGTGAACGTAAGACGATCCCCGATGCAAGCATACCCGATGTTTTGGATGAGGTTGACCTTGATATGTTGGAGGAAAAGGAGGGTTTGGGGTCCCCCCCCAAAAAAATAACCCCCAGTGATAACATTAGGTAATAATAATATTTTCATTTTATATTTAATAATGTTATAAAAAAACTAAAAGGGGTAGTTTCACGAAGTTTATTTATTAAGCTCAAATGCATTTCGTGAAACTACCCCTTATAAAATTAGTGGGTTTCGTCGTATTTTTACTTTTTATTTACTATTAAGCTCAAATGCATACCCCTAATAAAATTATAATAAATGGGATTATGAAAAGTAGTAACTTTTTATCTTAGGGTAGGTAAATGTTATTTATTTATTTAATTTTCAGTTGCACTCCAGGGTCGGTAATGTTGGAGGAGAAGGAGGGGTTGGGGACCCCCACAAAAAAAATAACCCCCAGTGATAACATTAGGTAATAATAATATTTTCATTTCATATTTAATAATGTTATAAAAAAACTAAAAGGGGTAGTTTCACGAAGTGCATCTACCCATGCTAAAAAAAGTATAGAAATGGGATTTTTACAGTAACTTTTTATTTATTAAGCTCAAATGCATTTCGTGAAACTACCCCTTATAAAATTAGTGGGTTTCGTCGTATTTTTACTTTTTATTTACTATTAAGCTCAAATGCATACCCCTAATAAAATTATAATAAATGGGATTATGAAAAGTATTGTATTTTTACAGTAACTTTTTATCTTAGGGTAGGTAAATGTTAAAAAAATATCCTTACTTACTTTTGGTCAGGTTAGGTTGGGTCCTCCATCCATCCTCCGGGGCGCATTCCTTCCATGTTCAGCAACTCTCGGTGCTCTACACACCAAGAGAGGCCATTTTTTTTTAGAATATAATCCCAAATTTGGTAAATTTGGTGGGTTCTAAAAAGAACCAGAGAAATTGAAAATTTATTTATTTATTTAATTTCAGTTGCACTCCAGTCACTTCAAAAATAGCTGATCCACAACGGAAGCGAATAATAAAGTTGTGTTCACCTCCAAGGGTCAAGAAAAGAAGAACAGAGTCTTCTCCACAATCGAGGTAAAAAAAACAAGTAGCCAAATAATTTTTTTTTATTTTGTCCAGAGGGCAAGGGAAAAATAATATTAATTAATAATTAAAATAATAGGCTATTTTTTTAAGGTCAAAACCTGACAGCCCAGAACCTGAAAATCCAACTTCACCCCCCAAACCTTCTCCCCAATCGAGGTAAAAAAAACAAGTAGCCAAATAATTTTTATATTTTGTCCAGAGGGCAAGGGAAAAATAATATTAATTAATAATTAAAATAATAGGCTATTTTTTTAAGGTCAAAACCTGACAGCCCAGAACCTGAAAATCCAACTTCACCCCCCAAACCTTCTCCCCAATCGAGGTAAAAAAAACAAGTAGCCAAATAATTTTTATATTTTGTCCAGAGGGCAAGGGAAAAATAATATTAATTAATTATTTTAAGGTCAAAACCAGCAAGCCCACAACCAGCTTCACAAACAACACCAGATACATCACCAATGCGCCCACTCAACGTAACGCCGCCGCCGTCTCCATCACCTACAAGTACAACAGCCACACCTAAAGCCGCAGCTGGAGACACACCTTCTTCAGCACAGTCATCCCCAGCTGGAGAAAAGCCAAAAGGGAGAGGTGGCCGTACAAGTACAACAGCCACACCTAAAGCCGCAGCCAAACCTAAAGCCGCAGCCACACCTACAACACCAGCTGGAGACACACCTTCTTCAGCACAGTCATCCCCAGCTGGAGAAAAGCCAAAAGGGAGAGGTGGCCGACAAAAAGGATCCAAGAATAAACCCAAGATGAACAGTGACAGTACGGAACATATGTTCATCAGAGGTAAGCTTAAATTAGTATAATTAATATCAATAACATAGGTAGTAACATTAAAAATTTAATTGACAGGATGTCTATTTGTCTGTACTTAAATAAAATACATTATATTATATTTATAATTAATAACCATACAATCTCAACCGTAAATACATAAATTTCTAGAATACTAGTTTGTTTTACTTTACCTATAATATATTAAATTAACTGTTCTATTGATTACCTAGACTGCGTGGGTACAGTACAAGGGGACACACACTCGCTCTATGACCGCCTTGATGGGAAGAGGATAACATATAGTAATGGTGATAAGGTACAAACATAAATACTAAAAATAATAATAAAATGTAGAGGGGGGGGGGGCAAAAGTGACACTTTTTGAAAGCAAAACTAAAAGTCAAGAAAGGAACACAACTAAAAAAAGAGTTACAGGTGTGAGATTATTAAATAAAATGTTTAATAAAATTAAAATTACTTCAGGTTTATGTCTACTTGGTTAAAGTGCTTGAAGATCATGCTTACATGATCCCCAACTACCCTGGAAAGGGTCAGAATAAGACCCCGTGGGGGCGGGGGTGCAAATACTGTAACTTCCATACCTGGGATGGCACATACCACGTGAAAGAATACCCCAAAGAGGGAAAACCATTAGAGAGATTTATACTGCAAGAAACTAACCTTCTTAGGTAATAATATTAAGTTGACATAAAATAACATGATGTATTAACGCAACGTGCCGGAGCCGTATAATTTTGATGCGGCTCCGGCTCCGGGGAGCCGTATTTGGAAATACGGCTCCCGGCTCCGGCTCCAGCTCCGGCTCCTACCTTAAAATTAATATATCAATTTTTTTCCATTATTGAATTTGATAAAATAAGATAAATAATATAAAATATTTTGCTTTTATTTGATTAAAGCTATATAAAAGTAGAAGGATGTGTGTCTATTTGTTAAGTAACAATAGTTTTTCAGTTTATTATATGGAAATAGACCGTTGCCAAATTATAATATTACTTTAAAAAATCATTTTTACCTAGTCCGGAGCCGGAGCCGTTTTTAACAAAAAATACGGCTCCGGATCCGGCTCCACAAAAAATGTTGCTGCTCCCGGCTCCAGAACACTGGTATTAAGTATTCATAAACATTGATTAAAAATATATACTGACAGACAAGGTGAATTATAGAGTAGCTTTGCTAAAAAAAATAATATTAATTGCTTACCTGTTTAGGAGGTTTAGCCGTCACTGGATCATTGACCACAGAGATGTTTACCGAGAGTATAGGAAGGGAGTGAACCTGGCCAGCTTTCAGAGGAAGTTTCAACAGGCCCAGGCAGATGCTGAAGTTATCCATGAAGTCAAAATATACGTCACTGCCCTAGAAGCGCTGCGCCACATAACAGGAAAACTGGTTAATAATGAAAGTTTCCTTCGCTTTAAGGTAAATGTATGTTTAATATTTTTGATCATATTTGCTGTTATCTAATGTCTCATACCTATATTTTTTTAAACAAAATTAATTGAAAATGATTGCTAAAATCGAAATATATCTTCATGTCAGTTAGAATAGTGTATTTTTTAAAAATAGGTTGAAAAACATACTAACTTTAAAAAATTCGCTTTAAGGATACGGATGCCAATGCCTTTGACCATATCGTCGCCAAGCAGGTCGGTTTACTTGAGAAAGGCAAGAAGCAGGATGCACCCACCAGCAAACAGCTTCATAACTGGCTGCAGGGGCAGCACAAGTATTACATGGAATCCTTCAAGAAGATTTTAGAAAATAAAGGTATTAATAACTATTAACTATTAAGTATTATAATTTATAAACTAAAACATTACTAAATAATTTCAAAATCTGAAAGAAATAACAAATAATTAATTTAAATTATCTTCACTTCCGCGGGTGTGTACATTGCCGAAATCGAAGGAAAGGTGCACACCTGCGGAAAAAATGTTAATATTTAATTATTTTAAATAATCAATATTATCTTTGTTTCCGCAGGTGTGCACCTTTCCTTCGACTTCGGCAATGTTCACCACACCGACTTCATTGCAGGTAACCTAAATAAAATAAATAAACTATTATTATTTATTAATGCAATTACAACTGCAGCAGCTACATAACCTGAATTAAATAAAGTAAAGTAAACTATTATGAATGAATAATATAAAAGAATTACTAATTTTTCAGTAACTGCAAACTATACCGATGCAGACGGTCCCAAAGAATTGTTGCTCGCCTGTGAACAGGTATAAGTTTAAAATTAATTCTTAGAAATTTAGAATGACCACAAATACCTAAATGATAATTTGATTAATTACTTATGTTTAGATGCCTAAACCCGATGCTTCCGGCCGCAGCATCTACGAATATTTCGAAGAACTGTTGAAAAGGTTTGGGCTTGAGCATTATCAACTTCTCAGCTCCACATCCGACTCGGCTGCCAACTGTGTAAAGGTAATGAAAAATTATAAATTATAATTATAAAATCATAACTATTTAATAGTTTTTTCTCGCATCGTATTTTAAATGGCTTTCCGCGGATGTAAAATGTACAATTGTAAGATAAAACCAGTTTTTTTAGATGAATATTTGAATGAATACGAGAATTAATATTATAAAACAATACCATTAGAAAGTAAATCATTAATTTATTTTTCATTCTTTAGTCCGTCAAGATACTCAATGAAGAGCACGGGAAAACCCCCACAGAGTATACAAGTTTCATGAACCATGAGGGAGTCAGTGATGATGATAGTGATAAGGAAGACACACCTGAGGCTGATAGTGAAGATGAAATCCCGTTGGATTTGTTTATAGAAGATTTAGATGAGGTTGAGGATGGTGTTGTAGAAGCCGAAGGTGAGGGTCAGGATGGAGATGAAGAAACCCTGGCAGGAACAAGACAAGGCGATGGCGGCATATCAAGTGCGATTTTCTACAGGTCCATCGCCATCAAAGATCCACAACAAAGAGAGGGTAAGTAAAGTTAAATTAAATTCATTCCCAAAAAATTCAATGAATTACATTTAATGATTTACAGGGGTAGTTTCACGAAATGCATTTAACTAAATTATATTAATTTATTAAATTATTTCTTTTCAGCAATCACAAATTTCGGGAAACTAATAGAAGAGAACATCCAAAGAACAATGAAATGTGATGAGCAGAAATGTGGACTTATAGTGGGAGGTGTTTGCCTCAACCACCAAGTGGAGTTGGCGTTGAAGCAGGCTGCCAAAGTTGTAAGTAAATTAATTAAATGATTAATAGAACCAACTAAATAACTTATACAGTAACTTAAAAAGTTAAATAATAAATTATACAAAAACGTGAAAATTAACAAATATTATATTTTTTTAGAAAGGGAAGGGGTACAACAGAACCATAATTAACCTGGCAAAGCTGGTCAGTAAAATTATGAATAACAAGAAGCTGCGTCGCATTTTGGTAGAGAGTGGACAACGTATGCTTACCAGATACGTGGAGACGAGATGGAGCTCCAGAATGAACATGATAAAGCGGTTCTTAGAGTTGTTTGACAACAAACCACTACTTCAGAAGGTGAAAAAATCCGTGCAGGATCAGAAAGGTAAACCCAAAAAAGTTAATTATAATTTAAACAACAATTTAAAACTAACAAAATTACCAATTTAAATTTCTCTCTGTCCCTTAATTAAACAAAAGAGAAAGGTAACAAATAGAAGTTTATTAAAATTTAAACTAAATAAATTATTTCTTCTCTCGTTCCCTTAATTAAAAATTAGAACTGTATATATCAATAGAATTAATTTTTAATTTTTAATTTTTATTTTAGTCAACAAGAAGTTTGACAATCTGTGGCCAACACCTGACCAGGTTCTTGCCCTCAGAGAAGTCCTGGAAGTGTTGGAGTGTGTGGATACCATGCTGACAATTCCTGCACAAGCCCATGAGGCCACAATCGTCCAGATGTTCACCATGCTGGATACGGTGTTCTTTACCCTACGGACAAGTATGCCTGGCAACTTATTCGCTAGACGTGTATTCAAGTTCCTTCACCTGAGAGTTAACAAGATTGTCCGTACTAATGCAGGATGGCAAGTCTGTCTCTACCTACACCCCCTGTCACGCAGTCATTTGGAAATGATTGCGAGTGGCACACAAAGCTTTACGGTGACACAGGATGAAGCAAAAACAATTTTACAACAAGCACCCAAAAATTGTAGGTTGTTGGGTGAACGGCTACACCGAATCTCACTGAGAGCCAACCTAAGTCCTGAAGAAAAGGCAGATGAAGAGGCCGACCTGCGTAGAGCTAATGCGGATGCCGACAATGAGGATTCCGAAGCTGACGAGTACGAATCTCCAGAAACTGCACCTCCCACAGGTAAAGATATACAATATTAATTAAAATAGATAATAATAATAACATTAGTTAAATAATTCAATTATCATTTTTATTAATTATATTTATGTATTACAGGCATGATGACACCCATCCAAAAGATGTTTTGGAACAAACAACAAGAGTTCAAAGAAATTCAGGCTCAAGCAGCAGCCAAGAAGAAAAAGAAAGAACAACGTGACAAACAGAAGGATCCCCTGGACGTCATGAAGAAACACCTGAAAGCTGGGCTGAAGGATTGGAGTAACATAGAAGAATCCAAGTTGCATGCCTTGACATACGGTTACCAACGTGAAGTCGCTAAGATAAAGGAGGAAATTGCGAAAGTCAAAAAATCTAAGTCCAAGGATTTCGATGTTGAAGAACGCCAGAAACTGTACAAACAAGGAGCAATGACCGCAACCCACAGGATGCTTACTGCCAGGTATGAACATGTTGCAGAGAAGATATGTTATCCACCTGGACTTGTCAGTTTGATGACCAACTTCAACAACTTACCTGTTTCTAATGCGAGGTGTGAGAGAATTTTCTCACACCTCAAATTAGTTTACTCATCGAGGCGGTATAACCTAGAGAAAGAAACCATCCACGCCATCATGTTCTTGAAGATGAACAAGCTAGTCCCCAAGAAGTCCCAAGCATTTTGGGATAGGCAGGTAAAAGTTACCAAGAAGACAGCAACCAAGGAACTGGAAAAGTGAAATAATTTTTGTAAATATGTTTATCATATTAATTATGTTGGAAAGAAATAAAGTAGAAGTAAAGTAAAACAAATAATTTAATGAAATAATTTTGTGTTTTTTAAATATCTGTATCATTACCATTATAAAATAAATGTTGTAATAAAACCCAAAAAACTGTTTATTGATATATTTTTTTTTTTGCAGTATTGTTATTTAATTTAACAAGGATGAATAATCAATAAGTAGCGAAGCCAAAAACATTACTCAAATCATACTTGTCTTGTGTCTTTATGCGTGGATGGTCTCTTGCTCGAGGTTCTAGAGTAAATAAGTTGGACATCAAATGAAAGTAAATACTAAATATCCAAAAATAAATTTGAATTTCAATTAAAGGGTGATGGAAAAAAATAAAAATGCGTACTTGCCGCTTCGCTTATATTATTGTACATTCAAACATCAGTAAACCAAAAATCAGACCAATCGGATAATTAGGTCACATAAAAATTTGTTGTTAAAATGTAAAAAAAATAC
The DNA here is from genome assembly GCF_053477335.1 of Acartia tonsa. NCBI lineage: Eukaryota > Metazoa > Arthropoda > Copepoda > Calanoida > Acartiidae > Acartia > Acartia tonsa. Next base: position 4,922,984 of record NC_137266.1, read on the forward strand.
GGACATTAATGTCAGAACTGAATTATCAGAATGCGAATATATAAGAGTCTAAGCAAAATTGTAAGTAAATTTGTTTAAAAACAGCTTGATAATCAGGTTTAATATGAGCGTACATTTAAAACCGAGTTTCAACGCAAAAAAAACGCGGAGCCGAATCTAGAAATACGGCTGCGGATGTGTGTATATTTGGTAACATATGGTTTTTAAGTTTAATTTAAGGAAATAGACCGTTAAATCATATTATTACTGTAAAAACTCACTTTAACCTAATGTGGAGCCGAGCCGTTCTGAACGACGTAAAAAAATGCACGGAAATTCTTTTCGAACACAGGGATTCAATATTTTTAGGTAAGACTTATCGATAAAACACACCCGATACTTTGTAATTTTGGAACGATATAAAAAAATAAAAAATAAACATAATTAAAAACAAAGTATGGAGCTTGCCGAATTATTCACAGTATAAAATCTGTGCGTTTAAAATTGAAATTACCAAAAGGCAAAATAAGAATAATTAAGTTATAACGAACAGACTTATCACTTTATATTTACAAATTATTACAAAATCCTTACCTTAATATACAGTAAATGATTATGTGTACTGCCTTCCGAAATAGAAAACATAGCCTATTATTTTGACGTGTATGTACTCTTATGACATTCACTCAAAACAATAGACTACAATAATTTTTTTCGGACGACAGTACAGAATTAGATCTTCTTGTGTTGACACTTGACTAAGACTTTGTTTCTTTCTTCTTTTTTTTTATAACTATGCAAATAATATTTATCACTTTATTTTATTGTATTAATATAATTCCATTTGAAGTTTTCACATTGAATATTAAATTTTTTATTATTTTTCACTTTTCTTTGTATCTAACTAACGCGTAGTATGACGTGTCAATACACTCTGAAATTCAAATAAGGACTGAAGAACTGTGTGTGTGTGCACGAGGTGCACGAGGTAGAAATGTACATGGGTAATTAGAAACTTCAATATAATTTATTTCGTTATATTTACATTTTTTAAAATAAGATTTTTTAATATGTTTTGACCACGGTAAATAATAAAAATTTGTTGGAGGAATTTTTGTGTATATATTTATCCCTGATATAACAGCATACACCGGAAACGGATGATATCAAATAACAGGGAATCTATAAATATATTGTTACAAATACAATTACAAACTATTATAAGTTAACTTTAATATATTTCATTATCGTTATATACTTTTTTTACGTAATGCAAAATTATCCTTTTTTAATATTAGGAAGAATTTTTATTTTACCCTGTAAAAAAAGCAATGAAAAAAGTAAGACGTCTAAAATGTCGTATTCTTAACAGGTAGACTTTTTGGAGTAAGGAAATTATGTCATCACATTAATTTCATAGAAAGAACCTAAAAGTCTAATATATCTAGTAAATTTTATTTCGGAATTGTTTAACGAACATACTTAATTTAAGATTGCGTGATTTATTTCGAAATAGAAATATAAAACGTAAAAATTTATTATTTTTCAAAATCTTCTATTTATTTACCAAGTACTTCGTATATAAATATTAAGAAATTTGAATATTTAGAAAAATAGAAATAGGGATGTATTTTTGAACGAAGTGAGAGGGGAATTAATATCCTATTTTTGAAATAGAATTCTTGCACACGTATATAAATATTCCCCAATTTCAATATTTTCATATGTCTAAATTCCCTTCCAAATTTACTCGAAATACGATACGTTTAGGGTTTAGAATAGTTAATATTTAAAATATCTAGTAGACACATCATTGGTTTCTAAGCAACTGTATATTAATTTAAAATTTCTGTTAAGTTTTATTAATCATTAATCATCCCACACGTTGATATATTTTAGGTATTTTAGAAATAAAATTATTTAAAGTAAATTTTAATATGTAAAGTAAATTCAAGAGAAATAGTTTTTAATAAAATATTTATTATGTTTGTAACACCATTTTCAGATTAAATAATATTTATTATTTATTTTTAACAATGGACTCGGCAAGGTATGAATAATTTTATTAAAATAAGGATAATAACATCCATAATAGCGAAGGTCAACAAATTAAACTAAAACTAATTAGGGTTGGCAATCCGTCCAATTTTTGGACCGGATTAGGATTCTTACAAAAACGGATTAATCTGTGGATTCCCGATTCTTATTTTTTACGGATTCCGGATTGCGGATTCTTGCAATATTTTAAAAAGGCCCTTTTTAAAAAAATTATTTAAGTCGTTAAATTTTATCGAGTACTGGGAAGAATCTAAAGCTGCGTTTTTTCATATTTTCAGAGTAGCCTTTCTCCTATTTCTAGACCTTGCAGCAGCCATTTTTAAACCCTTACTCAACCTAACCTAACTATGTTAAAAATTAAAATATATAGTTGGACCAAAAAACTCAAAACGCCAATTTTAGCCTAACAATTAACAATCCGAATCCGCTATTAAAATAACGGATTGCGGATTTGGAATCTTGATTCAAAAAGTGCCAAAAATTTAACGGATTCCGGATTCAGAATCGGATTGCCAGCCCTAATTCTAATGAATATAAAAGAATTAAAATGTTTAATTATAACCGTTAATCTGGTTATGCTCCATCTTATACTTAATTTCTATATGAATCATAGTGCAAGGATCGAAACATTTCTAAAGAAAACTATCCAGGAACAAGAGCACGTGATTCTAAGTACCTTCCAGCATTGATCCTGAGTATTTTCTTTCAGAATATAATAGGTCACTATCAATAAATAATATATTGACGAGAAAATTTATGTTTCACCACTTCAAGTTGAAGAAAAGTAAAAAAATGTCCACCATTTTTCGTTAAAATTCTATCAAACGTTTTGTTGAGTTCGGGGTGTCTTTAATTTATAATAATAATAATAAACATTTACTTTATCTCATATGTATGTTTAAATTAATGCTAATATGGATTAATTTACAATCTATATAACACGAGTATTCGCATATGTATCATCAAATATCCATTTTTATTAAAAGAATTAGCTTCATAAAATTTTTCAAAATCAATTAAAATACCTAAAAAAAATATGGTGAAACGTAAATTTTCTCGTCAATATATTAATAATATATGGTGTCCTATTCTATTCTGAAAGAAAATACTTAGGATCAATGCTGGAAGGTACTTAGAATCATGTGCTCTCGTTCGTGGATAGTCCTCTTTAAGATTACAGCTTTTCGGTAAGGACAAACCTAGAAAAGCCTCACTTAAAACATACTCTATAACATTCTAAGAGAATAAAATAAACATATTAAAATGTTAGTCATTGTTGCTAAGGTTATAAAACAATCTTTTTAATATTTTCAGGGTAATATCTTCTTAGAAATTAACCCCACCCCCCCCCCCCCCCCCCCCCCGACAGCGAACAACTAAGAACTCTGGCCGCAGCACTCGGCTCCCTAAACTGCCTAGGTGCAGCGCTCGGCCCCCTTGCCTGCCTAGCCGCAGCGCTCGGCTCTCTAGCCTATAACATAACATAACCTAAAATAGTTGTTCGTTGTCGGGGGAGGGGGGGGGGGGTACTCAAATTTTCAAAATTGAAAAAAAGAGGATAATGCCATTTTCAGTTTCGAAGCTACTCTATTTTTATAATTCAAGAAACTTTTCTAAAAACTTTATTTTTGCATTTTTTGTAGCGATTCAAAAGACCAAAAAGTCTTAAATTTAAGATAAAACCATTTTCTTCATTATTAGGGGAAAATAGTCTATAGTAAGATACGATACATGAGTTTTCACAATGGATCAGAACAGGTTTCAACGACTGTCTGTCTATTCTGCTGTTTTCATATTAAAATGACATGTAATGTTCAGTAAGGTTGGTGAAATATTTCTGGCGGCTGGTAATGCTTACAGCAAACTTGGAGACGCGGTCATGACTCTTTACAACTGCCAAGATGAAGGTGAGATTTCTAATCCGTATAATAAAGTAACAGGATCTGTGTGTGTGTCTGTACCAAAGGATCTCGCTAACCGCTGAACTGATATGGTTCTCCTTTACAATGTAGCTTCTGATAGGACCTAGGAAGGTTTTAATCATTTTTGAGGAGGGTACTCTCAATAGAAAAAATTCTCCTAAAAAAATTTATTTTGTAAATTTAAAACTAAAAATTAAAAATGGGGATGGGGGGGTTGTATTTGACTCCATCATTCCCAATTTATTTTTACTTTTTCTTTTCAAAACTACGGGGCGTAGCCGTAAGTAAATTATAAATTGACTTCGCTTCATAAGACAAACACTCAACTCATACGATTGAGTTTTTGAAAAAATTGTTCTGAAAAAAAATTCATGAATTTATTTCTCCACAATACCTAGTTATTATTTGGTATAGGCTTCGTACTTTCAGGCTTCAGGGGACACTTTAGGCGTAAGGGGGTTGAACCTCTACTTTCAATCAAGTTAAAAAAAAGGTTTTTTAAAAGATTGATTAAAATAAAATGTCTCGCTGGGGGGGGGGGGGGGAGTGCAAGAAATTCCCTCCCATAAAATAGTTAAAAATATACTCTATTAGACTTATTAGTTAGTGTTAGTTTGACCTTCTCGATGCATTTGATATTGAAATGAGTTTATATTACCTGGATCTTACACTAGATTATCATATACTCTAATAGAATGAAACTTGTAGCGGGCTAAAACAACGATCCCCCCTGTACCTCACCCCCCCCCCCTCTTAATAAATTAAAGAACTGACCAGTAAATGAGGGGAAAATACCAACCTTAAATTACATTTTTTCCCCTGTCATAATATCCACGTATATTCTACATCTATTGATGGCCAGTTTTTGGGTTTTCTTATTGGAATGGTTGATTAAGATAAAACAAAAGATATATTATTACTTGGATGTTGCTTCAGATTTTCGTGTACTCTGATAGAGTGATGCTCGCAGCTGGCTAAAAAGAATATTCACCCATCCACGCCCTTTACTCCAATCCTACTGAATGAATCAACTGACCAATAAATGATGCCCATATATTATCAACCTAAATTGACAAATTTTCAGCTGTTAATATAGCCACAAATACCCTAGACCTATACATTAACAAAACAAATGTTTTAATTGTTTTAATTTTAGAACCTCTGCCGAGTGTTAGAAATGAGGCCAATTTAAATCAACAATCAGGTTACTTATATTATACTAGCAGCTACGCCCCCTAGAAGCCTCTAGGGGCACTCAACGCTTGACCTCATCTCATTTTAAATTTGGGTTTTATAAGAGTAAAAAAATAATTTTCTTTTGGTGGGGGGCGGGGAGGGGTTGCAGACACCCTCCTTAAAAAAAGATTAAAACCTTCCCAGGACCTATAAGAAGCTTCATTGTAAAGCGGTTCAGCGGTTAGCGAGATCCTTTGGGACAGACAAAAAACGCTTACTACTTTATATAATGGGATAGAAAAATAAGGATGACAACATCCATCAAAGCTAAGCTTTGAAACTAAAGGACAAACGGACATGACCTTTTTATCTGCCCCCTAAATATTATTTTATATTTATTTCGCTTGTTGGCTGTACCTTATTCCTACTACATACCTACCTAAACTGATTTTCAAAATTTAAGGCAAAGTAGAGAGCCAACCAACGACTTACATCAGCAAACTTCCGCCAGGATTAGCAGCACAGAGAAAATAATCATGTACCAATGGATATATTATTACGTGGATGTTACACAAGATTTTCATGTTCTCTTTTAAAGTGAAACTTGCAGCGGGCTAAAATAATAATTACCCTCATTCAACCCCTTTACACCATCCCCTGCCCGCCTACTGGATGAACGAACTTATCAATGTCCATTTTAGCAACCTGTCATAATATACAAGTATTTTCTATATTCATTTATGTACCATAATAATAGCGACCTTGTAGACAAAGAATGTACACTAGTTTAAAAAGTACTAGTAATAAAAAAAACTTTTAAATACTGTTTCTTACGGATGAATAAAAAATCTCTTAATTTTTTGCATTTTGTAACCATTACCTAATACCTAAACATTTTGAAAAGTATTTTAAAATTAATATTTACAAATTTGCACTGCCAAAAATTGGAACTGATATGATCTTCTTAAAACAGTACTTTAAAAATTTGTTTTTTGACTGTTATCAATTTATTTACAAAGTTTCGTAATTATTTTCATGCAAACTAAGAAAAGAAACTACGAAACGAGTGAATAAATAATAAATATGTATTATTTGTACCTGTTATTTGTACTTTTAATGACTATTCCAATATGGCTTCGAAACCTCATAATTTCCGCTGAATTAGAAGCGGTTCTCAGTCATACTGAAAATTATGTATATCATCGTATTACAAACAATTTCCCACGAATATTAAAATACAAATCATAAAATTGATTCCAGTTTTGTAAGCACGGGCATCTTATGATTTTTTATTTTAATAACCGCGGAAAATTGTTTGTAGTGCAATGCTATATATGATTTTTCAGTATGGCTGAGAAAAGATTCTAATTCATATCATATTTGTTGAAAATATTCTGTTATTTGAACAATTTTTCTTGTTGAATTCCATGTTTTTTGTGTGTTTGTTTTGTAATAAAAATGTGCTTGTTAATGTTAATAAAATATCTATTTAGCTGTAATTTTTCTCATTATTTCAGAAATGAAATGAAGATGGCTTTGTTTTCAGATTATGTTTTAGCTCTGATGAAAAATCTTCCAAATGACACAAATTATGGTGTTTTAATTGAACGAAAATACCTAAATGAAAATGGTATGAAGATATTCTAGTTAAAATATGTATAATTTAAATAGAGATCGGATGCAGTTCACAGTAAAATGTTGCTAGAATCTTTATCAAGACTCGCTTATCTATAATACAAAGTAGCTTGATGTCTGTCCCTCTGTCTGGCCCTTAAGATCTCGGTAACCACTTAACCAATCAAATTCTACTCTTCAGGGAATATACCAACTGGTCCTGTGGTGGTTTTAGACTATTTTCTTGGGGGGGGGGGGGGACACCTACAACCGCCCCCAAAAACAAAAAATCCCCCCCCCCCATTTTTTTTTAAATTTTGAATTTGACACTGGGGCAAATCCAATTTTTTTTCTCCTGAAAATTTTGAATTTGATACTGGGGCAGCTCTAATTTTTTTTAAATTACCTCTTGGGGCAAAGCCCCTACAGGCTAGGGGCGAAGCCGCTAGTAAGCTATAATAAATTAGATCCAGAAATGCATATAGAGTTCCTTGTAAAAGAAATTATATATATTCAAATATAAAATTAGGGATGGCAATCCGTCAAATTTTTGGACCGGATTCGGATTCTTGCAAGAATCCGTCCAAAAAATGGCGGATTCTGGATTCTAGCAATATTTTAAAAGGCTTTTAAAAAAATAAAGTGCTACATATGTCCTATATATTAATGTTCTTGGTGTTCTCTGTTATTCACTTCAGAGAATCCAACCAGATTTTATATATAATGATGATAATCTTTGCCTTCAAAAACGGGGAGTTGAAAGAAAAAAACTCAAGACACTAATTTTACCCTAACAATTAAGAATCCTAATCCGCTATTAAAAAACGGATTCGGATTCCAAAATTTACCAAAAATTGGGCGGATTTGGATACGGATTGCCAACCCTATATAAAACAAAATTGAAGTTAAAGCTTTTAATTTACTGACGAGCAATAATGTTTTAATAATTAAGAGAACAATAATTAAGAGAACTAACAAGTGGCGTTTTGATTTTGGGTTTAGAGGGGTTTAAACACACACCTTAAATTGGAAAGGCCTGCCTGAACCTTTTTTCATCCCATAATGGTAAATCGCTGTTTACGCCACCGGAATGAACACAGATTAAAATGATTTTTTTTTCTTCGCAGGTTTTTGTCTTGATATCGATAAACTTTCAAATTTAATTCCCGACGAGTTTGAAAACACAAAAGAATGGTTTTCCAAGGTAAATTTAACTTTCTCGTATTAATTCGAATCCGGTGCATTAGAACCGGTTTTCATCCATACGAAAAAACTATATATGTCTAGCATCGTATTATTTCCAGTTTTCTTACGAATATAAAAATGTACAATCATAAGATTAAAACCAGTTTTTTTAGACCGTGCCTTCGGCATATCGGGGGTAAAAAAAAACAGTTTTAATCTTATAATTGTACTGTACATTTTTTATCCGCAGAAAGCTGTTTATAATACGATGCGAGAAATAACTATTCTTGGGATTGAATTAGGATCATAAGGGATAAGACAACGAAAAATAAGTTTTTTTACAGATTAAATTTTGACAATATAATTTTCCCTTCCCACGATTACTTTTTTTGGTTTTAATTCTAGTTGGGTCTGATACAGGCCTAGCTATTCTAACAATCAACTTTTTTTTAAAAATCACGAAACCTTTGAAAGTAAGGTGGAACTATATTTTTTTATGTAACTAAGAGGGGTGGGTAAGAAGGGGAGGAAAAGGGAATGGGGATTGTGGGGAAAGGGGGGGGGGAATGTGGTGACTCGTGCCACGACATACCAGCAATTGATACCTTGATAAACGAGAATTTGAAAAAAATGACTAAGTCCCCCGCAGGGTTGGTTATAAGGGGAAAAATTTTTGAAAAAAATAACATGGTCTCAAATGATTCCAAATTGCCTAATTCGGCGAGAAATGCAATAAAAAAAATTTTTTTGGCGGCGGCGGAAAATGGCGGCGAACGGCGGGAGCGGCGGACCCGCCGCCGTTTTTTTTTGAAAGATACCACTAGTTGGGGTAATTAGTGACCCAGCCCAAAAGATTTCACCCAATTATCTCTAAAACTAAGGGAGTAGCACCCAAAATAAAATTGCTGGTATGTCGTGGCACGAGTCACCACATTTCCCCCCCCCCCCTTTTCCTTTAGAATTGTTTGTCAGAGCTTGATCTTTAAATCGTTTTTATGCCGCGCTGAATCGGGGCGATTCAGAGGTGAACCGTAGGCGCGCTGGTGGTAAGCCACAGCGCACCTGATTTTTAAAAGATTTTCGGCGCGGTGTTGTTAAATCGCTTGCGCACTCACTAAAATATCGATCCGCGCCAGTACAACTTTATTACTTAAGCAGTGCCAGTAAGGTATTTTATATAAAATACCGTGTCAGTATGGTATTTTATATAAAACATTAATATATAATTTATTTTAAAAATAACTATAAAAATGTTTTCACGATAGTTTTGCAATAAAATATTAAAGTAATTAAAAAAAATATCCATTTATTACATATGCAATGGGTCTTTCGTTGGGGCTCAGTGCATGATTCACCCCGATTTAAACCGGCAATGCCACTCGGTGAGTGCCATTGCCGCGCCGGGCCCGCGCCACTGCCCGATTCAAATCGCTCATGCAAATTCGATTTAAAGATTGATATTAATAATTTGATGGTGCGCCAAATGAATCGCCCCGGTTTAAATCACCTATAAACGATTTAAAGATCGAGCTCAGAATCACATTCCCTTTTCCCTGGGTCTGATCAAAATGCATTATAAGTACCAAAACTTTTTAAGCCTGCCTACGAATAAGATAACATAGTTTTAAAACGTTTAAGTACCAGTTTAATTTACAGTCCAATGTCCCCTACTTCTCTAAGGCTGATTTGAAATTTAATTTTGCTAAATTTGAATTTTAGGTAGTGCACCTCCTCAATAATTATGGTATGTCTATACTGTCTGTCTTTCTGAGTTACTTGAACGTGCTCTCGCACAATAACTATTAGTATTAACTGTGCCTTTTTACAAACGCCCGATTTGTTCCGTACGCACAAACATAGACACACAATATATTGTAGCTTTTGTTAAGTTGCGCTACTTATAGATATGATGGTCCCTGTATAAAAACTTTTGGCTATACTCCCTTTCGTGGCATCGCTCCTTAAGGGGCGTTTCTTTGTATTTTCACAATAGCTTTTCTCCTATTCCTAACCCTGCGGGGCAATCACCTAACCTAATATAACCTATCAAAAGCCATTTTGAAAATATGACTAATTGCCTCTTAAGGGGCGTTGTCACGAAAGGGACTATACCCAAACTTTTGATTAATTTTGAATAGGCTGTGGTTACCCTGAGACCTCTGCTAATAGAAGTACGCCAATTTTACAATTTAAACATTGATCATCTAAATGAATTTATAAAGGTAAATATATTTGGATAAGATTAATTTTTTTCTTTTTAAAGCGAAGCTTTTTTTATAATTAGGGCCGGTCCGTCCGTACGTCCGTAAAGGTTAGTTCTTTTTGTCAATTTTAACAGGTTAGAATTGTCCTTTCGATTTTAAACTTTGAAAGGTGATTTCTATAAAAGTCAGGTACGACATAGAAATCATAGCAACTCTATAATTGTTACCAGAAAGTCCGTACGTCCATTTAAAACAAGCAGGTTTTTTACTTTTTTGACAGTAAATTTTTGTATCTTAAACTTATTCTATTCATCTGATTTTTTTGAATACTGGTTCTGATTCCTATTACAACAAGGTACGATGTTATAAGCGAAGCATCTCAATAATCATAATCAAGTCCTAAAAGCGTCAGTATGTCCTTAAACAGTTTTGTGTATTTAATCTGTTTTGCAACAAATTTACAATTTTGTATAGACTTAATATTAAGATTATTCAGTTCTGACACTCTACAAGTGTTAATATTAGTTTGTCCTTCCATTTCAGAGCTTCGCTTTTATGGATGTTGTCATCCTTGTTTATAAAAGTTTTAACCCGCGACTATAGCGTAAAACGTAGCTCAACTATTTACTGCTCTGTATTTGTTTGGATTAAATCTTTGCTCAAACTGCGTCATAACTAAAGACGTTAAAATTTTTATCTACTACTGCTATGCCAGATGCGCGCGACATCAATATAAGAGTCAGGGATCTAAAGGGTTAAAAAATTTGCCGATAAATTAATGTACATTCCCAATGATGATGCACTAAACTAGACCTTCTGTAGCATAAGATTAGTGGTTGAAACGTTTGAAAACTCAACTTAATAATCCAACCAATTAAAGTTCACTGAAATCTCCAAAGTTGTTAAGCCAACGAATAAGAATATTATAAAACTTTGCGGACAAGTATAATAAATAGCCCATTGTCCCCCTCTCTATCTGCATAATAGTATTGGGAAATGCCTTGGTCCCGAAAACAGGGGCGTCCCATTACCATGAACATCCTAATTTATAAAGTAGTAAGCTTTTTTGTCTATAGCGATGGATCTCGATAACCGGTGAACCGATAAGGTTCTCCTATACAGTGAAGCTTCATATAGGTCCTGGGATGTTTTTAAGCTGTTTTATTTTTATAAAAAAAAGTTGTTGTATGGTTTTAAGCTATTTTATGCCCTTAATGATTATATTAAAATAGGGAGGATGGGAATGTGAAACATTTACGGAAGGGATGACACATTTTTTTGATGCCTTTCTTTTGAACAACTTTGGATCTTGTGCAATTCACGGTAAAATGTTCCTGGGATCGAGCACTTGAGCACTTGACCCAAAAATTTTGCTAATTTTTCATTTATTTTTTAACAATTTTTGGTATTGAAAAAAAATAATTGTTAACAAAATTTGATAAAATATTCCGAAATGTTTGTACACTTTTGTTTATATTTTATCTATTGTTGCATTTAATTTTTAAGTGCTTTTAAAGAAATTTTTAAAGTACACAATTTGCCGAAATATTATTTTAACAACAAGGATGACAACAACCATGAAAAATAAACTTTCAAATTAAGTAATTTTTGATGACCCTGAATTAAAGTGTATAATAATAAAAGATGTTCTATCTTATGTCCGTCCGTACGAAGCGTTTAGCTCTTTTCGTTAATTTCGGAATATTTTATTAATTATTCCGGTACAATTTAGAAAGCGTAGCATACTGGAAGGTCCATACGTCCATTTCTTTGACAACAAGTTTTGTATGACATAATTATCCTATTCATCTGATTTTTTATCAATGATTCCAAGGACAACAAGGTACGATAGTTTAAGCCAAGTTATAAGTCCTAAAAATATAAGTATGTCTTTAAACAGAATCCTGTATTTACGCAATTTTGCAAAGGGAAAAGTAGGTTGCGGGTAAAATCCGTAAAGGTTGTGTGTTTCAAGTTAAAAACAGTAGTAGATCGATAAAAATTTATGTTAACTTTTAAAAAAAAATTTGACTATAGTTCTTTTCAATAAGAAATACACATATTTAGTGTATATTATCGTCTATTACTATCCTTAATTATTAAAACACACACTTTTAGGGATTTTACCCGCAACCTTCTTTTCCCTTTGTTAAAACTTTTGAATTAATAAACTACTTGTCCAGTTCTGACGCTTTATGCCAATGTTCGTTTGTCCTACATTTTCAGAGCTTAACTTTTAGTACAGTTGTACTGAAACTCTCAAACAATTAGAATTGAGAAGGCTTGAATAAAGCGAAATATATTTTCTACTAAGAAGTGTGTTCTTATTGTGTAGTACCTACAGCTCTAGCCGCGCGTTTTTTGAGACTTCTATGGATGGTGTCATCCTTGTTTAATTAGGGTCTGCTGGATGTGCTTAATATTGAAGATGAAACAGATAATCTTATTTTCCTCCACATCTTGTTACCAAGTTTAGAAAGATTTTTAGGTAAACCAAAATTTAGCAGCACAGCTGCTCTTCAACAATCTGTACGACTGTCAAATGATCTTTGAGAAACTAGTGCTTTATGTTAACAATCATTAACAGTCAAGCTTTTAAACTTATGTCTAAAGGAGTAACTTCTCATACATAAATCACAGTGTTTTGTAAATTTGAACATCTTACATTTTTAAAAGCTAAGCTTTTCTATAATTAGGGTCAATCCGTACGTCCGTCCGTTACCGTTAGCTCTTTTCATTAATTTAAACAGGTTAGAATTGTCCTATCGGCTTTTAAACTTTGGATGCTATTTCCTGTAACAGTTTGGTACGACTTAGAAAGCGTCACAACTCTATAATTGCTACCAGAAAGTCCTTACGTAAACTTAAAACAAGCGGTTTTTTAAAATTTTTTGACAACAAATTTTTGTATGTAAATATTATCCTATTCATCTGATTCTCTGAATAATACTGATTCCTATTACAACAATGTACAATGTCATAAGCGAAGCATCTTTATAATCAAGTCTTAAGAATGTCAGTATGTCCTTAAACAGTATCATGTATTTTAATCAGTTTTGCAACAAATTTATTTACAATTTTGTACATATAAAATTATCCATTAATACTCAGTTTATTCAGTTCTGACACTCTACAAGTGTCAATGTTCGTTTGTCCTTCCATTTCAGAGCTTTGCTTTTATGGATGTTGTAATCCTTGTTAATTATAGCTTCCTTATTAGGGTAATCAACACCTCCCTAAAATACGAAATTTGGTAGGACTACATTATTCTGTTTTCACCCCATACAAGGTATCAAATCCCTCTGTTGAATTCCTTTTCACGCCACTAATTAAAATCAACACAAATTTTTTTTTTTGCCACGTGACTTATTATGAGATAATTTTTCTTTTGGCTGTTTTCTCTAGAAACTCAAACATCCCGTTTTAAGAATCATTTATCTAACTACTCTTTAAACGCACTTTAGAAGAAAAATTATGTTTTTGAACTATTTTTTTGAAATTGAGTTATAAAATGTATGAAAATAAATAATTAAGGAGATGTTGTATACACTATTCGAAAACAAGAACACGAGACGTTTGGTAAGACCAACTTCTTAAAAAGTTTCATAAATATATTCTTTTTCTACAAGGATGGCAATATCCAAAAAAGCGATGCCCAATAGTTCAAAATAAGCTACCTGCTTCAGAAATTTTATAATCAACACATATTGATAATGGGAGACCTTAAAAAACAATTTTATTTTAAAAATAGATCCTTTTGCTTCTATATTGTAAACTAGCGGCTACACCCTTAGAGGCCTAAGATACCTATATATGTTGCTTTCAAGTCTCTACGATACCTTGCTGTTTTGCGTTCAAGTCTCTATAGGTAAAAAATAAATTTCGATTTTTTTGTGATTTCTCTAGGGAGAGTGGTGGTACCCTCCCCTAAAAAAGTTATAAACCTTCCCGGGACCTATGAGAAGCTACCTTGTTTAGGAGAACCCGATCGTCTCAGCGGATAGCGAGATTCTTTGTTACAAACAAACAAACAGACAGACAGACATTGTTCCACTTTAAATTAGAGATAAGAAAATAGTTTGCAGACTAATTTCCTAAACTTAAATTCTTACATATTGAATAAGTATTAAAGACAGTAATAGTCCCCTTCGTGGCAACGCCCCTTAAGGGGCGATTCTTCGTATTTTAAAAATGGCTTTTGATAGGTTATTTTAGATTAGGTTAGGTTATATTGGGTTAGGTGATTGCCCCACAGGGTTAGGCAATTGGCCCCGCAGGGTTAGAGTCCCCCACAAGGGCTAGAAATAAGAGAAAAGCTACTGTGAAAAAAAAAACGAAGAATCGTCCTTTTAGGAGCGTTGCCACGAAAGGGACTATACTCTTAAGTACAAAAATTAAAAAGTTCAATCAAAAGCTTTGTATAAGTCTTAAATACACTAATTGTCAAGTTTGCTCTAGATAACAAGGATACAATCATTCCATCGTTAATGAAGGATCTAATTGTAATGCCAGGTAAATGTGTAATGATATAATTATCTGATTTTTGCAACAATGATTTCTAGGAAAACAAGGTACAATATTTTATGCGAAGCTTTACTTTAATCAAGTCTTAAAAATGCAAGTATGTCTTTAAACAGAATTCTGTATTTAAGCAATTTTGCTCATGTGTTTGTTTTTTTAACGTTTGATTTTAGAGCTTTGCCTTTATGGATGTTGTCACCCTTGTTTTTTAAAATCATTAGTTAGAAGCAAAGCTGCTCTGTAAATGGATGTCTTCGTCTGTCAGATCTTCTGAACGCCCATCCCTCTCCTTCAAGCTTTCTTTTCTCTTTTTAAAAGCGAAGCTTTTCTATAATTAGGGTCGGTCCGTCCGTACGTCCGTCTGTCCGTAACGGATAGCTTTTTTCGCTAATTTAGGCATGTTAGAATTGTCCTATTAATTTCAAACTTTGCATGGTTTTTCCTGTAGTAGTTAGGTACGATTTAGAAAGCGTAGCAAATCTATAATCATTACCAGAATGTCCGTACGTCCATTTAAACTTGTTGATTTTTTTACTTTCTTAACAACAAATTTTTATGTGATCTAATTATCCGATTGATCTGATTTTTGGTATATTGATTCCTGGGCAGCAAAGTATAATGTAATAAACGAAGCAACTCTATAATCAAGTCCTAAAAATGTAAGTATGTCCATAAACATTATCCTGTATCAAGCAGTTTTTTAACAAATTTACTCACAATTTTGCTTTGACTCTTATACATTTATATTCTGATTATTCAGTTCTGACACTATACAAGTGTTAATGTCCGTTTGTTCTACCGTTTTAGTGCTTCGCTTTTATGGATGTTGTTATCCTTGTTTCTACATTTATAATATGTATTTGTTAATATTATGATTTATATTTTTAGAACTTGTTGAATTATTTGGAATAAGTTTTGTCAGATTGCTACAAATTTTATTTGGTTCGCCTCTATCCCTAAACATTAGGTTTGTTTTTAAAAGCGAAGCTTTTCTATAATTAGGGTCGGTCCGTCCGTCCATACGTCCGTAACGGATAGCTTTTCCCGTTAATTTAGGCATGTTAGAATTGTCCTATCGATTTTAAATTTTGCATGGTAATTCCTGTAGAAGTTAGGTACGATTTAGAAAGCGTAGCAACTCTATAAACAATACCAGAATATCCGTACGTCCATTTTAAACATGTCGATTTTTTAATATTTTTGACAACAAATTTTTGTATGTTAAAATCATCCGATTCTTCTGATTTTTTTAAAACTGATTCCTATTACAACAAGGTACAATGTTATAAGCGAAGCTTCTCTATAAACAAGTCCCAAAAATCTAAGTATGTCCTTAAACAGTATCATCTATTTATGCAGTTTTGCAACAAATTTTCGTAAAATATTGTTTGTACTGATGCATTAATATTCTGCTAATTCAGTTCTGACAATCTACAAGTGTTAATGTTCGTTTGTCCTACCGTTTCAGAGCTTCGCTTTTATGGATGTTGTCATCCTTGTTTTTTTAACAGAGAATTTAAACATTAAGACTTTTATTATTAAAATACAAAAAATATTTACATAGACAGATGGACAAAGGGAGTTAAAAAAAGAACTTTATTTCATATAAGGACTGAATAAAATATTTCTCGGAAGTTTTTATTATGGACTTACCGACGTTTGTGTAAACAAGAGATTTATTGGGCAAGCGAATCGTTACAAGAAATGTCAGAAGTCTATTTTATATCAGAACATGCAATTCCATTGTTTATGAGTTTATTGATGAATGTACAAACAGTTTGAATTATAGTGAGTCTAAAAAAATAATCACTGTGAAAATCAATCGACACAACTTTCATTCCTTACAAAATGCAGAATTACACATAAGTGTTAAAAAGAAGATTGATTAATCATTCATTATCTTATCTCTATATCTCTGTTACCAGAGGCTACGCCCCTAGAGGCCTCTAGTGGCACTTTAAATGTTTCTTTGGAGGGTTCAAGTCTCTACGATACCTATCTATGTTGCGTTGAAGTTTCTGTGCTTTAAAAAATTTGATTTTTTTTGTGATTTCTCTTGGGAGGGTGGTGGTACCCTTCTCAAAAATAGTTATAAAACTTCCCGGGACCTATGAAAACCCTGTTAAAGAGAACCTGATCAGTTCAGCGGTTAGCGAGATCCTTCTGTACAAACAAACAGACAGACGAACACACATCCTGTTACTTTATTATAAGGACTAGCGGCTTTGCCCTAATAGGTGATCAAAAAAAATTAAGGTGAAATTCGTAAAAGGACCAGGGAAATCTTCAGCAAAACAAAGGACCAAGGAAATCTTCTGCAAAAAAAAGAAAAAAACGGGGAGATTTCTTGTTTTTTGGGGGGTTGGGGGTGTCTCGCCCCCTAATTAAATAGCCTAAAACCACCACAGGACCAGTAGGTATATACCCTGAAGAGTAGAATCCAATCGGTTCAGTGGTTACCGAGAGCTTAAGCTTCAGACGGACGGACAGACATCATTCTACTTTGTATTATAGATTAAATATATTATATCTCCTACTAATTTAGAAATCTGGTGTGGCATGGGTTTGTATTACCCGGAGATCTACCATTAACCCTAGCACCATTGCTTTTCATAATATTCAATACAATACATTTCAAATTAGTGGTAGGTAGTATTTATAAAAGCGAAGCTTTTTTATAATTAGGGTCTGTCCGTACGTCCGTTACAGTTAGCCTTTTTCGTTAATTTAAACAGGTTAGAATTGTCTTATCGATTTCAAACTTTGCATGGTGATTCCTGTAGTAATTAGGTACGGTATAGAAAGCGTAGCAACTCTATATTCATTACCAGAATGTCCGTACGTCTATTTTAAACATGTTGATTTTTTTTTACTTTTTGAACAACTAACTTTTATGTGAACTAATTATCCTATTGATCTGATTTTTGGTATACTGATTCCTGGGACAACAAAGTACAATATTATAAGCGAAGCAACTCTATAATCAAGTCCTATTTAGTTTTCCAACAAATTTACATACAAATTTGCTTCGACTCTTATTCATTTATATTCTGATTATTCAGTTCTTACACTATACAAGTGTTAATGTCCGTTTGTTCTACCGTTTCATTGCTTCGCTTTTATGGATGTTGTCATCCTTGTTATTTTATGAAGTAAGAGTTATTTGTAGCAAAGCTACTCTATAATTAAACTTGCATGTCCGTCTGTCATTCCGTGACGCTGTGGAGGAAAAGTGATTTTCTTGGCTGTTATTTAAGGTAGAAAGCTTGAATTTTTATTGAAGATTCCTATGACATATGCATCTAATCACTTCATTGTTTTGTCCGTCTGTCTGCTGGTCATGCTGTAAAAAGAAACAAACTGTAAGGTTTCGTGATTTTTTTCCATTTTTTTTAGAACTGAACACCTGCTCTAGACCTCACTATGTCCGTTTGTCTATTTCATATTTTTTTGTGCTACGCTATTTATGGACTTTGATATCCTTGTTTTTTCATATTTTTTATTTTGCCTCTTACTTTTCTACATCTTACTATTTTTGTCTTCTTCTTTCCCTATGTCTATTAATGTTCTGTTAATCCAATCAGCTTTTAATCGTTAATCCAACTTTTGTGATGAGATTTCGAGATCTAGTCCCCATGTGGCAACTTGAATTTCTCAGTTGAATACATTCACGCAACTTCCCCTGGTTGTGTAAGAAGGGGATTATTGAGTAAGTTTGGATACTTAATAGTCAAGTACATAATATCAGTACTACCCTTATCCCAAGCTCCTCTGCGGAGATCATTATTCATTACGGTGACATAATTTGGGACACCACCATACTCGGCGAGGGTGAGGTAATAATGAGTAGCTCTCATGAGATAGCGGGTCAAGTCATAATGGGCTTAAACGTGGAGCTTAATAGTCCTAGTGGCTATACAAAAGTGTCTCAGCCTACTCCATGACTACTTAGGTCCAAACCCTAAGAGACTATGGCTAATCAATCAATCAAAATTAATCCAATCAGCTTCGCTACTAGAAAAAAAGTAATCATCATTGTTTGCGAGGCCTTTGCTAGTCTTATTTGCAATCCTATTTTTAAGGACTGAGCCTAATTATAGGGATGCTTCTATTCTAACTAGTGATGGCAATCCGTCGAATTTTTGGGCCGGATTCGGATTCCGGATTCTTTAAAGCATCCGTCAAAAAAGTGGCGGATTCCGGATTCTTAATTTTGGCGGATTCCGGATTCTAGCAGTATTTTAAAAGGCTTTTTAAAAAAAATAAATGAAGCATGAAAAGCTGTGAAAAGAAAATAAATACTTATAAAAAACGCAACTTTGGATGCTAGCTACCATTATACCTGTAGTTAAGAAGAAACAATAAAATACTTTTTAGGTATATGTCTGCCACATTTTAAATAAGTTTTGTCTGAAAAAAACTGTTATTTGTATTTGTATTTGTAATTTTAGCCTACCAAGTAAGAATCCGGAATCCGCTATTAAAAAACGGATTCCGGATTCGGATTCCAAAATTTGCCCAAAAATTGGGCGGATTCCGGATCCCGGATCCGGATTGCCATCCCTAATTCTAACAGGCCTAGTTATTCTAACAATCAATTCTACAAAAAAAATCACGAAACCTTTGGAAGTAAGGTGGAGGGTATATCTTATTTTTTATGTAACTGAAGAGGGGTGGTTAAGTAGGGAAGGAAAAAGAATTAGGGGGTTGTACGGATATTTTCGTTTAGAATGGTTTGCCAGAATCACATTCCCTTTTCTCTGCTATTCTAAAAAAGAATTTGTTGAATTCTATGTTTTAATATGTTTCAGGAGAATAAAATTGTCCTGGTGAAACGAAGTACCTGCAATCTAGATAGGACTATAACCATTCAACAACAAATACAAAACATAACAGACATTACATTGATAGGAAAATGGATATATTATTACTTGGATGTTGCACCAGATTTTCATGTAGTCAATTAAAGTGACACTCTCAGCTGGCTATAACAACGATTTCCCCCATCCACCTTCTTTAACCTATCCCCTCCCTTCCTATTGGATTAATTAACTGACCAATCAATGAGGTCCATATTAGCAACCTAAATTGACAACTAATTTCCCCCCGTCAATTTATCCA
This sequence comes from Acartia tonsa, assembly GCF_053477335.1. Taxonomy (NCBI): domain Eukaryota; kingdom Metazoa; phylum Arthropoda; class Copepoda; order Calanoida; family Acartiidae; genus Acartia; species Acartia tonsa. The sequence continues at coordinate 4,942,764 of NC_137266.1, forward strand.
CTTATTCTATATCCTTTTTGAAAGGAATCATTGGAAATTCTAAAGAATCTAACATTTTGATGCCTGATCAGATTAGGTTATTGGAAAGGTAAAATAATTTCATTTATCTAATTATACAATGTAGAAATGTATATTGATTGAATCTAAAGCGTTTATGTCTAGAAATAATAGAATCTTTTGAATATGGTATTATTTTGTTATTTTATCACGACTGTAAGCTAGTAATTAAACAGGGATGTATATTCCGGGTGGGGAAAAAATAAAGAAAAATCTGTGGTTTGGGGGGGGGGGGGGTTATTGTAAAAATTAAGAGAACTGAAAACATTTTTTTCCATTTCTCTCGCCTCCTTGGTGAAAAAAACTAAAAGGATTTAATTGTTTGAGGGGGGATAATATGAATAAAATAAAGAGTTCTGACAATTTTTTTCCATTTTTACCCCTTTCTTGCTGGAAAAAACGGGAATAGTCCCTTTCGTGACATCGCACCCTAAGGGGCGATTTGTCGTATTTTTAAAATGGCTTTTTATAGGTTATTTTAGGTTAGATTAGGTTATATTGGGTTAGATGATTGCCCCACAGGGTTAGGTAATTGGCCCCGCAGGGTTAGAGCCCCCCGCAGGGGCTAGAAATAGGAGAAAACCTACTGTGAAAAATACAAAGAATCGCCCCTTAAGGTGCGATGTCACGAAAGGAACTATACCCGAAAAAACTAGTAGGGGAAATTTTTTTAAAAATTGCAGCAGGGGAAAAAAGAATCTTGTTTGAAATATACACCCCTGTAATTGAATGAAATAACCAATTTGAATTGTTATTTTTAGGTGCATAGAGCTTCAACAAAACAACACTAAGGTTAACTTAAAATAACTTAATTAAAATTCTTTTTAATTTTTTGGTCTTTGGATTAATCAATGTTTTATTAATATAGAGTGCTGATGTAATAATGCTTCATGTTGGACTAACTATACTGGAAAATGTGCTCAGAAACTTGTTTATACTTGTCAACAAATGTCCTGAAAGAATGGTAAGTTTTTTAGCTAATTTTTTTGGGGGACTTTCCCTCTAGGTGTCTATCGAGCATTGAACCCATACACAGCACTGAACCCTCCCCCTTATTTCTGAAATAAATAAAAAATAAGGAGTTACATTTTTTCCCTTTGCCTAACCCCTGCTGAGGACCAAAACACTGCGGGAATACCCAGTGCCCAGAGATGGATTTTTGAATGATGAATGCCGCGTTTTTTCAATTCGCGAAATTTAAACAGAGTATACAACTATTTATTTAATTATTTTGTTTTTGTTGGTACGGCCTTCATAGAAGAAAAACAAATTATTTTTAATCCATTTTTGCTGCATATTAATCAATGCATCTTTTTAGAGCTGTATTAGACATTATACAAATGGCTAAAATGATAATTTTATCGTTCAATCAATCAATCAATCAATGTCGAAAAAATGTCGTAAAAACGCGGCATTCATCTTTCAAAAACCCATCTCAGTATAATCTAACTTAACCCAGTCTAAAGTAATAAACAGACATACCAAAAACTTCCCCTCCACTCCCTCTCCCCCTTTATTTCAATTATTAAAAAAATGGATGGGTGGTTCTTTTCTGTTATCATCATACAGGGTTTGAAATCGTTAGGACCATTCTAACAAGCATGCCATTGCCATTAAGATATCCGTCACGCCAAACAACTTACTGACTCCATATGAAAATACCTTATTGTAAAATAGCATCGCTTTTATCTGAACACAATCTAAAATCAACTATTCTATGATGACGATAAATGAAAAGAAAAATGTTTTAATGATCTTAGAAACCAATGTTATGAAAAACCATTGCGCACCTTTCTTTCTTAATAAAAAAAATACAATTCAATTATCTTGGGTGATATTCCAAAGCAAAGCTTTTCTTTATGAAGTGTGTGCATCTGTTGTTATTATTAAGATTGTTTTTGAGATTAGGTAGAACCTAGAAAGCATACCTAGCAACTTTTTTATGTAAATTTCACAGGATCTGTCTTTCCCTCACTACTGGACCGATATGGTTCTTCTTTACAATGTATCTTCTTATAGGTCTGTGGAAGTTTTTTTTTGTTTTTGGTGGAGGGTACCACTACCCTTTAGCATGAATGATAACGTGCCTGCTTTCTGCCTGGGAGATATTGGGTTCTAGTCTTGAATACACCATGTCATAATAGAGACGTTAAAAATGTTACCTACTAGGGTTGGGCCGGATATCCGGCTAATTTCTAATGCCGGATATCCGGTTCCGTCCGGGTATCTGGCAAACGTTCGATATCCGGCTAATTACCGGATATCCGGCATAAAATCAGCCAGATATCCTGTATTTTCAGTATGCTGGATATTGAAAATAGCCGGATATTCGGCCTAAAGGTCTCACAATAAAAAAAGTTGTTGTCTGAAGAATATGCTAATTACACGATCACCTTTTGTTTTTATGAATGGTGTCATCCTTGTTATTATAATAAGACATGATTATTTATTATAACTTGCCAATCACAGGGAATAATTGGCGGGATCTCTGGGTATTAATTAGGAAATTTTCCAAATATGAAATCATTTCTCTTAATAAGTTCTTGTTGTATAAGTACTTTTTTATTTGAGTCATTTATCGTTTATTTAATTTTATATAATATAAAATAAATTTAATAAGACTCTTTTGTTATTAAAATCATGTATAATAAACGTCATGATAAAAAAATGTCATATCAATGTCTTTTTTTTGATCTTTTGACCTAACAAAAAGTATCAAAATATGTTGTTTTTTAAAACGTTTTTTGAAAAGTTTTTCCTTTTTCACCAATAAAAAATGTTTCTTTACTGTGTTTCTACCCTTCCATTTGCCATAAGTAGTACGGATGTATTGTATATGTATGTGTCTAACTAATAAATATATAAGTATAGATTTATAATCGACACAACTATGTGGAGACCATTTTCGTCTGCTAGCACATTTCTTTCTCTCCTAATGTACAGACTCGGCTGTGTTTACATATCCGACGCTATTACCTGATTTCAAACACCCAATACAAAATCAGAGTTAAATATAGCTTATGCCCCTCTTTTCTTTTATTTTAATGTCTAACTAAATTAGATTTTGTCTATTTTTGGCCAATTTCTGGAAACTTATCTATTTTATATGTTTAGAAAACAGCAGAACATGATGTCCTTTATACAACATTTAATGAAATGCTTAGGTACATTTTAATTAATGTTAACCTCATCCTAAAGGGATAGTTGCATAAAGTGCATTTCAGAGAAATGATTTCAAGCATAAGTTACCTACAAGTATACCATCAAACATATATAATATTGATTAACAATAAATAGCAATCAATTAGGCTCCACCGAAATAACAGAGAAAAATATGCAGTTCACTATAGATTCAAGTTTAAATGCACTTCGTGCAACTACCCCTTTTGAAGACATAAAATTTCCAGATTATTTAAGTAAGATTTTTCCATTTTTCTGAACCAAACTTTTAACATTTTAACTATCTTTACACTTTGATTTGAGAAAAGAACTAAATCTAAATTCTCACTGCTAGCTAATATAACGATACCCTCCACCCTTATGACTACATTCATCCCCTCCCATTACCATGGAGGAATGTATTGACCAATACCTGAGGTGAGGACTATATTAGCAATCTAATTTGATGGAAAAAATTCCCCTGTCAGTGTAACAATATCCACGTAAATTCTATATCCATTAGAATTATTTATATTGTTTAAGTTTGATGATAAATGAAGAAGTTGACAATGAGTTGATTCCTTTGCTTGGTGAATCATGTATTCATCTTTTCTATGATTTATTGGTTTGTTAATTTTTTGTAGCGCTGCTACTCTTTAATTAATAATTGTCGGTGGTAGTACTGTGGTATCCGCCTAGGTTAAATGGCAGACACCAGAGTTCAAATGACTACGGCAGTGCGAACAGACGTGGACACATATATTATAGAGAAGCTACGCTTCTCTAGCAATCACTAAATAATAAACAGAGTCTATTCAGTTGTTCCTTTATTCAGGGTCTAAGGTTTACTAAAGTTGTACAACATAATATAAATACATATGGATTAGGAATAAAGATAGTTAAAGGTAAATCATACAAGTAAAACATAGATAGTTGCAATGGTTAGGTAGATGGCTATCCCTGTCCCGGGGAGGCAGGATAGCCCATGGAACAGCACAATAGGTAGATAAGCATAGAGGGGTTGAGTGGTAGGTCTGGGTACTAAAAGGGAAGGTTTGATGATTACTGTGACAACAACAGTCTGTGTGGGGGTGATTCTATCAGGTGAGGGAAGGCTTAGATCCTTTATCCTCAGGGCTGAGGTGGTGCTGATAACTTGGTGGTTGAAGGGGAAGGTTCCGGTGCTTAAGAAGGGAGAGGGAGGGGTAACACCCCTCCCTCCACTTGCAGGACAACTGAGAGATGAAATCAATACCGTTATCTGACATATTTGCAGGTGGCTTTACAATTGTAGAATAACAGGATTTAGCTGGGTGCGTAGCATCACTATAATGTCTTGGTTTCTGCATGGCCCAGAGTTGCCGAATACCACAGTACGTCCGTTTGTCATACTGTACAATTCTCTTCCATATTGGTACTCAGAAAGTGGCCTGTATTTTTTATTGTTTTTATGTTTGCTGCGCTACTTATGTAGATAAATGTCCTTTCTTTAATAACTAGCGGCTTCGCCCCTAGCCTCTTGCGGCTTTGCCCCAAGAGTTATAATTACATCTTTCATTACCTGGAGATCTCCCACTCCACCACTATTGTAAATATTTTTTTTTAAAATTGATGTGTGGATTTTTTGTTTTTGAGGGGTTGGGGGTGTCCAACCCCCCAAGAAAATAGCCTAAAACCACCACAGGACCAGTAGGCTAAGGTATATTCCCTGAAGGGTAGAATCCGATTGGTTCAGTGGTTACAGGGATCTTAAGGGACAGACGGATAGACATCATTCTACTTTATATTATAAATAGATGATGGGCATTAAATAATCTACTATGAAATGAAAATCTGAGAAAAATTCAAACTTTTGTCTTAACAACATTTAAAATGCATACATACTTAATTTGTTAGAGATTCAAAAAATATTTTTATGGAATATCAACACAAAGGGGGTCATTTTTTCGCCTATTTTCCTAAGTTTTGTGTTACTGTTTAGTCAAATGCACTAATTAAGTCAAACTGTTCCTAATTATGACCAAATGTATATCTATATAAAATGGGCATAATTTAGATCATTTGACTTAATAAGCGCATTTGATTGAACGGTTACTTACAACTTTACGAAAAAAAAAGTGAAAAACATGACCCCTTTATTTAAAATAACATGTCTGATCAATATTTTAGATATTACCGCATGGGCCACGGTTGAGAGATCGAATAAGTCATGGAGAGGTTGAATTTTCAGATGAGAAGAGTTTACAAGCATCAGTTCAAATCATACTCTACCTTATTTACTTTGTCTTGGGGAAAACAAAATTATATCACACATTATCATTAGGAATGTTTTATCTGAGACAAAATTATTTTTCTCAAATTGTTTCTGCCAGTTAAAAAAAAAATTTTTACTAAAATATGTCAAATCAATCTTTGTCCAATGTTTTAGTTCCTTAAAATTTTCCTTTTGTACCTTGCATTTGTTATGCTAATGTTATTATATCATTCATTTATTAGCAATTATTAACAAAAGTATTAAACAATTAAAGCCTTGTGAGCTCCTCAAAAATTTCGATTCAGCGACTTGCGGGACAATGGGTGTGTTTCCATAATCCATACTAGTACATATGCCCCTAAGGCATCTAGGGGCTCTTTATTCGAAAAGCTAGAAAAATAGATTGAAACCATCCCAAGACATAGATCTGAAAATGATCTAAAACTATTACTGGAGCTATTTGAAGCTATAAAAGGAGAATTTAATTTGTTCAGTAGTTATTGAGATCTTAGGCATAGACAAAAAAAACCTTACTACTTTAAATAATAGGATGTGCAAATTGCACAAAAGTTTTTTCATCAGATAAAACATGTCTCCTTGCAATAGAGACCACTACTGAACAAAAAGAATCAACAAATGCAGAAAAAAATTATGATACAATTGGATTACAATATGTCAGTCTTTATCATCCAAATTCAATGCTGTTAAATCAAATTAAAACAAGCATTTATACAGTTCAAGGTTATATAAAAGGTATCTATTTTTTTATCATATAACCATGGTGATTAAGTCAAATAGTTATAAAAACGGGCGTCTATATGAGCAGGTTTTAAGCTATTTAGAGGATGATTAAGTCTTTTAGAATTATAATTTTACTTGAGTAAAAAGATTAAAAATTTAGCTAATTAAGATATTTCTCTTTCAAATAATTCTTACAGTTTTAGGGTTATTTTCAAAGAAAAAACGTCAAATAAAACTTGAAAAATGTATGAATTTACACATGAATATTTATTTAGCTATTTGTTGCACAAACCACGTAACAGAGAAAAGCAAGCAAGCTATGACAAGCATAGAGGACAAGTTGAGCGATCAAGTGACAAAATGTTCCTCAACTAAATTTAAAATTCTCGGTAGACCCAAGTCTGAAGCTGAACTTGTAAAGGTATTTTTTAAAAGCGAAGCTTTTCTATAATTAGGGTCGGTACGTCCGTCCATAACGGATAGCTTTTTTCGTTAATTTAGGCATGTTAGAATTGTCGTATCAATTTCAAATTTTGTATGGTGATCCCTGTAGTAGTTAGGTACAATTTAGAAAGCGTAGCAACTCTATAATCGTTACCAGAATGCTCGTACGTCCATTTTCAACATGTTGATTTTTTCACTTTTTTAACAACAAATTTTTATATGATCTAATTATCCGATTGATCTGATTTTTGGTATACTATTTCCTGGGACAACAAAGTACAATATTATAAGCGAAGCAACTCTATAATGAAGTCCTAAAAATGTAAGAATGTCCTTAATCATTATCCTGCATCAAGCAATTTCTCAACAAATTTACTTACAATTAATATAGACTCCTATACATTTATATTCTGATTATTTATTTGTATATGTGATATGTGATAATTTTGATAAGTCTAATCCATCCTAAAATGTTAATTTGACACCCCTTTTGAAATGAGAAGGGGTATTAATTATTAGAGGTATTAATCAATTAAATAACTGGGGGAGTCCACCTCCTGAATAATCAACATTTACTTGAAAGTGACATTCACATCACCCTAAAATTCAATGGGGGGGGGGGGGGGGGGGAGGGTGTACTATATCATATGCATTAGACCAGACATACATTAATACACATAAAAATAAAATCCAAATATATTTCTTAATTTTTATTAGTTGTTGACTCATATTTCCGAGGAAACTGGAAAATTAAGTGAAAATGCGCTGCACAATTTTCAAGCTAAGGATAAAGAATTCCAAGAAAAAACACTCAGGATCTTGTTATACTTATTCAAATAAAATAAGAAGAATGCAGAGGTGTACAGAATGGGGGTGTTGAGACTTCCCTAGTAAAATTGAGGGCGGTGGATACACCCCACTAGTTGTCCAACCCCATTAACAATGGTTTACACGTCCGTTGTACAGCCAGGGGGGAGGTGGGTGTCAAGGTAAAAAGTAATACACTCCTCTAAAGCTTTTGGTTTAAGGGTAGTGTCAACAGTCACTCTCCCCCTCCCCTGTCAAAACCCTTTGCACGTCACTGGAAAAATGTCAATTTATTTTTAAACAATTTATCCTTTGACGATTTTAGTCGTTGTAAATAATCGTTAATGAGACAAAATGTAAATTTTTATTTGAAATAATTTTGTATTGAGCAGTAATTAAATTGTGAATATTCTCAATTATTGTAAACAAAATTACTCACTTCTTTATAATAAAACTATTGAGGAAAAGGTTGGGCACAGCTTGTTTGTACCAACCATTTAACATTATATCAAAGTTTTTGAGCTAACGAATGAGAAAACGTGAATATGAAACAAATATAAATAATAGTCCAATGTCCCTTTTATAGCTGAATCTTAATGGCTTAATAGTGACGTGTTATTTGCTGATCGGATAGACATACGGCTGTAACTTGGATATATAAAGCTATGCTGCATAAAGTATAACATGAATTACTTGTAGATCTCGTCAAAGACAAACATTCACCCGTATGTTGGACCTCATACCAGAATTAATAGTGACTATGGAACAACTACTTACATTTGTATTGGATAGATTTTTATTAAGCATACAGAATCATCAAGATATCACAAATGGTAAATATTTTTCATTGCGTAGCTACTCTATAAGTAGAATATGAACGATCAATTGTCTGTTTGTCTATAAACTAATTTCGGCAAAATTACTGAATTCGACGTAGAAGAGAAGCTACTCCTTTATTCACGTTGTCTGTCCGTTCCTAACATTATTTGGAAAATGTTATTTTCTGAACTTGTGAATATACCCTGTATAACCAATGAGCATCCAGTATATAAATTATTTGGGTCCGTAGGTATTTTTTATAGGGTTGGGCCGGATATCCGGTTTGGCCGGTTATCCGGCCAGATATCCGGTCATTTTCAATATCTGGCCGGATACTGGATATTAAAACTATCCGGTTACAGTATATCCGGCTGATTTTTGACGCCGTATATCCGGTTATCCGGCCTAAAATCCGGTAATTTGCCGGATATCGAACGTTGGCCAGATATCCGGCCGGAACTGGGTATCCGGCATTAGAAATCAGCCGGATATCCGGTATCCGGCCAAAAAAGTATCCGGCCCAACCCTAATTTTTTATACATATTTCGATGATTTATCACGTATCTTTTTAAAAAACAACTAAAAATCTACTTTATATCTTACTATGTCCGTTTTTCCATCGCTTCGCTAGTTACGGGTAAAAGTGTCCCTGTTTCAACTTAGCAGAGCTACAAAACTTTATTAATTGCAAAGTTCAATAAACTTTGTTTTAGATAGAAACTAAGAAAATACAGATAGGACAATAATGGTGGATATATTATTTCTTGGATCTTACACCAGATTTTCATGCTTTCTAATAAAGTTAAATAGGCAACGGGCTAGGCTAACTACATCCTTCTTCTATCCCCTCCCCTCCTACTGGATGAACAAACTAACCAATAAATGAGGTCCACGTTAGCAAACTAATTTGATGACAATATAACCCCTGAGCTGGATCTTTAAATCATTTTAGTGGTGAGCCAGATCGGGGTGAGCCGAATTTCAGCCAATCACAGCGCGGCATTTCATAAAATGCTCTGCTCTCATTGGTGGAAAGTTGGCTCACCACTAAAATGATTTAAAGATCCAGCTCTGTTGTAATATCAACGTATATTCTACATCCATTACATTAAAAAAAGTGTTTTATTATTAGTGTCAAAGGTTTTCTATAACTCTTAAAGTTATGTCTATATGTCTTTAACTGAAGACCATTTGAGCAATTTAAACAAGGATGACAACATCCATAAAAGCGAAGCACTGAAACGGTAGGACAAACGGACATTTACACTTATATAGTGTCAGAACTGAATAATTAGAATATAAATGTATAAGAGTCGAAGCAAAATTGTGAGTACATTTGTTGAAAAACTGCTTGATACAGGATGATGTTTACGGACATACTTACATTTTAGGACTTGATTATAGAGTTGCTTCGCTTATAAGATTATACTTTGTTGTCCCAGGAATCAACATAACAAAAATCAGATCAATCGGATGATTAGATCACATAAAAATTTGTTGTTAAAAAAGTAAAAAAATCAACATGTTTTAAATGGAGGTACGGACATTCTTGTAATTATTATAGAGTTGCTACGCTTTCTAAATTGTACCTAACTACTACAGGAATCATCATACAAAGTTTGGAATCGATAGGACAATTCTAACATGTTTATATTATAAAGCTATCCGTTTGTGACGGAAGTACGGACCGACCCTAATTATAGAAAAGCTTCGCTTTTAAAAAGGGAGAGTAGAATCTAATGACTTTGTAGTCCAGGTTATCTTCACAGTTTCTTTCTTTATGAATATGTTTACTTTGGTCAAAAAATTAAGCTTATAGTTGCTACGCTTCTTGAGAATAGTATTTTACTTGTTTTAATGTTTAAATTTCTATTCAGATGAGAGAAAGAGACTAAAGCGAATACAAAAGGAATTTTGCTAATTTATGTATTTTCTTTTATTTTACAGTTAGATCCGTGAATAGATTAATGTAAATTAGGATATCTCATTTTGTACTTTTTATTGGCCAAGCTACTCTATGTGTGCTTGTGTCTGTCTTTTTATTGGTAATTTGCCAATGCGTTCTCTATTTATCTATCAGTGTTTCGGAGCCGGAGCCGGAAGCCGGGAGCAGCAACATATTTGGTGGAGTCGGAGCCGTATTTTTCGTTAAAAACGGCTCCAGCTCCAGATTAGCTTAAAATGATTTTTTAAAGTAATATTATAATTTGGCAACGGTCTATTTCCATATAATAAACTGAAAAACTATTGTTACTTAACAAATAGACACACATCCTTCTACTTTTATATAGCTTTAATCAAATAAAAGCAAAATATTTTATATTATTTATTTTATTTTATCAAATTCAATATAATGAAAAAATTGATATATTAATTTTAATGAAGGAGCCGGAGCCGCATCAAAATTATACGGCTCCGACACCCTGCTATCTAAAGTAGGTACCATAGTGTAGGAATAATCCGAACACATTGTTTGTGAGAAAGTGTACACAAGTACATGGGCATAAATTTTTCATCCAGTTTGCATTTCTTAGGATAAAGTTTTCGTCACTCGTCGTATTACTTGAATGGATCATAATATAAAAAAGTTTTTAAGTTTTTCAAGTCCATTTTTATCAAAAATTAAACTTTCAAAACCTTCAAAAGTGATAAATAAACTTAGAAAATTTTTTTTTTAGTTTTTCTTGATTATAGGTCGGAGCCGGAGCCGTTATTTTCAGAGGCCGCACCAAACGGCTCCGCATCCCTGGGCCCTCTAGTAAAACTTTTAAGTGGTTGGGTCATCTTCCTTATCTTTCTCAAGTGTCTCAATCATAAATTGTTACAAAAATAATAAATTTTCCACTACACTATGATCCATTTGAGTACTTGACTCATATAGCTGTGCATATTTTTATTTGTCTTGTCTCTATATGCCCTGCAGAATAATGTGTAATTTTAGAAATGTTATTTTCACAACAATTTCCAAGAATTTTAATGTACTTTCCTTAGTAGCATGATGTCATTCTTGTTAAAAAGAATGAATAAATCGCAGATAAGAAAATTGGAATAGTCTTAGTTTTACAGTTTCAATGTTCTTTTTCCGTGGTTTTGTATTAGCAAAGCTACTCTACAATTAAAGTTTTCTGTCTTGTCCGTAATTCTATGGCAGAATTGTAATTTTTAGATGACTCTTTGTCCTTCAGTCACGCTACAAAAAAAATAATATTTATTTTAGTGAAAGGTTTCGTGATTTTATACTGTTTAATTATCACATATCCTTTTTTATGAAGACTTAACATATGTTCTATAACTATTTCTGTCCGTTTTTCAATCCATGCCTAGAATTTCTTTGTCCATCCCTAGTTTGGATATTGCCATCCTTGTTTTTGTAATACTAGATAAGTTTTCATTTTAAAGTTGCCAGTAAATATCCAAGGAAAAAATAGTTATTTCTTTCATCGTATTATAATATACAGCTTTCCGCGGATATAGAATGTACAATTATAAGATTGAAACCAGTTTTTTAGCCCCGAGGTGCCGAAGGCACAGGCTAAAAAAATTGGTTTTAATCTTATGATTGTACAATGTACATTTTTATATTCGTAGAAAGCTGGATACAATACGATGCTAGACATAGTTTTTTCGTATGGATGAGAACCGGTTCCTATCCACCGGATTCGAATGAATACTAGAATAAATAATTATCAAAATGCTACCCAAGGAGTTAGAAAATATGGCTACACAAGCACACATAAACAAGAACCAATGGGACGTTGTTGCGAAGCATATTATTAATACGAAGGTAATCTATTATTTTATTTGGACAATTGACATCTAGCACAATTGATGCATTAAATAATAAAGAGAGGGGTAGGTTTCTGGTAGAATCCATAAAGGTAATGTGTTACATTAGTAAAACGATAAAAATTTATGTTAACAATTTTCTCTATAGTTCTTTTCAATAAGAAATACACATATTTAGTGAATGTATGAATATCGTTCTGCTACTATTTTTAAGCCTTAAAACTCACACCTTTACGGATTTTTAGCGCAACTTACTAAGTTACTCCTCCCTTTGTGTATTAAAATATATTTGCACTAGCGGATATACTACGCCATTGAAGGGGGGGGGGGGGGGTGATTGAAGCAATTGTTTTATAACAAGGATGACAACTTCCACATCCATTAAAGCGAAGCTCTGAAATGAAAGGACTAACGAACATTAAACTTGTAGAGTGTCATAACTGAATGAGCAAAACTGCGTAAATACATGATACTGTTTATGGACATACTTACATTTTTAGGACTTGATTATAGATATGCTTCACTTATAACATTGTACCTTTTTGTAGTAGGAATCAGTATTCAAAAATTTAGAGAAAACGGATAATTTTAACTTACAAAAATTTGTTGTCAAAAATGTAAAAAAAATCTGCATGTTTATAATGGCCGTATGGACTTTTTGGTAAGATTATCGAGTTGCTGCACTTTTAAAATCGTACCTAACTCTTATAGGAATAATCTTGCAAAGTTTGGAATCTATAGGACAATTCTAACCTGTTTAAATAAACGAAAAGTAATAACCGTTACGGACAAACGCACGGGCCGACCCTAATTTTAGAAAAGCTTCGCTAAGCACACAAAATAGAATTGCTGGTACTCTAGTCAGCGAGTATACCCCCCCCCCCTGTCTTTACGAAAGTAGCTAATCTTATTAATTTATTTTCAGAGACTTTCTTATTTCTAAATTTTGCTTTTGTAATTTATGATTTGTGTTAACTATTTTAATGAATATTCTAATATATGTGTTTAATAATTAACACATATGTTAACTTTGCCTTATTGAGTTATCTTTAACTATCGGCTACGCCCCTAGAGGCCTCTAGGGACACGTAAAATTGTTTCTTTCAATCTATTTCAAAATCAGCTATTTATCAAAAATATTTTTTTCGCCGATAGATGGTGTTGGTTATGTTTTTAGCTAATTGCAAAAATGTCCGCAGGGCGGCGTTTTTTTTTATTTGTCGATTTCTCTGAGGAGGGTGGCGGTACCCTCCCTAAAAATAGTCCTAAACCTTCCTGGGACCTATGAGAAGCTACCCTGTCAAGGAGAACTGGATTGGTTTTGCGGTTAGCGAGATTCTTCGGTACAGACACAAAGACAAATACACATCATGTTACTTTATTGTAAGGATAGTAGCTTCTTCAAAGCTAGCTTCAAGGAAGATTTTTTTTTATTTGTTTCCTAATTACTTTAGTAAAGGTCAATTTACAATGCATTTGATACTGGATCCTTGCCCTCGCAGACGTAAAAATTTTGGTTAAAACTATGGGGCGGTAACCGATTAATGCTCGAAAGGCACTTTTACGGGAATGCACTGAAATTCAATTATGTTTAATTATAACTCTCATCTTTTTTTTATTTTCAGGAATTGCTAGAGAAAGTCTGCCAAACATAATTAATCCCAAAGAAAATCTTGATGCTTAAATACTTTAATATTTACTCGTATTGTGATAAAACAAGGCTTAATGCAAGGTTTCTTTATACAGAATTATTAGAAAAATACCAATGTGATAATTGATTTTGATTTTTAATTCTTGACAACTTGAAAGATAAAGTAGCATATCAATAATAAATATATTTATGAATAGAGAGATCTTTTAATTAAAGATAAATTTCAATGCAAGTTTTTCACTCGATAAAGAAAACAGAAACTTATTGAGATGCTACTTAATCACTTAGAAATCTTTATTTTTTTTAAAAGCGAAGCTTTTCTATAATTAGGGTCGGTCCGTCCGTACGTCCGTCCGTCCGTCCGTCCGTCCGAGATAGATAGCTTTTATTCGTTAATTTAGGCATGTTAGAATTGTCCTATCGATTTCAAACTTTGCATGATGATTCCTGAAGTAGTTGGGTACGATTTAGAAAGCGTAGCAACTCTATAATCATTACCAGAATGTCCGTACGTCCATTTTAAACATGTTGATTTTTCTACTTTTTTAACAACAAATTTTCAAGTGTTCTAATTATCCGTTTGATCTGATTTTTGGTAAATTGATTCCTGGGACAACAAAGAACAATATTATAAGCGAAGCAACTCTATAATCAAGTCCAAAAATGTAAGTATGTCCATAAACATTATCCCGCTTCAAGCAGTTTTTCAACAAATTTACTTACACTTTTGCTTCGGCTCTTATACTTTTAAATTCTGATTATTCAGTTCAGATACTATACAAGTGTTAATGTCCGTTTGTCCTACCGTTTCAGTGCTTCGCTTTTATGGATGTTGTCATCCTTGTTTTATCAATAAATGTCTGAAAATATAAAATGCATTTTTATTTTAACAAGAACAACATTGCAACCTAAACAATACTATAGTAATTTAAGTATATTTAACCATCTATAATACAAAGTAGAACGATGTCTGTCTGTCCGTCTGTCCGTCTGTCCGTCTGTCTGTCCGTCTGAAGCTTAAGATCTCGGTAACCACTGAACCGAATGGGCTCTACTCTTCAGGGAATATACCTACTGGTCCTGTGGTGGTTTTAAGATATTTTCTTGAGGGGTGGGACACCCCTAACCCCCCCAAAAACAAAAAAATCCCCCCCTTAGGGGAGACTTCAACGTCAAATAAGGTGGTATCGTACATAAAAAATTAAATTTAACAAACAAAAACATTTAAAGTGCCACTAGAGGCCTCTAGGGGCGTAGCAGCTAGTATTTAAAGAAAGTAATATATAATACAAAATAGAACGATGTTTGTTTGTCTGTCTGCTTGTCTGTCTGTCTGTTTGTTTGTAGCGAAGGATCTTGCTAACCGCAGAACCGATCGGGTTCTCCTTTACAGGGTAGCTTCTCATAGGTCCCGGGAAGGTTTATAACTATTTTCTTGGGGGGATGGGACACCCCCAACCCCCCCCCCAAAAATTTTTTTTTCTTTTTAAAACTAAAATTAAAATAGTGGGGTCGACTATCCCCCCCCAAAATAAAATTTCCCACCCCTAGAATTTTTTTTATATTTTTCTTTTAAATCTAAAATACGAAAAACTGGTTTGATCAAACCTCTTGGAGCAAAGCCCCTAGAGGCTAGGGGCAAAGCCGCTAGTAATAACATAAAGTCAATTATCCATAAAAATCACATTTCCCCCGAGCATTGTAGATAAGTTGATCTATTTAAAAATATTTGCAATAGCTCTTTCTTAGTTTTCTACGTTAATAAATGGATAAATTGCAGGGATGTAAAAGGGATAAGACGATGGCCGATACATTGAGGTTCATCCTCTGTACTTATACACAAAATTACCTTTTTCTAGATCATAATAGTGGTTGGAACGTTTGAACACACAACTTTATTAATCAACCATTAAAAATTTACCTTAGTTGTTGAGCCAAAGAATAAGAAAATGTTAGTTACAACTTGAGGACGAGTGTATTAAGCTGCCAATTGTTCCCTCAATCTCTACTTGCATATACTCAATTTTAGAGTAGCTTTGCTGCTAGAAAATCTTGAGGAAATAGAAGAGTGATGTGTCATTGACCCTTTAAATTTGGTACATTTTTATGGAATAGTGAGGAGCATTCTAGGGATCTTAAGGAATAGGACAGTAGAGTATAGAGTGGTGTACATTCCCAATGATGATAAACATCAATAATAGTGTTTTAAATTTGAAAAAACTTTTTTTATAAGTCAAACAATTAACAACTGTGTGCGTATTTCATTAAATTGACTTTTACTTAACAAAAATGCAAAGATAAATTTGCAATTTAACTGTGACGGATGGGTGGGCAGCCATTTTTTATTTTCAGGGCATGCCATGACGGTCAAATGCACCAAAAAATGTTCCAAAATGTTCAGACACTGTAACAATAATGAATTTATAATTTACACTAGATTATCATGTACTCTAATAAAGTGAACCTTTTAGCGGGCAAGATTTACCCTACCCCTTATAATGGATGAACAAACTGACCAATAAAAGGCAGGGGAAATAGCAACCTAAATTAAGGACAATTTTCCCAGTCATAATATCTTCGTATGTTCTAAATTCATTTTGATAAAAAGCTGACACATTAAAGGACAGACTAACATTGACACTTGTACAGTGTCAGTATTCAATCATCACAATAAGAACTTTAACCAAAATTGTATCTTGATTATAGAGATGCTTTGTATATAATGTTGTACCTCGTTGTCCTAGAAATCAATATTCCGAAAACAAGATAAACCAAAATTTAGCTAGATTATAAAATTGTGTTAAAAAGTTTAAAATCAACATGTATTAAATAAACATACTGACTTTAAAGTATGAGTATAATAGACGGTTGTATGCAAAAACTCTGTTTACAGAGTAGCTGTGTTTCTGAATCCAGCTTTCTTTATCCTTATAATGTTATCTTTTCGTTTTTCTATCTTATTTATTGCATTAATTGTACAAAAAACAAGGATGATAACATCCATAAAAGCGGAGCTCTGAAATAGTAGGACAAATAAACATTAACATTTGTATAAACAGAATATAAATATATAAGTTTAAGCAAAATTTTAAGTAAATTTGTAGCAAACTGCGGAAATACAGGATACTGTTAAAGGATATAATTAGAGAGAAGCTTCGCTTATAACATTGTACAATGCTATCCTAGGAATCAGTATTCCAAAAAAAACAGACAAATAAGATGATTTATATTATCACACGAAAATTTGTTGTCAAAAAGTAAAAATCGCTTTCTAAATAGTACTTAAGAGACTCTTAGGTATAGGAATCATCATGCAAATTTTGAAATCGTTTAGGACAATTTTACACGTCTAAATTACCGTTACAGATGGACTGAATTTGATAACTAATAGAAAAGCTTTGCTTTTAAAAAACAACGAGATCTAAAAGTACACAAAGTGTAATAAAAGAAAGGGGTTAAGAAAATAAGATAAACTTCAAGCATAGTTGCCAGATATTTTTTAGATTAAAGTGTACAAAATATGTGTACATTGGGCCTTTGATGTGTACATTTGTGGGAGAGGGGAAAGAAAAGTGGAAGGGGGAAAGAGAAAAGGGGAGAGGGGGCGTACATTACTTATAAAAGTCCATTTTCCTAGAGTTAAAAATGCGTACATTACGCACAAAATGCAAACATCTGGCACCGCTGATTTCAAGGCTCGCCTCTTTTTACACCCTTTAATATATGCTTACTCCTTCCCTACTAATGGATCTATTATTACTTGGATATTACACCAGATTTCATGTTCTCCAATAAAGTAAAACACGGACTAGAATAACGATACCCCATCCATCCCTTTACCGCCTTCCTTCCCTCTGGATGAACGAACTGGCCAATAAAACGTGGTCCATGCTAGCAACCTAAATTGACGACACATTCTCCCCTGTCATAATGTCCACTTAAATATTACATCCATTCCCCTACAAGAATATTCTATTTTTCTTTCTATTATGTGTATGCCCACTTTAAG
Source organism: Acartia tonsa (assembly GCF_053477335.1). Classification (NCBI taxonomy): domain Eukaryota; kingdom Metazoa; phylum Arthropoda; class Copepoda; order Calanoida; family Acartiidae; genus Acartia; species Acartia tonsa. Next base: position 4,960,491 of record NC_137266.1, read on the forward strand.
TGTCCGATTTAGATAAGCATATATGTGTGTCTATAGCTTACTTCTAAAGAGATTAAAAACAATGAATCACAATAAAATTTAAGCATAAATAGCATGATACTGTAGTGTAACATTAGTAAAATTGGAGACTATAAATATCGCATAGGAGACTAACTTAAGCCAAGGGGGAATCTACCTAAAAAGGGTACTAATATACATGCATCCACTTAGGATTAAAAGAGTATGGGGAATTTGAAATAGGGGATAATAACATATATCCTACATGTAAAGGGAAATGAAAGGGGTGTAAAGCTACAAATGCAAATCGTTAAATGATGAGCTTGAATTCTTGGGCACCCGGTTGTAATATTATAAGTATATATAATTCAAAATTTCTGTCAGTCTTTCTAAAACAGGGACAGCGGAGCTGGATTCTAACACAATATTAAGTGAAAATTTTTCTCACCCACATTATTTTAGTTACATCACAAAACAAGTTCTATGCCAACATTACGCAACATAAATATCAAAATTTTCAGCAATTTCAGATTGAATTAATTTGCTTAATCACAGCCCCTGATTGGAGAAAGGCAAAATTAACTTGGCTCAAATTAAGATGGCTGACATTTAGGTGAGTCACCTGACCATTCGTTAATCTAAAGGAAATAAAATAAAATTTTTCATGTAGTCCATTACACACCCCCTCAATTTTGATTTAAGGGGTTGGCAAATTTTTAGGTGCCCTTCTTGCATGCTGCTGGTTAAACCCTGTACATGCCACTTTCTATGAGCATCTATGCTGTATCTCACTTTGTCTAAACAACACAACTGTCTGTCTATCTGTATTGCTATAGACCTATGCAAGTGAGTAATCTCCCTTGACAAACAATCCTTTGCCCCCAGAATCTTTTTCCATATAGAATATTTTATGAATATAAGGTTTATTATCTTTTAATTGCGGTATTTTCAAATAAAATCCATAGGGTAAGAAATTAATCAATCCATAAACTAAGACTACTAGTGTTTTAAATGATGAGTCTTCTATTCTACATATAATCTATATTTCATCCTTGCCTTTTTATGAAAGAAGGGTTAAATAAATAATTAAATTAAAGACTATGCCTGCAAGATAATATGATCAAAAGTTTTTCTCTTGGTATCATAGGAAAAGTTTGCAGTACTGCAAAATGTCTGCAGTGCTTTGAAGCTGTAAGAGATAATTGTTGAGTGGTCCAGTCATATATGTGTTTTGTGCAATGCATGAGTTTACAATTTCTTCTTCTTACAGATATGTGTTGTTCGTGTAGTATGTCTGTGTGTACTTTCAAGCTATTATACATTTGGTGTCTACACTGCAGAGAACTTTATTGTGAGCTTTATACATTTCAATTAAACCAATATACAATTAAGTTTTAATAGTTAACAATATTTCATTTCATAGTCTTAGTTAGAATTAGTCTAACAAATTGACTACAGCCTTGTAAAGGTATAGCAAAATTTTAAAATTTTTTAACTAAATTTAAACCAATATTCACTAATTTTTATGTAATTGAAATATAAAAGCTGAATGTGAATCAATTGAAAATTGTTAAAATCTTTAAAAGGTCCCTAAATATATTTCTTTTATTCCTTAATTGTGCAAGTATTAAAAAATCAGAAACATTCTTTTGATCCATTCTTCAAGTAAAAATGTCCACAATACATATACTAAGTATGCCTGAAATTATTTTCATCCTATCTTATAATACAAAGTAGAACGATGTCTGTCTGTCCGTCTGTCCGTCTGTCAGTCTGTCTGTCTGTCCCTTAAGATCTCGGTAACCACTGAACCAATCGGTTTCTACTCTTCAGGGTATATACCTATTGGTCCTGTGGTGGTTTTAAGCTATTTTCTTGGGGGGTGGGACACCCCCAACCCCCCAAAAACAAAAAAATCCCTCCCCCATTTTTTTTTTTTTTTGCTTAAGATTTGCTTGGTCCTTTAACAAATTTAAAAGGTCCCTAAATATATTTCTTTTATTCCTTAATTGTGCAAGTATTAAAAAATCAGAAACATTCTTTTGATCCATTCTTCAAGTAAAAATGTCCACAATACATATACTAAGTATGCCTGAAATTATTTTCATCCTATCTTATAATACAAAGTAGAACGATGTCTGTCTGTCTGTCTGTCCGTCTGTCAGTCTGTCTGTCTGTCCCTTAAGATCTCGGTAACCACTGAACCGATTGGATTCTACTCTTCAGGGTATATACCTATTGGTCCTGTGGTGGTTTTAAGCTATTTTTTTGGGGGGTGGGACACCCCCAACCTCCCCAAAAACAAAACAAATCCCCCACATTTTTTTTTTGTAAGAAATATCCTTGGTCCTTTGTAGAAGATTTCCTTTGTGGAAGATTTTCTTTGTAGAAGATTTCCTTTGTGGAAGATTTTTTTTGTAGAAGATTTCCTTTGTGGAAGATTTTTTTTGTAGAAGATTTCCTTTGTGGAATATTTTTTATACAAATTTTACCTTACACTTTTTTTACCATCTCTTGGGGCAAAGCCCCTAGAGGCTAGGGGAGAAGCCGCTAGTAATTATATAAAGTAGTATGATTTTTATGTTTATATGTTAACTATTATAAATTGAAATTTAGGTCTTGGAATGGTTTATGGTTATTTTTCTCTCTCCCTTCCCTCCCACCATTGAAATCCAAAGCCCCATAGAACCATAACGGTATTTTTTTAAGCATACACTGAAAATCTAAAATACTTGTCCCGTGTAAAATTTATGGGTGCCGGCGAATATATTCACAAATACTGCAAAAGAAAGGGAATCCTATCCTTTTAAAGCCGGTTAACTATGAGTAAGTCTTGGAGGAGTAAAATATGTATGTACTTAAAATCTCCAAAATAAGCCAGGAATGCAAAGGACAATGGCGGTTAGTTAAGTTAATCTATGACCCTTTCACCAAAAAAAATTACCAAAATAGTTACCAAAAGCACAATTTTCTGTTAAAATTAGGGGAAACTTTATTTATTGTCCATTATCATATCACTGAAACCCTGCAAACATCGAAGTATTCGCAATATTTTCCCTATTCCCCCCCCCCCCCCCCACCTCTAAAATCCCCCCCTCTTTTTAGTTCTCTTGAAAAAGCCGGCGCGCGTAAGAAGGGTGGAAGTAAGAGGTGGTACCGGCGCTTGTTGCGCGAAATGTTGATCGTAAGCAGCAACCCATCCCCTCCACCCCCCCCCCATACGTACGTCCCTTTTTATTAAGTTATGAATACAGACTACACTACACTACAGTACAGTTACACAGTACACAAGAGGCTTACTTACAGAGTGAATTAATAGTGGATTAGTCATACTTGAAATGTAAATCTATGTTAGTGTGTTTCAAAATTATGTTTTTTTATAATTTATCTTAAATAGTGATATAAGTAGTTTATGGTACTAGTAAATTTAGCTAAAATAGTGTTATAAAAACTCTTTTTTGTTAGAAAAGAAAAATTATTTATAATAGGATATTTCTACTATAAATAAAGTTATTTTTTCATCTTGATAAAAAGTTTAAAACAAACATTGTGGGAGAGGTAAAAGGACTGTAAATTTACTGCTCCAAAAGTTAATAAACTCATTCTTTCATTTGTTAGATTATTTCTTTCAGAGGTAATAAATACTAACACTGTCTTCACTTCTCCAGCCATAATTTTATTTTTCGTAAAGGGTAATATTGTTGATAAAAATTGGGTATATTGAATTGTCATTCATTTTCCTATCTTTTAATATCTCTGTTTAAAATATAAAACCCTCTTATAAACATTTATTTAAAAATCTTTTACTCTATCTAAGGCTTACGTGTGGGAAAAAAATCTAAATTTAACCAGATTTTATATCCTATATGCCTCTCTGTGCATGCGTTATGATATTGATAGCCAAAGGTGCGTTACTTTTCCACCCCCGGAACGCACCCCCGGGGAACCCCCTCCACCCAACCTATTGATACTAAAAGTGGTTTTTAGTTTTGAATTTATAAGTGTGTGGCTTTTTTTATTATGGAAGTTAAAAAAAAGTACCTACATTTTTTATTGTGTTAAAAAAAGTGAAATTTTTAATATTATATTTTATGTTTTACTATTTAAGTATTAAGTATTTTTAAGTAGGTTAATTATTTTAATTAAAATTTTAGTAAAAATATTATCTTGTGTAAATTGTAAAACATTTTTGACAAAATTTTTTTGTATAGATCGTTTATTATCGTTTAAACATTATATTTACTAAATATGTCATTACTTAAACAATTTTCATATTGCTTCGCTATTGTTTATTATATTTTGTGCTTTTTATTTTAACAATGGATATAGAATACGTGGATATATTGACAGGGGAAAATTTGTCGTCAAATTAGCTTGCTAATATGGACCTCATTTATTGGTCAGTTTGTTCATCAAGTAGAAGGAAAAGGAATTCAGTAAATGGGTTAGATAGGGGGTATTATTCTTTAAGCCAGCCGTAGTATCACTTTATTAGAGTACATAAAAATCTGATGCAACCACATAGTAATAACTTATTGATCACTTTAACTATGTTTTAAAACTCAGATATTTAAAATTCCTGAAGGCTAAAATAGCAAGAAAAATTAAAAATGTATCAGATATGCGGTTATTTTCGCCCATTAAACAGTTTTAGAATTCTTTGTATGAGTTTTTTACCCCTTTTTTCGCCTTCTTTATCCCCTCCCTTCCACACTTTCCCCTCTATTTTACAAGTTTGCAATTATCCATTTTTCGGTTATGCAGCTTTTCTATCATTTACTTTTGATTATTGTACTTCTTTCAATTTATCCACAACCTTTTCTCAGGAATAAGGTATAACCAACAAGCAAAATAAATCTAAAATAATATTTGGGGGGCAAATGGAGAGGTCGTCAATTTTACGATGTGTTGCCCCCCAACGACAGCTGAAAAACATGTATAGGTTTCGTGAATTTTTCCCGAATTAATTTCGTTATTGGTATAAGCTGCCTTTTTCTCTAACAAATATTTGCCAGCTATGAAAGTCAGAATTTTTTTTACAGGTAAGGATTTTTAATTATGCAGCATAACTACTTGAAATCTACATCTATTAAGCAGTGAAGTGCACAGGGTTTTGCCAGGGGAGAGTGACTTTTTTTCTTGGCATCCCCCTTAGCTGCATTGGGGAGTGTATCAGGGTACTGTAGAACCTTTTAATGGGGAGTGTAAATGTTATTTTTCGAATTATGTGTTGTGCAGGTTTTTCAAACAATAATATTATAATCATAAATTTTTGTCATTGATATGTTACCTGTAATTTCCTAATTACCATCCAAATTCTAAGCATATCATAAAGGGTGTGCAAAATGCGGACATTTTTAAATAGGAATTACGCGGCTTGTGTTAATAGTAGAAAAATACTACGCACACCGTTAGAACCGCTAAGAAGTCTATTTTAAGGAAATATAAAAACGATTCCTGTGCTATGCATAGTTTAGGAGCTACGTGTTAAAATGTCACAACTGACTTAAAACTTGACTTGCGAGTAAATATTGGTACATTTTACCATCTGGCTCCTAGATTATTTGTAGCACATAAATTTTCCATAAATACAGTTCATAGCGATTCTAACGGTATGCGTAAAATTTTTCTACTATTAACACAAGCCGTGCAATTGGAAATTAAAAAATGTATGCATCTCTTTTTGCAAAATATCTTCTCTAATTTTTAGTTATATTTTAAAATTTACTCGCAACTCAAGTTTTACATCAGTTGGGACATTTTAATACGTAGCTCTGTAACTAAATATACGTAGCAGAGGAATCGTTCTTATATTTCCCAAAAATAGACTTTTGAGCGGTTCTAACTGTATGCGTAGTATTTTTCTACTATTAACACAAGCCGTGCAATTCCAATTTTAAAAATGTCCGCATTTTTTTGCACACCCTTTATAATCAGATCTTAGCTGCGCAACCCATTGGTGGATTTGTACTTGTTTTTTTTCTTCATGCATTTAATCTGGTTTTATATGTACATAAATATACCCTTTGTTTAGTCAGAGATACAGGGATAGAAAATTGGATAATAAATTACTCTTCTCCCAATTTTAATATGTGAAAGTTTGTATTTGCTAGCTTATACTCAATCGGGGAATTTAAGTTTTTTTTGAGAATACCATGAAAAAATTTTTATATGGGTGGATGTTTAGACATATGAGCAATTATTCTACTTTCATCTTTTTAATTTTGTGCAAGCTACTAATATACATTTTATTGAAAAACAACAAATTTCATTTAAAGAACCTTTCTTTTACTTTATAAAAGAGCTGCAATTTTTTAGCGAAGTAAAGATGAAAATTGAACCCTGTTAAAACTACTGGCATTAAATTTATCGATTGAAATTTTAAGGGCCTTATTAAACACTGGTTTTGACTGACATAGTATCGATATGCTACTTTAAAAATATTTACGTCATCTAAAATGACAAATCGGCAAAAAAAATGATGTTTATACTATATATCTTTGTTGACATAATAACGACATAACTTTCTGTAGGGAATGCATATGCAACTACACATCCCTACATTAAAGTAAATGAATAGAGGTTACATGAGCCATATGTAACTCTACCCACAGGGTGGAGACCCTGTCTTGATTTTATATTTGGTCTTTGAAATCAGCTAATAGCGGTGGAAATATAAACCCAACCAAGGACCTTTAAAAAACAGAAAGCAGTTTGCTAAAAGATGAAAAGGTTCTCCATCACCTGGGCCAGGTAGTTGTCTGTATTAAACACCTTAACTTATTCATTTATTATCCATGCAGCCACTTCAGTAGATGCATTCATTGATACAAAGAAATCTTTACAGCCACTTAAGTAGATAAGAATCCACTGATAACCCCCACTAAGTAATGCATTAATTGGTACAAAGAAATCTTTACAGTCACTTAAGTAGATAAGAATCCATTGATATCCCCCACTAAGTAATGCATTCATTCGTACAAAGAAATCTTTACAGCCACCTAAGTAAAAAAGAATCCACTGATAACCCCCACTAAGTAATGCATTCATTGGTACAAAGAATAAATTAGAATTGTAAATATCACTTCAACAAATTAAAAAGAAATTTTTATGTGATCTAAATATCCGTTTGATCTGATTTTTGGTATATTGATTCCTGGGACAACAAAGAACAATATTATAAGCGAAGCAACTCTATAATCAAGTCCAAGAATGTAAGTATGTCCATAAACATTATCCTGTATCAAGCAGTTTTTCAACAAATTTACTTACAATTTTGCTTTGACTATTATACTTTTATATTCTGATTATTCAGTTCAGACACTATACAAGTGTTAATGTCCGTTTGTCCTACCGTTTCAGTGCTTCGCTTTTATGGATGTTGTCATCCTTGTTTTTAATATCCGCAGAAAGCTGTCTATAATGGAATGCGATAAATAACAACTAAAAGACTTTTTATAACTTAACTAAAAATCGAATTTGTTGGGTGAAATTCAACAAAGTAGTGTTATACAGTAGAAATTACCTTTTATCTTGTTAGATAGCTCATCGAATTTAGGCAATGGTATTTTTTATGCTTCGCTACTTATGAATGTTGTCATCCTTGTTGTTTTTATAATCCACAAATAAACAATTAAGATTTATTTTTAGTAAAATTATTTCAGATAATCAGAAAAAAGATAGAATTGCTTCAATTTATCTGACGGAATGACGTATGGACAGACCTTAGACATATGGTTGATACGCTATGAACAAGGATGCTATTTTCCAAAAAAAAAGTATATGAAAACGTGAGCATAAAGGCGTAACTTCCTATTAATCTTATTTAAACATCACGAATGATTTTATACATAATCCATATATTATTACATGGATGTTGCACAACATTTTCATGTACTCTGTATAAGTGATGTTCGAAGCAGGATAAAATAACGATACCCCCCTCAATCCACCCCCTTTATCCCCAACCCTCCTACTTAATGAAAAACTGACCAATAAATGAGGTTCATATTACTTAGCTAAATTGACAATATAATTTCCCTTGTCAATATATCCACGTTTGCCTATCCTAAATCCATTGTATTCATTTATCACGATCTGACCTAAAGAAAGTTTTAAAAAATAGCACAAGCCACATATCAAATACCTTGTTTTTTTATATGTAGTGTTGCTACTCTATAGCTAGGGTTTGTTCTTGTTTCCGTTCGTCTGTCATGACGTAATAAGTACTGTTTCCTTGTTATCTATTCTATAACTCTCATTGATCACATGACCTGTTTGCTCCGGCTTAGACATTTAGCTTTTTCTTTTTAAAATCGAAACTTTTATATTACTAAGGCCAGTCCGTCTGTTTGTCCATAACGGATAGCTCTTATTGTTAATTTAGACTTGTTATAAATGTCTTATCGATTTAAAACTTTCCATGATGATTCTTTTAATTGTTAGATACAATTTAGAAAACGTAGCAACTCTAACACCTAAATAAACTTTTCTTTTAAAATGATGTTAGATTGTTTTTAATGTACTATTTGAGGAAAATAACCACTGGGTCTTCCAGGTAAGCTAAATGGTGGATATATTTTATACATTTTTTTTGTGTAAGTTAGGTCACACTTCCTTAGATGTCCCTTTTAGCTTTAATTTTATTCTTCAATTCATTAAGAAAGATAAAAATGCAAGTGGAGTTTTGTACTCTAATATTCCATACAATTTTATAACATATAATTTTAGGCTGGTCCATTATTTTTAGAAGCATAGATTCTCTTGAATTGGGGTGCTTTTAAAAATAAATATTGTTGCTGCCATTCAATTATAAAAAAAATCCAATTTATTCGAATAATGTAAAAAGTCAAAGAGGAGTCATTGAGTCATTTTTTTTCTCATGATACATACATTTTTTTCAAACGTAAGCTCCAAAAAGGTTTTGCCTTCAATAAGGAAACTGTACCATAGGATCTCTCTGTCTGCTGATCCAATATGGTTCTCCTTTATAGTTAATCCTAGGGAGGCCAAGAACTATTTTTGGGGACAACACTTCCCATATATATCGCAACAAGAATAAAGTGACCCCCCAAAAAAATATTTTTGTAAAAATGAAGCCCTATTGGTATATACTTCTAGGCCTACTTCAGTGAACAAATGAACGTGTCTTATCTACTCTCAGTATTAGACAGTACATAAGCACATAAAAGGAAATTTAATTTCTTTAATTTTAAATAGCGCATCATTTTTATAATTGGACTGGGTAAAATGGCATCAAAGTCGATAAAAAATTTAGGGAAAAAAAACTGCTTAGAATTAAATCAAAATAAAAGGTGATATTAAGATATATATTGAAAAACTGACTAGGCAATTGACTTTTTTTTCTTTTTCCCTTTAATTTATTGTAATTATGGACATTTACATTTGGACATAAAATTTAGAAACGAAATTTGGATTTTAAGAATTTCTTTTTTTACAGGGTTTCATTTATGGTAAAAAGAACTAAGTTTTGTTTGCTTAATATAATGTATGAATCAGGGATTTATGGATAGGAGAGTGTATGGTATTTTAATCTTCCCCAAAATTCTTATTTGCGTTGTTAAGATTTTGGAAGCTTATTAAAGAGGACTATCCACGAACAAGAGCACGTGATTCTAAGTACCTTCCAGCATTGATCCTAAGTATTTTCTTTCAGAATATAATAGGTCACCACTAATAATTAATATATTGACGAGAAAATTTATGTTTCACCACTTCAAGTTGAAGAAAAGTAAAATAATGTTCAGGTTTTTTAGTCAAAATTCTATCAAACATTTTGTGGAGTTCGGGGTGTCTTTAATTGTCCATGTTGTCAAATGATAAAAATTTTAAAAAAGTTAAAAGCACATTTACTATATATCATATGTATGTTTAAATTAATGCTAATATGGATTAATTTACAATCTATATAACACGAGTATTCGCATATGTATCATCAAATATCTATTTTATTAAAAGAATTAGCTTCATAAAAGTTTTCAAAATCAATTAAAATACCTAAAAAAAATATGGTGAAACATAAATTTTCTCGTCAATACATTAATGATATATGGTGACCAATTATATTCTGAAAGAAAATACTTAGGATCAATGCTGGAAGGTACTTAGAATCATGTGCTCTCGTTCGTGGATAGTCCTCTTTAGATTAAACTAAATTATCCTCTCCCTTGCTGTGTATGAATATACAATGGCTAACACTATATTTTGTAGTATGTATGTATGTAAGTAAGTATATGGCTTATTCCAAGTAGGAGGTTGAAAAATTTGTCTTCTCTTTAAAACATATTTCATTAAACACTTCCTATAACTTTGAAGTGTTTTGTAGATTTAAAAATCTAATTAAGTCTTCATATGTCATTTGATGAAAAGTTGAATTTAACATGTTATCCACATTAGCCTTATGAGTCCAGAAACTATTACTGTCAGCAATTTTATAGGGTTTTGCTCCTTGCTATTTCTGACCCTCTTATGAACATTTTTGCTCTTAAGACAGTATATCTCAACAGAAATGTTAATAGAAAACAAGGATGACAACATCCATAAGTAGCGAAGTAAAAAAATTATTGATAAATATCCGGAAAAATGAACTATAGAGCAGTTTCATAAAAAAAACATTAAACTAGAAAAATCACGAAACCTTGTAAGATTTTTAACGTGAAAATATAGGAATTGATCTATCACCTCAACCAATAAATATATATAAATGAAACTTTGTGGGGATATGGAAATTGTTAACTTAAAAATATAGGAATCAAACTAGCACCCCAACCAATAGGCAAATAAAACTTCATATAAGTATGCAGAATATTAAGGTATTGAAACCCTGAAAATTTCAGCCGTCTATCTTGAATAGGAGTTGGAGAAAACCTAAAAATGTAAGAATCGATCTAGCACCCCAATTAACTGACGAATCTTCATGAAACTTGGCGAAAATATGAAGAATATTAACATATTTTATCCCTGCAAATTTCAGCCTTCTATCTTTTATAGGAGCCGAGAAAATCACGTTTCCCGCACTTCGTGACTGACGGACTGATGGACGGACGTACACTTCGAATTATATAAATGAAAAGTTAGTTTGAGAGAGTAAATATATTGTCATCTTCCTAACTTTATAGCGCTCCTTTACATCCCCTTTTTTAGAACATAGTAGAATAGCCTTGGTTCCACACTTTGTGTCTATAAAAGTCAGGGATACGGGGATAAGAAAATCTACATCACTTTCTTTCCCCCACAAGTTACCACCATTGAAGTTATTGAAGTTTCTCCATCAATTACGTTTTGTTTTTGATATTTTTTAAAAGCGAAGCTTTTCTATAATTAGGGTCCGTACGTTTTCGTTAATTTAGGCATGTTAAAATTGTCCTATCGATATCAAATTTTGCATGGTGATTCCTTTAGTAATTAGGTACGATTTAGAAAGTGTAGCAACTCTATAATTATTACCAAAATGTTCGTACGTCCATTTTAAACATGTTGATTTTTTTTTACTTTTTTAACAACAAATTTTTATGTGATCTAATCGTCCGATTGATCTGATTTTTGGTATATTAATTCCTGGAACAACAAAGTATAATGTAGCTTTTGATAGTGTATTTTAGGTTATCTTACGGCAGAAAAATAATAATGATTGCCCCGAAGGATTGGAGACCCCGCAGGGGCTATAAATAGGAGAAAGACTACTTTGAATTGAATATACGATGAAACCCGCTACTTCGTTTTCTTTCCATGATCCGATTGTTTTGTCAGCGAAGAAATTACAATCAATATACATCCCTTTATTCCCCCAATATTTGCAAATTGCCAATTCACATAAATTTTTGGTGAAAATTGATTTATCGTTCATTGTGCTATCCACGTATTCCTGGTAGTCTTATAACCAAATATCTATTCCTACCAAATAAGGCCGGGCCTCTACTTATTTTCAAACCCTTTCCGATCCTATTGATTACCATGAATAAAGTATTTGGTAGCTAATTTTGCACCCTGCACGCACAGGTTTTAGCCTATTTTTTTATGAAATTTGGTTATATTATACATCCATAGTTTAGAAATATGTTCTGTTATTGGTTGTCTTAAAAGCATTGCAGTTTTATTAAATCTGTGATAAGTTGAACAAACTAAAAGTATCTATACTTTTCCACCAATAATAAGGAATTATTTGGTTATCATGATTGTGGGAATTAATCCTCAATCGACTTAACATTTAAGATCGCTGTCATCGTTAACTATACATTTTATCGCTCTTCTAATAAAAACATTAATAAATTTTTTAAAAATTTACATTTTTTTAAATTGAATTATAGGGTTGGTATATTTTTTACCCACGGAATTAAAGCAATAAAATGATTTCCTTTGCAGTATAGTTTAGTTTTTTGCCTCCCTTTAACAATTCTACCATATCAAAAGAAAATAATTAAAACAGGTATTTACATAAAATTTGACTAGCGGCTACGCCCTTAGCCGTTAGTAACTTTACTCTTGAGGGTAAGAGGAGATTGACCTTATAACAAATTAGAAAATAAATTTTATACATAAATTTTAATTATAGATTTGTGACATAGTGAAAATTTATGTTCTTAGTACAGGGTGTCTCAAATTTAAGCAATTTTGAGGTTTTTTCTTTTTTCAAATTTTAAATCACATGATTAAATAGTTCCACGTAGGGAGGGGACAATGGACTATAATATCAAATAGTATTGCCCAACTTGTTGTTCTATTAAAAAGGTGTTTTTAAATATCTCGGTGATGGTTGATTAATCTACAACTCTCTCTACTACAAAAGATTATATGTCAATTGCAAAGAATTTCATAAATTAAATTTGATGTTTTTTTAAACAAATTGTTTTAAGAAAATCTAGGACTCAAATATTTACTAAAAATTTAATATCAGTTCTGCAAATGTAGATAGACAATCTATTAATTGTATTTATTATTTAAGGATGAAACTAATATCTTTGAAATAAATTGCTGTAATGATATTTAATACCTACTTTTTATTTTTTAAAATCAAGGACTAATATTTTTTTAGAACACCCTGTAGCTAGCGCTTAACAGATATAAATCAATGGATTTATTATTACTTAGATGTTACACCAGATTTTAATGTTTGAAACTAGGAGCGGTCTAAAATAACTATGCCTCCAACCACACCCTTTACCCCATCCCCTCCCGTCATTATGGATGAACGAACTGACCAATAAATGAGTTACATGTTAGCAATATAAATAATTTATTCCTGACATAATATCCACGTATATTCTATATCCATTTATACATATTATCCATAACTAATGCATGTGAAAGACCCCCACACACACAAGTCGACGATTGGCAACAAATCATATTTTAGCAAAAAAAATATATTTGCAACAGTTTGCTTTGGATGCTTAAATTTGTTTTCTTTAAATATTTTTGTACAATTATGCATTGGTACTGGGTGTGTTTAAATCAGTTTAAATAGAATGAAATGTCTTAATTTTATCTATCTAATATTATTATTTAACTATGTTTTTATATTCTTTAGTAATGGAATAAATATTAAAATGTAAATAGAGTGAAACATTATTTCATAGATTGAAATTACTTTCCAGTATGGATTTCGAAGTAATATAATATAAGTACAGGTTTTATGCAATACTGAAAAATCATGTATAGCATCGTATTACAAATTATTTTCCACAAATAACAAAAAAATTGCCCAGCCAACAAAACTGGTATTGATCTTATAATTCTTCTATCTGCGAAAAGCTGTCTATAATACGATGCTATTAGTAATTATTCTATAATTCCTAGCCAGCAAAATTAATAAAGTCTAATTAAAAATGGCTAGAAAAAGGTGAATTTTACAAAGTGTAAAAGAAAGACATATTGATATAAGACCATTGGTTTAAAGGAACTGGAATTTAAGAAATAACATAATACAAAAATTATATTCTTAAAAAATATAGAATTTAATTCGTTGGATGTATTATGATTTTTTTCTTCTGCACAGTTTTAGTTTAAAGTCTTGCATGATTTAATTAATGCACCCTGTATCTTTAAACCCCTAAACTATTTGATTGTATTTTTGAATCCCTTTTTTATGGCTTTGTATAGCCTAATAAATGTCTAAAATAAAACATGCTTTGTTCTCAGATTCCATGTATTCCATATGTTCAACAGTTAGATACTAGTTTGGATTACTTTGTATTAGTTAAGTTTAGGTATTGGGGTCATCTATTAATCGTTTTTCACAAGGAATGAAATCGGTTCTACCCAAATGAGAATTGCCCATTCTTCAATTTATATATCAGAGTAAAGTTAAAATTTGTTTTTAAAACCAGGATGACAACATCTATAAAAGCGAAGCTTTAAAACGGTAGGACAAACGGACACTAACACTTGTATAGTGTCAGAACTGAAAAATCAGGATATAAATGAATAAGAGTCAAAGCAAAGTTTTGAGTAAATTTGTTGAAAAACTTCTTGAAAAAGGATAATGTTTATGGACATACTTACATTTTTAGGACTTGATTATAGAGTTGCTGTGCTTATAATATTGTACTTTGTTGTCCCAGGAATCAGTATACCAAAAATCAGAACATTCGGATAATTAGATCACATAAAAGTAAAAATTCAACATGTTTAAAATGGACGTACGCACATGCTGGTAATGATTATAGAGTTGCTACGCTTTCTAAATTGTACCTAACTACTACAGGAATCACCATGCAAAGTTTGAAATCGATAGGACAATTCTAACATGCCTAAATTAATGAAAAAAGCTATCCATCTTGGACCCTAATAATAGAAAAGCTATGCTTTTAAAAATATTGTACTTCTTTCAAAGAGTATTACTCTTTTCCAAAGCCTAAGAATGAAATTGAGATTCTTGTTTTTATAAATCATACATCACAAGATCTCGGTGCTTTCCCTGACAGGGCCTGTCGAGCACTGAAATAAAATCCTGCAGACCCTATACCTGATGTATTCTAAACGTTTGGGGCTAGCCAGAACCTAATATAACCTAATCTAAACTGACCTAAAGTAAAAAACAATCAAACCAACTACTTCCCCTCCTTGTTTTCAGTTTTGTTTCAAAATAAGAGGGGGTTTCATGAATTAATTGCTTATTTGCACTATGAGGTAAAAAGCCATTCTCTCCCAGTAGACAGTAATCCATTTGTGTACATAACTGACAACGTACTTACTGACTATAGTACTGACAAGGATTTGAAGTCGATTAGAAATGACAATGCTAATATTTCATTTAAAATTTGAAACCGATTTTCTTAAATATTTCCAATATTTCATCATAATGTCTATTCTTATATTTGTCAGTAGCGCAGCTACTATATAACTACTATAACTACTACTTTCTGTCCGTACGTCGCTTGTCCTTATACTTACTTAGTAAAAATTAATGTTCTATCCCTTCTCTCTGTGTATAGCATCCATATAAAGATATAGAGGAAATAGTAATGTTCTATCCCTTTATCCATGTGTATAGCATCCATATAAAGATATAGAGGAAATAGTAATGTTCTATCCCTTTATCCATGTGTATAGCATACATATAAAGATATAGAGGAAATAGTAATGTTCTATCCCTTTATCTCTGTGTATAGCATCCATATAAAGATATAGAGGAAATAGTAATGTTCTATCCCTTTATCTCTGTGTATAGCATCCATATAAAGATATAGAGGAAATAGTAATGTTCTATCCCTTTATCTCTGTGTATAGCATCCATATAAAGATATAGAGGAAATAGTAATGTTCTATCCCTTTATCCATGTGTATAGCATCCATATAAAGATATAGAGGAAATAGTAATGTTCTATCCCTTTATCTCTGTTTATAGCATCCATATAAAGATATAGAGGAAATAGTAATGTTCTATCCCTTTATCTCTGTGTATAGCATCCATATAAAGATATAGAGGAAATAGTAATGTTCTATCCCTTTATCTCTGTGTATAGCATCCATATAAAGATATAGAGGAAATAGTAATGTTCTATCCCTTTATCTCTGTGTATAGCATCCATATAAAGATATAGAGGAAATAGTAATGTTCTATCCCTTTATCCATGTGTATAGCATCCATATAAAGATATAGAGGAAATAGTAATGTTCTATCCCTTTATCTCTGTGTATAGCATCCATATAAAGATATAGAGGAAATAGTAATGTTATATCCCTTTATCCATGTGTATAGCATCCATATAAAGATATAGAGGAAATAGTAATGTTCTATCCCTTTATCTCTGTGTATAGCATCTATATAAAGATATAGAGGAAATAGTAATATTCTATCCCTTTATCCATGTGTACATCATCCATATAAAGATATAGAGGAAATAGTAATGTTCTATCCCTTTATCCATGTGTATAGCATCCATATAAAGATATAGAGGAAATAGTAATGTTCTATCCCTTTATCCATGTGTATAGCATCCATATAAAGATATAGAGGAAATAGTAATGTTATATCCCTTTATCCATGTGTATAGCATCCATATAAAGATATAGAGGAAATAGTAATGTTCTATCCATTTATCTCTGTGTATAGCATCCATATAAAGATATAGAGGAAATAGTAATGTTCTATCCCTTTATCCATGTGTATAGCATCCATATAAAGATATAGAGGAAATAGTAATGTTATATCCCTTTATCCATGTGTATAGCATCCATATAAAGATATAGAGGAAATAGTAATGTTCTATCCCTTTATCTCTGTGTATAGCATCCATATAAAGATATAGAGGAAATAGTAATGTTCTATCCCTTTATCCATGTGTATAGCATCCATATAAAGATATAGAGGAAATATTAATGTTCTATCCCTTTATCTCTGTGTATAGCATCCATATAAAGATATAGAGGAAATAGTAATGTTCTATCCATTTATCTCTGTGTATAGCATCCATATAAAGATATAGAGGAAATAGTAATGTTCTATCCCTTTATCCATGTGTATAGCATCCATATAAAGATATAGAGGAAATAGTAATGTTCTATCCATTTATCCATGTGTATAGCATCCATATAAAGATATAGAGGAAATAGTAATGTTATATCCCTTTATCCATGTGTATAGCATCCATATAAAGATATAGAGGAAATAGTAATGTTATATCCCTTTATCCATGTGTATAGCATCCATATAAAGATATAGAGGAAATAGTAATGTTCTATCCCTTTATCTCTGTGTATAGCATCCATATAAAGATATAGAGGAAATAGTAATGTTATATCCCTTTATCTCTGTGTATAGCATCCATATAAAGATATAGAGGAAATAGTAATGTTCTATCCCTTTATCCATGTGTATAGCATCCATATAAAGATATAGAGGAAATAGTAATGTTATATCCCTTTATCCATGTGTATAGCATCCATATAAAGATATAGAGGAAATAGTAATGTTCTATCCCTTTATCCATGTGTATAGCATCCATATAAAGATATAGAGGAAATAGTAATGTTCTATCCATTTATCCATGTGTATAGCATCCATATAAAGATATAGAGGAAATAGTAATGTTCTATCCCTTTATCCATGTGTATAGCATCCATATAAAGATATAGAGGAAATAGTAATGTTCTATCCCTTTATCCATGTGTATAGCATCCATATAAAGATATAGAGGAAATAGTAATGTTCTATCCATTTATCCATGTGTATAGCATCCATATAAAGATATAGAGGAAATAGTAATGTTCTATCCCTTTATCCATGTGTATAGCATCCATATAAAGATATAGAGGAAATAGTAATGTTCTATCCCTTTATCTCTGTTTATAGCATCCATATAAAGATATAGAGGAAATAGTAATGTTCTATCCCTTTATCTCTGTGTATAGCATCCATATAAAGATATAGAGGAAATAGTAATGTTCTATCCCTTTATCTCTGTGTATAGCATCCATATAAAGATATAGAGGAAATAGTAATGTTCTATCCCTTTATCTCTGTGTATAGCATCCATATAAAGATATAGAGGAAATAGTAATGTTCTATCCCTTTATCCATGTGTATAGCATCCATATAAAGATATAGAGGAAATAGTAATGTTCTATCCCTTTATCTCTGTGTATAGCATCCATATAAAGATATAGAGGAAATAGTAATGTTATATCCCTTTATCCATGTGTATAGCATCCATATAAAGATATAGAGGAAATAGTAATGTTCTATCCCTTTATCTCTGTGTATAGCATCTATATAAAGATATAGAGGAAATAGTAATATTCTATCCCTTTATCCATGTGTACATCATCCATATAAAGATATAGAGGAAATAGTAATGTTCTATCCCTTTATCCATGTGTATAGCATCCATATAAAGATATAGAGGAAATAGTAATGTTCTATCCCTTTATCCATGTGTATAGCATCCATATAAAGATATAGAGGAAATAGTAATGTTATATCCCTTTATCCATGTGTATAGCATCCATATAAAGATATAGAGGAAATAGTAATGTTCTATCCATTTATCTCTGTGTATAGCATCCATATAAAGATATAGAGGAAATAGTAATGTTCTATCCCTTTATCCATGTGTATAGCATCCATATAAAGATATAGAGGAAATAGTAATGTTATATCCCTTTATCCATGTGTATAGCATCCATATAAAGATATAGAGGAAATAGTAATGTTCTATCCCTTTATCTCTGTGTATAGCATCCATATAAAGATATAGAGGAAATAGTAATGTTCTATCCCTTTATCCATGTGTATAGCATCCATATAAAGATATAGAGGAAATATTAATGTTCTATCCCTTTATCTCTGTGTATAGCATCCATATAAAGATATAGAGGAAATAGTAATGTTCTATCCATTTATCTCTGTGTATAGCATCCATATAAAGATATAGAGGAAATAGTAATGTTCTATCCCTTTATCCATGTGTATAGCATCCATATAAAGATATAGAGGAAATAGTAATGTTCTATCCATTTATCCATGTGTATAGCATCCATATAAAGATATAGAGGAAATAGTAATGTTATATCCCTTTATCCATGTGTATAGCATCCATATAAAGATATAGAGGAAATAGTAATGTTATATCCCTTTATCCATGTGTATAGCATCCATATAAAGATATAGAGGAAATAGTAATGTTCTATCCCTTTATCTCTGTGTATAGCATCCATATAAAGATATAGAGGAAATAGTAATGTTATATCCCTTTATCTCTGTGTATAGCATCCATATAAAGATATAGAGGAAATAGTAATGTTCTATCCCTTTATCCATGTGTATAGCATCCATATAAAGATATAGAGGAAATAGTAATGTTATATCCCTTTATCCATGTGTATAGCATCCATATAAAGATATAGAGGAAATAGTAATGTTCTATCCCTTTATCCATGTGTATAGCATCCATATAAAGATATAGAGGAAATAGTAATGTTCTATCCATTTATCCATGTGTATAGCATCCATATAAAGATATAGAGGAAATAGTAATGTTCTATCCCTTTATCCATGTGTATAGCATCCATATAAAGATATAGAGGAAATAGTAATGTTCTATCCCTTTATCCATGTGTATAGCATCCATATAAAGATATAGAGGAAATAGTAATGTTCTATCCCTTTATCCATGTGTATAGCATCCATATAAAGATATAGAGGAAATAGTAATGTTCTGTGACAGAGTAAATCAATCCCTTTCAACACGCTCCCCCCCCCCCCTCTCACCCACCCCCAAAACCCTATCAAAACCAGAGATAAGGAATTTTATCCTAAATAAAATATTTTGCTGTTTTCATAGCAACCTAAGTCAATGTTCAAAATATCATGATGTAAAGGGATTCAAGTTGTAACTACTTCTGCTCTGTCAGAGGAATGACATCAAAAACATAGAGGGAATGCCTTTAACTTAAAGTTATAAATCCACGTTGTGTTATTCGTTAGATTAAAAACTTTGGGTACTTTAATTGAATTTATCTAGTAACTCTACTTTTCATCTCATAATTTTATTCTACAGAAGGGATATTTTTGTTTTTCATCATTGGTAAATTATTTTTATTCCTTTTGGATTCTTGGTTTACAAAATCTTTGTCTATTTTCCGCGTAATCCTTATTCTTATCCAAATTTTTGAACCCAAACACACAAATTCATCTTCGCCCAATAATAGATATATAGAATTCGTGGATATATTGACAGCTGGGAACTTTTATGTCAATTAAGGTTGCTTATATAGACCTCATTTATTGGTCAGTTTTTTCATTCATTAGGAGAATAATGGATGAAGTCGATAGGGTGGATGGGGGGTACTTTATTCTAGCCAGCTGAAATTATTTATTTTTTTGAGTATATGAAAATTTGGTGCAACATCCAAGTAATAATATATCGATTCACCCAATACGGTGATGTGTATTTAAGCCTTTAAGATAACGAACTTCACAAAAGACAGGGAGGAGGTATAATGTTTTAAAATTATAAACCTATCCTGGACCTATAAAAAGCTTCGCTGTAAAGTGGAACCGTTTCAGTTCAGCGCTTAGAGAGATTTTAAGCTACAAACAAACATCCTGTTACTTTTCAAAAAGTTATTAATCATTCACATTACACTATGACTACAAAATTTTACAAATATGTATATGACAGGGAAAAAATTGTCGTAAATTTATCTTTGTATCATGGCACTCGTTTATTGGTCTGTTAGTTCCAATGTTCATCCAGTAAGAGGGGAGGGGATAAGGTAAAGGGGGTTGTAGGGGGAAACGTTATTTTAGCCCTCCCCCCCTGTGTCTTTCACTTTATTAGAGAACATGAAAATCTGAGGTGGATTCTTGAAAAAAATTTGCCCACTAATCGCTTAGTGGGGCAAAGTTGTTTTCGTGAAAAATCCACCAAAATCACATTAAAAATCTACAAAAATTAAACAAAATCATATGTTAATAACCCTTCTAAGATTTTGTTTAATTTTTGTAGATTTTTAATGTGATTTTGGTGGATTTTTCATTAAAATAATTTTGCCCCACTAATCGCTTAGTGGGGCAAATTTTTTTTTAAAGAATCCACCTCTGGTGTAAGATCCAAGTACAAATAAATCCATTGGAGTATATTGAGATATATTATTCCTAGTCCCTAACTTATGATAACAAAGAGCGTATTCAAAATATGCAGAGAGCGTTAATATTCAATTTATTCCCCTTTATTATTATTATTAAGGTTTAAGGACAATATTAGCGTAGCTACTCTATAAGTTGGTTATGTTCGTTTATCCGTATGGTCTACTTTGTCATATGGGAGAAAACAAACCCTCTTGAATTTTGACTCATTTTTTGGTGATGATTCCCTAAAGCAATGAATATTACTGTAAACAAGGAAGAAGGGGTGCCGTGGCTCAGTGGTAACACACTGAGCTACGGTGGTGAGAGTTCGAGTTCAATTCTCCGTGTGTTGACTTGAATTTCTCATTCGCATTAATGATCACGCAACTTCCCCCTGGTTGTGTTAGAAGGGGATTATTGAGTAAGTTTGGATACTCAATAGTCAAGTACACAATATCAGTACCACCCTTATCCCAAGCTCCTCTGCGGTGAGCGTCATTCATTACGGTGACTTAATTTGGGACACCTGCCATACTCGGCAAGGGTGAGGTAATAATGAGTAGCTCTCATGAGACAGCGGGTCAAGTCATAATGTGCCTGAACGTGGAGCTTGATAGCCCTAGTGGCTATACAAAAGTGTCTCAGACTACTCCATGACTACTTAGGCCCAAAACCTAAGAAACTATGGCTAATCAATCAATCAACTGAAAACAAGGATGACAACATCCATAAAAGCGAAGCACTGAAACGGTAGGACAAACGGACATTAACACTTGTATAGTGTCTGAACTGAATAATCAGAATATAAAAGTATAAGAGTCGAAGCAACATTGTAAGTAAATTTGTTGCAAAACTGCTTGATACAGGATAATGTTTTTGGACGTACTTACATTTTTAAAACTTGATTATAGAGTTGCTTCGCTTATAGCATTATACTATGTTGTCCCAGGAATTAATATACCAAAAATCAGATCAATCGGATGATTAGATCACATGAAAGTTTGTTATTAAAAAAGTAAAAAAAATCGACATGTTTAAAATGGACGTACGGACATTTTGGTAATGATTATAGAGTTGATACGCTTTCTAAATCGTACCTAACTACTACAGGAGTCATCATGCAAAGTTTGAAATCGATAGGACAATTCTAACATGCCTAAATTAACGAAAAAAGCTATCCGTTACGGACGGACGTACGGACGGACCTACCCTAATTATAGAAAAGCTTCGCTTTTAAAAATCAATTTGTCCGTATGTCTGTTTATAACGGCATAAATTGCCTTTTTAGTAGGAAGGAAGGGTTATTTATTACTGAGATATGGCACTGAAATTCTCAATAATTTTAGCCTTTTTAAAATTAGGGACGATCCGTATGTTTGTACGTAACGGATAGCTCTTTTCGTTAATTTAGGCATGTTAGAATTGTCCTATCGATTTCAAACTTTGCATGAGGATTCCTTTAAGAGTTGGGTAACAGTTAGAAAGGGAAGCAACTCTATAATCGTTACCAGAAAGTCCGTACGTCCATTTTAAACTTGTTGCTTTTGAACTTTTTAACAACTAATTTTTATGTGATAAGATTATCCGATTGGTTTGGTTTTTGGAATACTGATTCCTAGGACAACTAAGTACAATTTTATTAGAGTAGCATCTCTATAATCAAGTCCTAAACTGTAAGTATGTCAATAAAATATCCTGTATTTAAGTAGTTTTTCAACAAATTTATTTAAAAATTTGATTCGAAATTACAGTTTATATTTCTGATTATTCAGTTCTGACACTCTACAAGTATTAATGTTCGTTTATCCTTCCATTTCAGAGCTTCGCTTTAATGGATGTTGTCATCCTTGTTATTATATAAATGTACCAAAATACCCTATTTGTGTTTTATGCTGTACGAATTAAATGATACAACCGAAGTTAATATAAGAACTAAATTCTAAAGAGCGGTACAATAAGTATAAATCTCATAAAATTTTTATGTTGATGGTTTAGTTGGATTAAAGACAATTAAATCTAACTAAAACATTATTATTGTTCACAAACTCAATTTTTGACAATTTATATTACTACCGGCCATTCCAGATAAGTTACTTTTGGGATTTTGATGACTTTTTCTTTTCTGATTCTTAAAATTGTATTCAATTCTTTACTTGAATTAATATGAATTAAAAGCCCAATGTTCCATTACTCATTAAATTGGTAACAAAACCTTAAGTAGTTTCAACCGCACAGCTGCTTTTCTGCCGCTGAGGTGTAACCTTTTCCGCGGCTGAAATCAACCCTCGCAGCTGCAGCTGTTGCTTTCTCAAAGCAGTGTTATCTTAGACCGGCTATGGTAAATTGCAGCTTTAAATTTTAGCCCACCTGTTTAAGGATCACGTAATTCCTCCTACTCTTAACCTATTTTTAACATCTTTAGGATGAAATTTTGGATGCTGTCTAAAATGGTGCAAAAATGGGGACAAATTTCAAATTGATTTGATGGGGCTGTTTATTTACGTCACAAGTGAGGGGAAAGAAAAGGGAAGGAGGAAAGAAACCCCCTAGAAAAGAGATGGGGGTATGACGTCACACGCCAAAACAATTTGAAATTTGTCCCCATTTTTGTTAGACAGCATCAAATTTTGTTAATTATTTGTTATAGAATTTAAAGCAATTTTCATGTGTTATATTTAATTATCTAAGAATTCTAGTTTCAACCCTCATATTCGATACAACATGATACTTTGAGTCATGATATCATTATAAAAAGTCTAAAAGCTAGCAGGGAGAGATAGGACAATGCAATGATAAAATAATCTACACCTTCACAGTGAGAGAGGGGACATAGTTTTTTTAAGTACCATCTCTCATTCGTTGGATTTAAACTTTGAAGACTTTTTATCATATCTGGATTAGGGTTGTACAAACCTTTCAATGATCTATAATTTTACCAATAATCTACGGAAGGGGAAATTTTGTTAATTGCCATACTTTCTAATCTAACTATTCAAAGCAGCAATAGGAAACATTATAACGTCCTCCATTCATGGGTATAAATCTCCCACAGAACCATAATTTAATAAAAATAATTGTAGGATAATGGTTTAAATAAAAAGTTTTAAAAAGGTTTATTTAAACATCAAATTTGCAACCATTTTGTAAATTTATGTTTTTGAATTTGATATGTGAACTAACCAATGTTAATTTGTTATGTGGGAAACAGGTCGAGTTTTAGAGAAACTAAAGAAAATTAATCACATTAGAAATACAACATAGATTGGTTTGATAGAATCACATATTTAGCATATCAGCATATTTACTGATTTATTTACAACTAGCGGCTTCGCCCCTAGCCTCTAGGGGCTTTGCCCCAAGAGGTTTTATCAAACCAAATTTTCGTGTTTTAGATTTTAAAGAAAATTTAAAAAAAAATTTTTTTTGGGGGGGGGATTTTTACTATTTTACTATTAGTTTTTAAAAGAAATTTTTTTATTTTAATGTTTTTTTTCTATTTTTTAGGGGGATGGAGGTGTCCCACCCCCCCAAGAAAATAGTTATAAACCTTCCCGGGACCGATGAAAAGCTACCCTGTAAAGGAGAACCCGATCGGTTCCGCGGTAAGCGAGATCCTTCGCTACAAACAAACAGACAGACAGACAGACAAACAAACATCGTTCTACTTTGTATCATAGATGACTGCCAAAAATTGATAAGATTATCTCTACTACAATTATTGATACTAGTGGGTGTGCCCCTAGCATCTGGGCGCTCTGCATGCGAATATATAGAGATGCAGAAAAATAGCCTTAAACCATCCCAGGACCTGTGTAAAGCTCCCCTAAAAAAGAAAACTTAATAAATTCAGTAGTTATTGAAATCTTGAGCTTCAGAAAAAAAATCTTACTTCTTTATAAAATAGGCTAGAATATCTTAAAAATTGTACTTTAAGTTAAGTTAGTTTCTTATTGCTGTGCTGTCAATGAATATAATTATCCTTGTTAGTAGCGAAGCTACTCTAAATTCACTTTGTCTGTCCGTCCGTCCGTCAGTCAGTCAGTAACGCTATGGGGGAAACGTGATTTTCTCGGCTTCTATTAGAGATAGACAGCTGAAATTTTTTAGTGAAGATTACTATGACATATGCTCATCTAATCTATACATTGTTTTATCCGTCTGTCTATTAATTGGAGTAAGATCGATTCCTAGATTTTACGTTTTTGTAATTTTCTCAATTCCTGTTCAAGATGAATGGCTGGAATTTTCAGGGATTAAATAAATTCAAACTCTACAATTTTCCATCAAGTTTTATTA
Source organism: Acartia tonsa (assembly GCF_053477335.1). Taxonomy (NCBI): domain Eukaryota; kingdom Metazoa; phylum Arthropoda; class Copepoda; order Calanoida; family Acartiidae; genus Acartia; species Acartia tonsa. Next base: position 4,985,875 of record NC_137266.1, read on the forward strand.
CGATACCCTTATTGGTTTTGGTGCTAGATTGATTTCAAGTTTTTTTTATGACATTCTCTATAGATCATTTTTCTCAGATGTCTATTTATAATTTTTGAGCTTCGCTACTAACGGATGTTGTCATCCTTGTTATTCTATTGTTACTTTACAGCCTCTCATTGACTTTAGGAACCATTCAAGTAGGGAGAGAAAAATTTGTGGTTTGTGGACATTCATTCATGCTAATTTATTGGTTAAGGTTTATCACAACAAAAAAATATTTTACCACAAAAATAGAATGATATATCAATAATACAAAGTAGAATGATGTCTATCTGTCTGTCTGTCTGTCCGTCTGTCTGTCTGTCTGTCTGTCCGTCCGCCTGTCTGTCTGTCCGTCCCTTAAGATCTCGGTAACCACTGAACCGATCGGATTCTACTCTTCAGGGAATATACCTACTGATCCTGTGGTGGTTTTAGGCTATTTTCTTGGGGGATGGGACACCCACACCCCCCACCAAAAAAAAAAATCCCCCCCCCCATTTTTATTTTTTTTTTGTAGAGGATTTCCTTAGTCCTTCTTTTTTTATCACCTCTTGGGGCAAAGCCCCTAGAGTCTAGGGGCGAAGCCGCTAGTTTTATTTATAGGAACATATCATACAATTGAATAAAAATATAATCATTTTAAAGAATAATAAAAATAATATGCCAACTACACATAATAGTGATAATATTTGTTATAAATGAGTAAATTGTCATAATTAGATAAATAATGTGTTTTATTAGATTCATTTCTCATTTTGCCTGTTGGTCTCATGTATGGACTTGACATTGTTACAATTCCAGAAACTTGAAATTTTACTCTACCTGCTCTCAGCTGATTTTCAAAGACCCAATACTAAATCGGGACAGGGGTTTTTGCCTTGTAGGGAATAGTTATTTCTCGCATCGTATTATAATCAGTTTTCCGCGGATATAAAATGTACAATTTAGCCCCGAGATGCCGAATCATAGGCTAAAAAAAACTGGTTTAAATCTTATGATTGTATATTTTTATATTCATAGAAAACTGAATAAAATGCGATGCTAGACATAGTTTTTTTTCGTATGGATGAGAACCGGTTCTAATCCACCGGATATTAATCGGTTTCAAATGAATACGAGAAAGTTACAAATAGTTCTTGCCACCTCTATTATTTTACTTTAACAATAATATAATGCTAGATTTAATTTTGCTGTAATAAACCCACATAAAGCAAGTGCGAAGAAGTCAATTATGGTAAAAGAAAAACAGACTTTGCAGAAGACAGCTCATTTCCAGCGATAAAGGGATATGATAATTAAATATAAATTAATCTCATTTCCACTCTTTTAAAAGAATAATGATGTTAATAGTTATTTCTTGCATCGTATTATAAACGGCTTTCCGCGGATATAGAATTTACAATTATAAGATTAAAACCAGTTTTTTAGCCCCGAGGTGCCGAAGGCACGGGCTAAAAAAATCTTCTTGTGTAATTTATGCTAAATAAAGATACCCACCAAATATTTCAAGACAAATTACAGCATTCAATATTCTAAATTTAAAAACAAAATAAAATTTATTTAAAACGCCCACTTATTTCCTTGTATTTAAAATATTATGCTAAAACATTCACAAAACAAGAATGACAACATTCATAAAAGCGAAGCTATGAACCGGTAGGACAAACAAACATTAACATTAACATAAAAGTAAATTTGTTGCATATATACATGAATCAGTTTAAGGACATACTTACATTTTTAGGACATAATTATAGAGATGCTTGCTTATAACATTACACCTTGTCGTAATAGGAATCAGTATACCAAAAATCAGATGAAATGGATAATATTAACATACAAAAATTTGTTGTCAAAAAAAGTAAAAAATCTGCATTTTTAAAATGGACGTACGGACTTTCTGGTAACGATTATAGAGTTGCTGCACTTTCTATCTGTTAATGGAATCATTATACAAAAGTTTGAAATCGATAGGACAAATCTAACCTGTTTAAATTAACAAAAAAGAGATAGTCGTTCCAGACGGACGCACGGACCGACCCTAATTATAGAAAAGCCTCGATTTGAAAAATACATGAAGAATGTATTTTCTAAACTTGGAAATGTTAACAAAAAAGTATTATAAAAAGACTTTTAAAAAGATGTAATAAGCCAAATCATTTAAAATTTATAAGGCTAACAGGAGGGGTTTGCTCAGTCTTACACATTTCTTTATGTGTTTCTTAGGATTTAGGTTAGCCCTTATGTCACATATAAATCTTTCATTTTATGCAGTGTTGCGGATCCGGATCCGCACTTTTTTGAGTCCAAGGATCTTGATCCGGATCCTGGGGGTATAAATTTATGGAAAAATCTACCGAAATTTATATAAAATAATCACTTACAAATTTTGAAAATCAGACATTCTCGTGATGAGAGCCAATCTTTAAGGTTTAGGTTCAGACTTGAAAATTAAAAGTATTTTTGACTTCGAGATTAAAGAATAAATATTTTTTGAAAAATTTGGTGATTTTATTTTTATTGTCAATGATCCGGATCCGGTTCCGGTCGTATCCGCAACACTGATTGTATGAAAGCTTCTTTTTGTATCACTGTAGGTTTTAGGCTATTTTTGTTGTTGTTGTAGATTTTTACTTTCTTATAATAAAACACATCTCTATCAAAATACGATCCTGCGCCCTTGAGGCTATGAATGCCGCTGAACGATAATCAAAGCTCAACAAAAATCTTCTGAAAATTAAAAGGAAGCTCAAAAATCTGCTAAATATTCTATGAAAATGCAGCGTAATAACAAATTTCAATAATTTTGCCTAAACCATTGTTGTGAGATCAACTTTTTTTCTTATTGAAGTTAGCGTAGCATTTATATAGTCATTACCTCAAGGGCATTATAGCCGATTTAACAACGAATTACAAATTTAGTAATTTTTCTTAATGATTTGATATTTGAAAATATGATTTCTACATCAATAAGTCCACATTGTGCATTGCAATTTGCTACTATATAATTCTAAACGCGTGTTTGTTCTTTTTTTCTGGTTTGTCGCTTTAATGATAGTTGTCATTATTGTTTTACACATTTTTGCAGATGAACTGAAATTTAATTTCCGAATGTGTACATAGTTTATTCGGTGTTTCCTCATCCTATCTCAATTTTTACTACTAGCTAAAAAACTTCCAACTTCCAAAAAATAAAAATTTTAATGTATAAACGATTAATACATTCAAAATTTTAATTTTTCAAATATTGATTTAAAAAAAAAAGTTTGAAGCTTGTTTAGCTAGTAGTAAATATTGAGATAGGATGAGGAAACACCGAGGAAACTGTGTACACATTCGGAAATTAAATTTCAGTTCATCTTTTTTGCAGAAACCATTGTAGTGACATGAATATTTTAATGGGATCAACGTTTTGCTTTATGCCTAGTTGACACACCCAGGGATACGAAGGGATACGACAATGGGCGATGAATTGATATGCATACTAGGGTTGGGCCGGATACTTTTTTTGCCGGATACCGGATATCCGGCTAATTTTTAATGCCAGATATCCGGTTCCGGCCGGATATCTGGCCAACGTTCGATATCCGGCAATTTAGCGGATATTTGGCCGGATAACCGGATATCCGGCGTCAAAAATTGATGTGCATACTATGGTAGGGCCGGATAATTTTTTTTGCCGGATACCGGATTTCTAGCTAATTTATAATGCCAGATATCCGGTTCCGGCCGGATATATGGCCAACGTTCGATATCCGGCAATTTACTGGATATCCAGAAAATCAGCCGGATATCATAAAATCGGATAGTTTTAATATCCGGTATCCGGCCGGATATTAAAAATGACCGGATATCCGACCGGATAACCGGCCAGACCGGATATCCGGCCCAACCCTAGTGCATACCTAATGTTGATAAACAAAATTTTTCCTTTTGTAGATAGAAACTATTGGTCACTCAATGAACCAACCAATCAAAATCTGAAAGGAGTAACAAAAGTTATTAAGCAAGCGAAAAAGAAAACATTTTTTATAAAACTTTTGGTACTAGTGTAATAAACATTCCAATAAAATATTAAAACAATATTTAGATGTTCAAAAGTAACATCAATTTAGTTACATTTCTGAGATTAGTTATGAAACTGATATGCTTCAAACATCATGCTTTATGATACTAGAAATTTCTATCCAAGTTTCAAATAATTAGGAGAATTCTTTTTTCATAAGGTGCCAATATTTACAATCAAAGCTATTAATAAGGTCATATCCTATCTTCAAAAGTTCTGACACTATTTTTCTTTTATACACTCAAAGTACAATTGATATAAATATTCTTTACAGTGTAAGGTGCAATTAGTACAGTTGTAATAATATGCTATTACAATTGTTTGATGCATTTGCGGTGGTGAAAGCACACTTTATTTGAGAGGAAGCTCAGCTAAGTTGTAAATTTGTAGGTGTATCAAGCATTTAATTTGGTGTGTCATTAATTCCGCATTATTTATCACCTAGCGGATACGCCCCTCGAGGCCTCTAGTGGTGGGAGGTTATTGTTTTATAGGATAGATTTCTCCAGTGAGGATAGAGGTAACCACCCTCTAAAGAGATGCGACCGTGGCTCAACACGTAGCGCATCCGCTCGTCGTTGAGAAGGTGATAGGTTCGAATCTCGGTCCGACACCGAGTCATAACTAAAGACGTTAAAAACGGTTCCCACTGCTACTATATCAGATGCGCGACGTAAATAGTTAGAGTGGGGGGAATGCCTTGGCCCAAAACAGGCGCAACTCGCTACCATGCACAGTTGGGACTTCTCAGACAAAGGTAGTGCATCTAAGAGAGTTGGTTGTCTGATGGGTGAATGGACGCTTTACAACGCAATCATAAGTATTGCATGTATGTTTCAAGGTGCGTGGAGGTCTAGTACCCGGAGCGACACCTAGCCCCTAGAGTCTTAAAGAGGTATAAACCTTCTAAGCTTCATTGTAATGGAGAACCATACCAGTCCAACGGTTGGCAAGACATCATAGAATGATAGACATTATGTACTTTTATAAAAGGATTATCCCAATCGCAAATTAGAATAAACTCTTTATTAGGTCAACTGAATTTGAGTTGCCGATTGTGTACAGAGTTTCCTCGTTGTTTACTCATTCTATCATAATATTTTCTACTAATTAAAAAGCTTCAAATTAAAAAAAATCAAAATGTTAATTTTTCAAATTTGCTAAAAGGAAAAAAGTCTTATTTTGAAATATTTTAAATTGAAAAAAAAAGTTAAAAAGTTGACATGATATTAACAAAATTAAACAAGAAAGATTTTTAACCAAAGAATTTAATTAATAATCTGCAAAATTTGTGTGCATTGCTGTTTAAGGTTCAAATGTTTAATTTTCACAATTCTCTAGTTTGTTTTAAAATTAAAAAAAGACTAAATTAATGAAAGGATCGATCAACTCATCAATTCTGTATTTTTTCCATAGTCAAAATCTAATAAAAATATATGTGTAGGAAACCTTAACTCATAGGCTAGTCTATGAACTTTAGGATTTAGTGTATTGTACTTGTGTATTGTTCTAACTTGGTAACAAACAGACAAAATAAATTAAAGAGTGGATTATCTCTGCCTAAATAAATACTGCTGTATTCTTTATATGTACTTAAATATGAATCAAGGATAAGGGAATTTTTAAATAACTTTATTTTGTAATTTAGTCAAAATTAATTTTTATTATGCTTAATGGTTTGTTGTATAAGTATGTTCTAAAGATCTATAGCATATAGTAGTAAGATGTATACGTGTCTGTCCTTTGAGATGCCATAAACTTCTGGATCTAAACCACTATGATTTTTAGGAAAGCTTTTGTCTTAACCATAACACTTTGGTTAAGTGTGACTTCCGAATTTGCGGGAAGTTCTAGAGATCTTAAAGTCTTTCAAGGCAAAACCCCCAATACCAGGACCATCAAGTTCAACAGCAGGTTTTATTATAGATTTATTGACAAACTATTTCAAAGTCCTGAAATTACAAAATCAATTAATACAGAATTCCAGTTTATATATCCACAAAATATTATTTGCTTTTTTAAAAATCTTTTTTTTCTACGGTTAAAGAATCTTTGGGTACTTTGGCTTTAAAGGAAAATTATTTGGTTTAATAGACCATTGTTAAATGCATAAATATAAGCACATAAAAATTACTAAAACATAATATTTGAAATCATAATAAAGTTTTTTGTGTAGCTGGCTAGAGCCTTAAAACTTAATAAATCCATCCTATAAGCCATACAATTATATATGAAAACGAAGAAAAAACTACCTGAAGTTCTTTAGGTTTACACTCCTGGCATACTAGGGTTATACACGCTCTCTGAGACCAATGTTAGGCCCGACTCAATTCTCCGAATGTCTTTATCCACACACATATAAATCAGAAGTAACAAGGCTTCACCAAAATATAAACAATCTCAAAATGCCGCAATTCTTTTGGGAAGTTAAGCAAAAACGACATTTTATTTGGACTGGAATTATGGGATAAGAAAATTAATTTTGAACTTGATAAACACAAAGCTTCCTCGAAAAGAGGTTGAGACAGCTTTGTATGAAAATCAACTTACAACAAATTGTTCTCGAAATTCCTTATTCCTGTTTTTTATATTTAGTTTTACTCGAGTGTCTCTAGACATACATACATACATGATATAAATTATGCTTTTCAGGGAATTAGGAAAAAGTCATTATGTTTTTATTTTACTAGCGGCTACGCCCCTAGAGGCCTCTAGTGGCATTTAAATGTTTTTTTTTATATTTTAAATATCTAATTTTAGAAATAATTTGTCTATGGTCATTGTCAATCAGCTATTAAATTCATGTTTCCACGCAGCTCCACTACGCTACGTAGAGACATTCATACGCTAGCGACACTATGCGGCAGGAATATTTCAATTTTTTTCAATTTTATTGTGATTTCTCTTGGGAGGGTGGTGGTACCCTCCCCCAAAATAGTTATAAACCTTCCTTGGACCTATGAGAATCTACCCTGTTAAGGAGAACCCGATCGGTTCAGTGGTTAGCGAGATCCTTCGGTACAGACACACAAACAAACATCCTGTTACTTTAGTATAAGGATTATTTGAGCAATACCAGGCTACATAAATTCTGGTATATGTCCATACAAGCTAGAATAAAGAGAAAAAGAATTATTTTTAAATACCTATTAGTTGTATAGTACAATAAATGTATAAGTATACTTTTATAATCCTGACAACTACCATTTTCGTCTGCAAGAAAATTGCTTTTTGTGGTGACTCGGCTGTGTTTATATTTCAAAGACCCAATACCAAATCGAAACAGGGTCCCCGCCCTTAGGGGAGAGTTACATATTGCTCTTGCCCCCTCTATTCTTTTACTTTATTGATAGTTCAAGGGCAATACGCTCATGTTTTCTGTTGTTATTCTTAATTAGCAAGTAATTGCTGCAGTACCTATATGTATGATTATTCTAGTTTTGTTGTAGAAAATTTAACTATGCCTACAGCTCATTGTGATATACATTACATATGCATGCAATTAGTTTTCTGTCTCTTCAAGGGTATTCAACTACTTCAGCAGAACAACTATTATTCGATGAAGATTTCTCTTACCAATGAGCATTTTGATAAACTATTTGATCTTATTTGCCCAATCGGTTCAGTGGTTACTGAGATCTTAAGCTTCAGACAGACAGACATCGTTCTCCTTTGTATCATAGACATATCTAAATAGTCGACAATTTTAATCGGAGCTGGATCTTTAAATCATTTTAGTGGTGAGCCAGATCGGGGTGCGCCGAATTTCAGCCAATCACAGCGCGGCATTTCATAAAATGCTATGCTCTCATTGGTAGAAAGTTGGCTCACCCCGATCTGGCTCACCACTAAAATGATTTAAAGATCCAGCTCTGAATAAATTTTCTGACTCTTTCTATGCAGGAATCAATCAACAAGCGAAATAAATATAAAATAATATTTGGGGGGCAAATTGAGAGGTCGTCAATTTTACGATGTGTTGCCCCCCAACGACAGCTTTCGAGATTTTTTTCCGAATTAATTTCGTTATTGGTATAAGCTGCTTTCAGTGTATTCTTTTTTTCTCAACTTTCCTTATAAAACTGAAAAGATTCCTTATTGTTCTTCACATAGACTTTTTATTCATCTATTATTATATTTTATGTATAAATTATGTAAAAATGTGTCATGTATTTGTGTATATATTTAATTTATAGTCATGCAAAAAATATACACACTGTAAAAAGTTATTTGCATTTATATAGAATTTTATACTTTAAAAAAAATATATTTTGCAGTGACATAAATTCTTTAATTATTTAAACTTAATACATTGTAAAAATCATTCAAAAAGTATATATTCAACTAACACTATTATAAAAAAAATTAAATTTCTTGACTATTTTTAAACCCTCTCTGACCCCCTCCCCTTTACAAAAAAAAACTTTTTAAAGTTGTATGAAAAATTAATTTTTTATAGTTTACTGAAACAAACAAAATATATCAATGTTCTTTATATTTTCAGATGACTTATATGAACTAGAAGAAATTGATAAATTATTAGAATATTTTTAAAAATGGAGCTCCGGACTGCCTTACTGTTACTCATCATTGCTGCTAGTTCAGGTGCGTGATAAATATTTGGATCTACTGCAGTTCACGGTAAAATATTGCTGGTAAGCAATATTTCTAAAAATCTATGAATTTTAAAGGCTGCTAGCTGCCAAACGGCTGATCGTACAGATTATACCTGCACACCGATAATATAACAAGGATGACAACATCCATAAAAGCGAAGCACCGAAACGGTAGTGTCAAAACTGAATAATCAGAATATAAATGTATAAGAGTCAAAGCAAAATTGTAAGTAAATTTGTTAAAAAACTGCTTGATACAGGATAATATTTATGGACATACTTATATTTTTAGGACTTGATTATAGAGTTGCTTCGCTTATAACTTTATGTTTTGTTGTCCCAGGAATCAATATACCAAAATTCAGATCAATCGGATGATTAGATCACATAAATATTTGACGTTAAAAAAGTTAAAAAATCAACATGTTTAAAATGAACGTACAGCCATTTTGGTAATGATTATAGAGTTGCGACGCTTTCTAAATCATACCCAACTACTAAAGGAATCACCAGTTTGAAATCGATAGGACAATTCTAACATGCCTACATTAACGAAAAAAGCTATCCTGTACGGACGGACGTACAGACGGACCGACCCTAATTATAGAAAAGCTTCGCTTAAAAAAGTTATAATTAAATTACAATTTTTCTTGTGAAGATTCCTTGGGCGAATAAGCATCTATTCTAAACAGTATTTTTAATTGTCTGTAGCTTTAGATTTCGATAACTACTGAACCGAGTTTTCAACTTAACGAACATGGGTCCTGGCCGGTGGTTTTTTAATATTTTATTTTCAGCTATAAGTCTTCAGATAGATTTAGGCTTTTTTCTTCTAAAACAGAACCCTTAGAAGAAAGGGTGAATCCGTTGTCTTACATATGAACTAATATTAGTAATATTGAAATGATTTTGACTCTAAATGCATATACATAGAAGAGTACTTTTGGGTATAGTCCATTTCATAACATCGCACCTTATGGGGCGATTTTTCGTATTTTTCACAGTAGCTTTTCTCTTATTTCTAGCCCCTGCGGGGGGCTATAACCCTGTGGGGCAATCACCTAACACAATATAACCTAACCTTACCTAAAATAACCTATAAAAAGCCATTTTAAAACTACGTCGAATCGCCCCTTATTGACGATGGGACTATTCCCCAACTTTTCTGTTGGAAGGTGTATGTCAGCGAGGAAAGGAATACTTTTATAGATGCTTCGCATCTATAAAGACTTTATGAATTGATATGAAAGAAACGAATAAGAACTCTTTTACAAGTGTGTAAAATTAAAATTCAAGGTGACGGGTGTCTTGGCTACATGGTACCCACGGCATTGTAACATGTTAAAGTAAAGAAACTAGACAAAATAAAAGTTATCTTAATATTCAAATCATTTTTTCTTTGAACTAGTGACTAAAATGGCAATTTAATTTATTTTATGGAAACATGTTATCTAATGCAGAGATTTTATTTAATGTATTATACATGGAATAGGTTAAAGAATTTCTTTTCTCGTATTCATTCGAATCCGGTGGATAGGAACCGGTTCTCATCCATACGAAAAAACTATGTCTAGCATCGTATTATATCCAGCTTTCTACGAATATAACATTGTACAATCATAAGATTAAAACCAGTTTTTTAGCCAGTGCCTTCGGCACCTCGAGGCTTAAAAAAACTGGTATTAATCTTATAATTGTACATTCTATATCCGCGGAAAGCTGTTTATAATACGATGCGAGAAATAACTATTAACACACTTTCTTATTTCATATTTTTTTTAATATCTTCTTCAATTTATATTTTAAATTGCCATAGCCCCGGATATTTATTTCTGAAATCTCTTGTCTAACCTACCAAATTCTTTGGTCCCTCTTATTTTAAATTGCCACAGCCTCGGATATTTATTTCTGAAATCTCTTGTCTAACCTACCAAATTCTTTGGTCCCTCTTATTTTAAATTGCCACAGCCTCGGATATTTATTTCTGAAATCTCTTGTCTAACCTACCAAATTCTTTGGTCCCTCTTATTTTAAATTGCCACAGCCTCGGATATTTATTTCTGAAATCTCTTGTCTAACCAATCAAATTCTGTGGCCCCCCTCCCTTTAGTGTTTACATTATACACATAAAAAGAGGAGAGTGTAATAAGATTAAAAAGTTATACACATATACTTAGAGGATCTTTTGAGGGATAGGTCAATGGACTATAAATTGTTGTATAACCGCATTAACATAAATTCAATTGTCCATTCCATGGAAAAATATCTTGTGTGAAGAATATTCCTAAATAAAAAATATTGAATATTTCTCTTTTTAGAAAATCATTGACTTCCTTTCAATTTGTTTACACTGCTTCTTCTAAAGTTTTTGTTTGTTTTTCTAGCTAGCAAGACGATCCTTGCAAATTTTTAAGAACAAATTTAAGACCTGTGAATTTCTTATATTTTCATTTAGGTTATTTTTTACAAATAGCTTTGTTTATAAAGGCGTACATAACTTCTTGGCAATATCCCCTAAATTTTTTTCTCAAATTTTTTCTATTGTACTTTAAAACTATAAAATTAGAACTATAAAATGAAAACAGTAAAAGTATCTGACTATGACGTCAGAAAAATTAACAATTAACCAATGAGAAGCCAGTATTCACAATGGTAAAATATATAGTGGCCTCTCATTGGTTAATTGTTAATTTTTTCTGACGTCATAGTCAGACATTTTTACTGTTTTCCTATAAAATAATCCATAGAATAATTTTTATAGACTTTTTTCCGAAGCTATTTTTGTTTGGTTTTTCAGATTTTTTAGTAAATACTCCTCTACGCGATATGATTAATTTAGTTGAAATAACAAATAAGAACTAAATTGATTGTACTTTTAAATTTTATTAATTTACGATAGAGTTATCCTTATACTAAAGTAACAGGATGTTTGTGTGTCTGTGTGTTTGTTTGTACCAAAGGATCTCGCTAACCGCTGAACCGATCGAGTTCTCCTTTACAGGGTAGCTTCTCATAGGTCCCGGGAAGGTTTATAACTATATTCTTGGGGGGTGGGACACCCCAAACCCCCCCCCAAAAAAAAATTTTCTTTAAATTTTTTTAACTGAAATTAAAAATTAGGGAGGGGGGGGGGGTATGCCCCCAACTAAAAAAAAAAAATTCCGCCCCCAAAAATTTATTTCTTTAAAAATCTAAAATTTGAAATTGGGTTATCAAATTCGACTCTCCCCTCCTCAAGTGCCCCTAGAGGCCTCTAGGGGGCGTAGCCGCTAGTTTAAAATAAGGTCATTCGTATGTAAATAATAAATAAAATTTTCTTTTATTGCTGTATTTTATTTCAGGTGAAAAAAAGCATTAACATATGCTTTTTTTACAACTTTATTAAAAACAAATTAGCCTTGAAGTCAAGCCCAGACCAATCAATAAATAAGGAGGGGGGGGGGGGGGGTTTAGTTTTTCATGTGTTTAACCAGTGTTGCAAAACCGGAGCTTTTTAAAGAGATTTTTTTTATAAATTAAAATTTGTCATGTGCAAATGCCCCTTTTAAGTTTTTCAAGCCCATTTTTATCAAAAATTTAACTTTTAAAACCTTCAAAAGTCAAAAATAGACAGATGAAAAAAAATATTTCGAGTTTTTATTGATTTTATGCCGGAGCCGGAGCCAAAACTGGAGCTAGAGCTGGAGCAGGAGCCGCCATCATCACAGACGGCTCCGCGGGGCCGGTACCGGAGCCGCACCAAAATGAAACGGCTCCGCAACGCTGTGTTTAATCTTAGGTGATGTTAGGTTGCATCGGGTTCAGGGTCATAGGTCCCTCAGAAGATAGGTAATAGGAGAGATATTTTATAAAAATTTTCTCCTCAAAAATTTTATAAATAGGGGAGGGGGTCAATGCTCACTAGAAACTTTGAGGGAAACCATCATTAAATATTCTAGATTTCCAAACAAATTCTTTGTGTTCCTTATTCATATTAGGTATATTTACACTTGAAATGTGTTATTGCAATTTTTTTTGCAAGGATCATAATAACGCAAAGCAAATACTAATATATTGTTGTCTGTAGCTTAAGATTTCGATAACTACGGAACAGATTGAGTTATTCATTTTATAGAAGCTTCTTATGGGTTCTTGGATATTTTTTAGACTATTTTCCAACTTTTCTTACTCCTTCGAATACAAAGATTCTAGATGCTAAGAGCTCAACCGCTAGTACATTGTAAACAATACTAATAACGGTCAAGCAAAACAATTTTTTGTGTTTCAATCATAAAATAACAAATAATAAAAATTTTTGCTTAACTATATAACAAACCAAAAATACTGAAAATTTATGTATAACATAATAACATACATATAATAGTTAAAGCAAAGCTCCGCTTTTACAAATGTACTAATGTAGGCCAAATTAGTGAAAAAAGAAATTGTTTATTTCTTTGTAAAGTCTACATTACTTCAAGCAAAAAGTTCATACAACAAACAAATGATTTTAACATTTAAAGATTATATTTTCTTGTATAAAATATTAGAATTTCGGGATAGAAAAAATAATTGATATTTGATAGGTAGATAGAAGAAGTTAAATGCTTTGTTAAGATCAAAATTCCTTAAGTTAAAGAGCTTTTTCTTTGAAGTATTTTAAAGTTCTTTAAAGCATAAATATTTGGGATTTAGATAAAAGTAGAAATGCATTCTTTTTTAGTAGTAAAGCTACTCTTTAATTAGTGGTGTCTGATCAAAATAATAAGATTTATATATCAATTAGCTTGAGCAAGTTTTGTAGGGGCGTCGTAGCTCAGTGGTAACGCACTGAGTTACGGTGATGAGAGTTCGAGTTCTAGTCCCCATGTGGCAACTCGAATTTCTCAGTTAAATACTTTCACGCAACTTCCCCTGGTTGTGTAAGAAGGGGATAATTGAGTAAGTTTGGATACTCAATAGTCACGTACATAATATCAGTACTACCCTTATCCCAAGCTCCTCTGCGGCGAGCGTCATTCATTACGGTGACTTAATTTGGGACACCTGCCATACTCAGCGAGGGTGAGGTAATAATGAGTAGCTCTCACGAGATAGCGGGTCAAGTCATAATGTGCTTGAACGTGGAGCTTGATAGCCCTAGTGGCTATACAAAAGTGTCTCAGCCTACTCCATGACTACTTAGGTCCAAACCCTAAGAGACTATGGCTAATCAATCAATCAATCAATCAAGCAAGTTTTGTAGACTCAACTTCTTTTCAATTTAGCTTTAAGAAGAAAAAATAATAACTTTTTTCTATCTTTTGGTTAAAAACCTTTAAGTGAACTTTAAGAAGTTTCACTGTAACAGACACAGACAGCCTATTACTTTTCAATATGAGTTTAAGTTAATTTTAAAATATTACGAGCTTATTGTTACTGCGCATCTTGGGAACATAATTGTTTTTGTTTAAATGAAAGGGGAAAGATCATTATTTTGAATTGAAATATTTATTTATCTTTTTATGGATTAAATGAGATAATTTTCAACACTTTAAATTTGTAGTCATTTATATATGTATACTACTAGAAGGTGCACATTCACTTCTGTACATAAATCACGTAAAGCTTTTTATAGTGCTTAAAAAAATGACACTATACTGGCCCACCATTGGTCAATAAAAATGTATACTGGCCTGCTATTTGTAACTTTTATATTTGCCTACCATTGGTCATTTGTTTTGTATGGCGTCATTTCATTCTCTAAAATAAGTAAAACGATGTCTGTCTGTCTATCTGTTTGTTTGTTTGTAACGAAGGATCTCGCTAACCGCTGAACTGATCGGCTTCTCCTTAAAAGGGGATACCATCCCCCTCCCCCACCCCCGAGGATTTTTTTTACTTTTGAAAAAAAAATCTAAATTGAAAAATTGGGTTTTGGGATTCAACTCCCTCCTTCTCAGGTGCCCCAAGAGGCGTTTAGGGGCCTTGCCGCTTGTGTTACTATAAAGAATTTCGAATCATATCATCAAATCATTAGAACCATGTATAGTATATACAATAGCACAATATACCCTTTACCCTCATTATCAATCATAACATTCTATTTGTTATTAGTTGCTTCACCCTTAGCCTCTAGGAGAGGCCGTGTAAGGTCATAAAAATAGCTTAAAACCAACCCAAGTTAATTAAAAAGATTTGCTATTTTCGAATTTCCGAGAGGGGAGATTTTATAAAGAAAAAATGGAAGTACCCTTCCACCAAAATAGTTGTAAACCTTCCCAACAAAGAACAACTATTTCGCTTTTGCGGTCAGCGAGACCCTTCATTGCAGAAAAATCATCTTTTTATTCAAATATTGTGTCCTTTTGCGAATATAAAAAACAGTCTGCGAATGTGAAAATATGCGGAATTGATCGCACACAACACTAGACACACTTTATCATATGAGGGGAGATTTTTGAATATGATTATTGTTATTGTAAGCATAACTTTTATATAATTTTGGTCTATACGTCAGCTAGTTCATTTGTCAGAACAATAAAATAACAGAAAAGATATAATTGCCATAGTTATAAGTTTAATTAATGTTTAGACTTTTTAGAATTGTTTGTTTTGTTTTGGTAGTTATATTTGGATTTCACATAAAACAATTTGACAAAATAGATATATTGTACCTACCCTTTCACCTGTTGGGCATTATTTACATAAATAACGATTAATTATTTAAAATGCTTTCCTTATTCTTTCAAGTAATTATCAATTTGCTGCAAATTCGTATTTTTGTTTGTTGTCATCCTTGTTCATTTTTCATATGTTGCATGCTATTTTTTTGGATTCAAGAATTGTTAAGTGACAAAATTTTAGATTTTTCATTATTTTTATTTCGACGGAAAGCGAAAATTAGATAAATTTTCCTTTAGACTTTCTTAAAGACTTTTTTCTTGTTTTTATAAATGCTCATTGTCCAAATAACTAAATTTCCAATGCAATTAAAATTTGAAATAAATATAAACAGAGGTGTATTCTTAAAAAACTTTTTGACTCACTGCCTCATTAAAGTTAGTGAGGCTCGGTAAATTTTTTTTGTGAAAAATCCTCCAAAATCGCATTAAAAATCTACAAAAAAATAAACAAAATCTTATGTTAGTAATCCTTTTATGATTTAAATTTTTTTTGTAGATTTTTTATTTTGAAGGAATTTTCACAACATTTTTAGCGAGCCTCACTGATTTTAGTGAGGCAGTGAGCCAAAAGTGTTTTAAAGAATCCACCTCAGGTTTTTCCATCTTGTCTACTTGTCAAAAGTTACAGAAGATTTCGCGAAAAATCTTCAATTATTTATGGGCAAATATACTATTTTAGGGGATGATTCATATGAAGAAGAACTATTTTACCCCTATTTTTCACCAGTTGTCATCTTGCTATTGCTGCACTTTTTATGTACATAATTGTCCTGTTGCTAAAGGGGAGGTAGGGTATATTGGCTGTTTGTTTATTACACTAGTCCCCAAAGTCCTATAATAACCGTTTCATATTTGATGACTTAACAACCTGGGGACTTTTATTGAATTTTAATTGGATGGTTCATTTAGTTGAGTGTAAAAACGTTACAACCACTAATTGTAATCTGAAAAGGGATAATTTTGCGTATAATCATTATAGAAGTACATTAATTTATCGGTCATTGTCTTATCCCTTTAAATCCCTGGTCTTGCATACATGGGACATAAATCAATATTTGTACAGACTCATTAATAATCAATATTTCAATAAAAAAATATTTATGTTTTTTTAAACACATGTTTTTTTTAAAAATCAATTAAATCTATTTTTATTAGCACCGTAGCTTCTTTATAACAATAACTAGCGGCTACGCCCCTAGCCTCTAGGTAATTTAAAAAAAGAAAATTGGATCTGTCGCAGTATCAAATTCAAAATTATTTTTTTGTTTTTTGGGTGTCCCATCCCCCAAGAAAATAGCTTAAAACCACCACAGGACCACAGGACAGTTTTCACATTCTTTTTGAATTTGATAAAACAAAGTTTAAAAGAAGAAAAATAATTGAAAATATAAAAAAATATTTAAAAACATAGAAAACATTAAAATTAGAAAAAAATATGTAAATTTTTTATGGGGGGGGATTTTTTATTTTTTGGGGGGTTAAGGGTTTCCCACCCCCCAGGAAAATAGCTTAAAACCACCACAGAACCAATAGGTATATACCCTGAAGAGTAGAATCCAATCGGTTCAGCGGTTACCGATATCTTAAGGGACAGACGGACGGACAGACATCAAGCTATTTAAAATTATAGATATGTCTCTCTGTCCCTTAAGTGTATTTTCTTGTTTATTGAAGGATTTTAAAATCTAAAATATAAGTTAGTCAAAATTAGATGAGTATGTGTATTGTATAATATGTATACAAATGGATATAGGATATATTGACAAGGGAAAATTTGTCGTCAATTTAGCATGCTAATGTGTACCTCATCAATGGTCAATTCTTTCATCCAGTAAGAGAGAAGGGGATGGGCTAAAGTGGTGGATGGGGATACCGTCATTTTAGCCAGCTGGGAGTATTACTTTATCATAGTACGTGAAAATCTGGTGCAAAATCCGAGTAATAATATTTCGATTGTTATACAATTTGATTTAATGACAATATCTTTCAAACTTACTTCTGTTAAATATCCTATGGTAAAAGAAATAATATTAATGGTTATTTATATATGCTCTTTTTATGATGATTACTATCCTTGTTTAATTTATCAGTGTTTAACATTGAGAGAGATGCTGCTCTGCTCTTAGTATTAAATTTCTATAATTTCCGCTAAGAAATCGATTCAGGATAATTTGATACTTTTGTCTCCAGGGCTCGGCAGCCGCGCCTTAGCCACCTGTAATACTCTACGTTTTAGAAATAACCTGGCCCAAATATGGCAATCCCCCTTTTCAAAGCATCCAAACATGTTTAAATTTGAGGTCCGACTGCCGAGCCCTGTTATTTGCGTGGGCTCGACAGACGTACTTGATGGTTAAAGACTGTTAACAAACATATTTGATGTTACTGTTACCTTATTAATGTTTCAAATATTATATAAAAACAAGGATGACAACATTCATAAATAGCAAAGAAGACAAGACCTTTACTAAACAATATATTAATGTTTTGGGTATCTTTATAATAAAAATCAGCAGTGTATCCTAAATAGCAGCTGAGAAAATCTCATATCTCCCTTAGCGTTATATAAAGTTGCCTCGCTAATAAAAATAAAACCATAATCAAAAAGCCATTTACACCGTTATGGTGGACTTTTCAAAACAAAAGCTGTTGGTGTTAGCTGCTTACATATTTGCAAGGTTGACTACGGCATATTTTTAACGAAATATGGCACCCGATTTGAAGCTAAAACAAAAAAAGTAGCTGTTGTCAAACCCTCTACTTTATTCCTTTTCCTTTTAAGTTAATTAATCTTCCTCTTTTCTTTTCACTTTTCCCTATTTTCTCAATTTTATCCCGAGCTGGATCTTTAAATCATTTTAGTGGTGAGCCAGATCGGGGTGGGCCAACTATCAACCAACGAGAGCACAGCATTTTATGAAATGCCGCGCTGTGATTGGCTGAAATTCGGCTCACCCCGATCTGGCTCACCACTAAAATGATTTAAAGATCCAGCTCTGATTTAAAGATCTAGGACAAATTAAAGACAGTGGAATCTAATTAGACATTGCTTGGTATTAATGAATTCTTAAATGTATCAAAAAAACCTAAAAAACCTAAAAAGAATGGTTTAATAATCATTTTTTATGTTTTTTGGTTTTCTATGAAATCTCACTATCTATCGTCTTAAAAGTAACAGGATGTTTGTGTTTGGTTCTCCTTTACAATGTAGCTCCATTTAGGTCCTAGGAAAATGTAAAACTGTTTTAGAGGAGGGTACCGCCACCTTCCCAAGAGAAATCGCCCCTTGAAATAATTATCTTCCGCCACCCCTATATATATTTTTTAAAAACTAAATTTAAAAATGGGAGGTTGTCGACTAGACTAGAGGCCACTAATGATGAAGCCTCTAGCAAATAATACATTCTTATAATAAAGTAACAGGATGTGTATTTGTCTGCCTTTCTGTGTGTCTGTACCAAAGGATCTCGCTAACCACTAAACCGATTGGGTTCTCCTTTACAGGGTAGCTTCTCATAGGTCCCGGGAAGGTATATAACTATTTTGGAGGAGGGTACCACCAACCTTCTAAAAGAAATCACAAAAAAATATAAACTTTTTTTACGCATGAGACTTGAAAGCAACATAGCAAGATATCGTAGAGACTTGAAAGCAACATAGATAGGTATCGTATATTAGTTACTTCATACAGGAGGATCGTCAACTCCTGCTTATATTGACAGCATTAGATTTAAACACTAGGAAAGAAAGGGTTAAATAACTGTATCTTCCCATCGCAACCGCCGTGTGCAACCTTTCTAGTGGGTCATTTGAAAATCAACCAATGGTGTTGCTTATATTAACACAGCCAAGTAGCAGAAAATAATTTAGAAGCAGACGAAAGAGGTCTTTGAAAAATGAAGGGAGGTAGTTGTCTGTATATACATCTATACTATAGATCTGTTTTGACAACTGAGTTTAAAAATAAACATCTTTTTCACAGATTTATTTTTATTATAGTGAATGGATATCCCCGAGCCCAGGAAGACGAGGAGCCAGAGGACGCCTACAGCTCTGGTGATGATGCTTCTGAGGCTGGGGAGACTGATTACCATGTGCCTGGTGGAGATTACTCAGACTACTCTTATGCTGAAGGTTACTTATAGTTGTTGACTGATATATAGAATTTTTGTTATTTGGCCAAAACAAAGAATTTGATGTTCTCTAAATAAGTGTAACTTGTAGTGGGCTAAAATAACGATATCCCCAAATCCAACATCTTTACCCCCTCCCCTCCTACTGGATGAACTAGCTGAACAATAAATTAGTTCCTTGTTAGCATGGTAAATTGATGACAATTTTTCCCCAGTCATAATATCCACGTATATATTATACATATACATCTATTGCCAACACTCATATACATCTACCAAAAAAATAACAATAACTTGAATTATTTTATAAATGTTAGGAAAATTTTTGTGCAAAAGTTGTTATAATTCCCAAAGAGAATATTTTCTTATTAAAGTGCAGCGTCTCTATAATTAGCAAATCTCTGTAGTTCTTTTGTATGTAGGCTCTTATTAGCTTGTTATTGCAGCGCTACTAATTGTCACATTATTAATATAGTTGTTAAAAGCGAAGCTTTTCTAGAATTAGGGTCGGTCCGTCCGTCCGTACGTACGTCCGTAACGGATAGCTTTTTTCGTAAATTTAGCGATGTTAGAATTGTCCTATCGATTTCAAACTTTGCATGGTGATTTCTGTAGAAGTCAGGTACGAGTTAGAAAGTGTAGCAACTCTATAATCATTACCAGAATGTCCGTACGTCCATTTTAAACATGTTGATTTTTTTACATTTTTAACAACAAATTTGCATGTGACCTAATTATTCGATTGGTCTGATTTTTGGTATACTGATTCCTGGGACAACAAAGTACAATATTATAAGCGAAGCAACTTAAGTAAATAATCAGGTCCTAAAAATGTAAGTATGTCCATAAACATTATCCTGTATCAAGTAGTGTTTCAACAAAATTACTTACAAGTTTGCTTTGACTCTTTTACATTTACATTCTGATTATTCACTTCTGACATTATACAAGTGTTAATGTCCTACCGTTTCAGAGCTTCGCTTTTATGGATGTTGTCATCCTTGTTTTTATAAGTAGCGCAGCTAGTCCATAATTGTACTATTTTGGTGTAGGTTACAGTGATGCTGATGAATATACAGACAATTATGATGATAACAAGAAGCGTAGACATAAAAAAAAAAAAAACATAAAAAACATTTATTCAGTGACAGATTACGCCCCGTCTTACGAAGCAGTACATACAATAGTACACCAAGCTACTGCTTAGTACCAGGTGTACTTTACAATTTTCATAATATTTATAAATTTAAATTGCATGACTAACACTAGATGTTATGTGTGGCACTGATTAGGCTTCCCTAAAAGTAGGAATATGCGTATCCGAGATACTCTATAATTGTACTATTTTGTTGTAGGTTACAGTGATGCTGATGAATATACAGACAATTATGATGATGACAAGAAGGGACAACAAATTGATCTGGGTAGGTTTTAGTTTTAGCAGGGAAGTTTTGTTTATAGTTTGGCCTCGAAACGGATTAATACTCCTTGTAATAGAACCAATTCTTTGCCATAATATATGTAATTCTTGTATAGCATCGCATTGCAGATATTTTATTAATAATCTTAAAATAAAAAAAAAACATAATATATCAGATTTGCTAGAAGTGCCTTCGTCCCCTAAGGGCTAACAAAACTGGTTTTATTCTTATACTTTATAAGCTGTCTATCATACGATGCGATAAATAATTATTCTACTCCGAATTTAGCTCCAGCTACTCCCAGGAGATCTCCAGGACTACTCTGACGCTTTTCATTAACAAATGTAGTTTTGATAAAAAGAAAATATTAGAATACAGAGTTTGATGTTTAAAACTTAGAGTCCTTAAATGGGTCTTTATCATTAAAATATCAATAACTAGCGGCTACACCCCCTAGAAGCCTCTAGGGGGCACTTAAGGTAGAAAGGGGAAAAGTCGACCGTCATCCCATTTAAAATTTTTTTTGGGGGTAGGGGTGTGAAGACACTCTCCCCAAAAATAGTTTAAAACCTTCCCAGGACCTATAAGAAGCTTTACTGTTTAATATCGATTCAGCGGTTAGCGAGATCCTTCGGGACAGACAAAAAACGCTTACTACTTTATATAATAGGATAATCAGCAAGCTTCAGGGAAATCAACATATTACAATTTTAAAAATCAGCTAAAAGTCTAAGCCTGACCTAAATATGGTAATCCACCTTTTTAAAAAAGATTTCAAAACATTTAAACAGGTCAAAAATGAGGCTTAGGCACGGCTGTAGCGCCTCTGCCGAGCTCTGATAATAATCGTCTTTTATTTTTTACGAAGTGAACTGAAAATTCGCCTTGTATTAGCGCCAATATCATGTCTATCAATTTACTTTTTTAAAAGCGAAGCTTGTCTATAATTAGGGTCGGTCCGTCCGTCCGTAACGGATAACTTTTTTTTGTTAATTTAGGCATGTTAGAATTGTCTTTTTGATTTCAAACTTTGCATGGTGTTTCCTGTAGTAGTTAGGTACGATTTAGAAAGCGTAGCAACTCTATAATCATTACCAGAATGTCCGTACGTCCATTTTAAACATGTTGATTTTTTTACTTTTTTAACAACTAATTTTTATGTGATCTAATAATCTGATTGAATTGATTTTTGGTATACTGATTCCTGGGACAACAAAGAACAATTTTATAAGCGAAGCAACTCTATAACCAAATCCTAAAGTTGTAAGTATGTCCATAAACATTATTCTGTATCAAGCAGTTTTTCAACAATTTTACTTACAATTTTGCTTCGATTCTTATACATTTTCATTCTGATTATTCAGTTCTGACATTATACAAGTGTTAATGTCCGTTTGTCCTACCGTTTCAGCGCTTCGCTTTTATAGATGTTGTCATCCTTGTCTTTTATTACTTTATATATTTTTTATTAATTTTGATAGATACTTTTATGGATTAATTTTTTTAATTATAGAAAAGTTTGATGAAAGCAACTATCAGTACACCGACGACGAATACGCTTACGAAGAATATCAGGTAAGATTCAGTGTGTTGATTCAGGAATCTTAAGGGATAAGACAATGGCGATAAATTGATTTACATCCCCAATGATGATAAACAAAATTACCCCTTCTGTAGATTACAATTAGTGGCTGAAACGTTTGGTCACTCAACCTACTAAACCAACCATTCAAATTCAATTAATGTGTCAAAAGTTGTTAAGCCAAAGAATAAGAAAACGTTTATATAAGACTTTGGGGACTAGTGTAATAAACAGCCCATTGTCCCTTCCTTCCTAGTGTTTATTTCTTATCAGGGAAGTCTGTATGTTCATGTAGAAGAAGATTTAAAGTATTTTCAAAAATCGATGCTTTTCTATAATTAGGTTCTGTATGTCCGTACGTCACAGTTAGGTGTTTCCTTAATTTAAACATGTTAGCATTGTCCTATCGATTTCAAAGTTTGGATGATGATACCTGTAACAGTTAGGTACAATTTAGAAAGATTTGACACTCTACAGGTGTTCATGTTCGTTTGTGCTACCGTTTGATTTTGGTGCTTCGCTTTTATGGATGTTATAATCTTTGTTATATTATGCACACATTCTATCTCAGTGTTATACTAGAAAAAAGTTATAAAAAACTGTTTTTCAAATTTTATTTTTAAAATTTCTAATAAAGAAAAAGCCTTTCGCCAAACATAATACCTATGAATTATGCATACTTCTATTTTTTTTACATACAATAACTGAAACTATGTTTAAAAACAAGCCTTTAATAGTTTAATATACTCCTTATTTCTCAGAAACCTGACGAAAACGTGGTACTGCCAGCCTTTACCAGCGAACCTTCAAGGGTTTTAGTGGACAGAGGTACAGTAATTTTAGTACCGTAGATACTCTTCATCTAGATTTTGTTCACAACCATTTTGGGTTCTTGTTTATAAGGTACAAATATTTGTAGTTAAAAGATTAAAGTAAAAGAATAGAGGGGGCATGAACTATATGTAACTATTCCCATAGGGCAGGACATTCCAGATTTTGTATAAGGTCTTTGAAATCTAGTAATGGCGTCGGAAACATATCCGAGTCCCTTCATTTGTAATTTACTAGCCGACAAAAATGATCACCACCACTTGGGCCAGATAGTTGTCTGAGTTATCTATATTTATACATTTATTGTTTAAAGTACTAAAGCTACTAGCATTTGTCCTGAAATGATGGAATGGTCAATTCAAACTTCAAGTTTTATTTGTTTCAAAACTAGGCTATCTAGTATTAGGACACACAGAAAACTGTCCCGAATTTGTATTAATTTTGAGGAACAAGACTCCAGTTACGTCATATTTTTCTTTCCCGAAAAAGGGAAGGGGGAAAGAAAAAAAAGGGAAGGGGGAAGAAAAAAGAGATGGGAGAAAAGGAATTTTCCCCATCTCTTTTGAAGAGATTTTCTTCCCCCCTTCCCTTTTTCGGGAAAGAAAAATATGACGTCACTAGAGTCTTGTTCCTCAAAATTAATACAAATTCGGGACAGTTTTCTGTGTGTCTAGTATCAGTATCAATTACAAATTGTGTAAAAATGTCTAAAATTCTAGCAAAAATGTTGTTTTTCTCGCAATAAAAGTCTGATTGCATTTTTGTTTGCAAAAATATATCTAATGTCTTAATAGACGGACATGCGTGCAAAGTTTTTACATGTGTAGCATCTCTTTATGCGGCACTGTCCCTCACTGACTTACTGACTTAATCCCTTACTAAGTAACTCAGAAATTGTTTAGACGATTTTTATTGTTAAATATCTTAATCAACGGTTTTTTTCCATAAAGGATATTCACTCATTAGTGATTTTTTGTATTTTAAGGTTAGAATATATGTTTAAATATTTTTAGGGGATTTTATTATTATCTTATTTTGGGTTCTATCTACAATTGTTTTCTATATACACTTTTGGGTCGTTTTTTCATGTGATATTAATATTAAGGCTTTTCTTAAATGCATGATTAGTTGCAGAATTTCAAAGTAGATATAGATTTCAAATCATTTTATTTCAATTATTCTACAATAATGTATTTTAGTAATTAATTTCTTTACTGAAAGAAAAGTTTTTTTCTATAAAACTAAATACTCTTTGTTAAAAAAAAAGATAAGTTATTTCATAATTGATAAATTCATTGTTTTAATGAATGGACGTTTTTGTCCTTGTTTGCCAGAGGATAATGTCCTTGAGTCTGACTAAAGAGGTCAAAACTTGAGAAAATAGCATAAAAAAAAACATTTTACAACTATTTCAGATATTACATACTTGTAAAACTAAGGGCTCGGCAGATGCGCCTCAGCCGCGCACAAACCTCAAACTTGTGTGCAAAAAAAGAAATTCCAAAAAGATGGATTGTCTGTTTAGGAACAGCTGGACATCCAGCTGAATTTTGAAGTTATAGAAAAACGATTTCATTGAGGATTATGCGCTGCTAGTAAAAATGTGTTAGTTGTACAATTTTCTTGCAAATACATATATAGTGTACAAGATCAATAATTATGTCCAGAATATGCTAGCTTTTTATATAAAAAAAACTATTAGGTAACACACCACAAAAATATGGGAAATCATATGATATGTTGAGTAAATGTAATATTTTATAGACATTTAAAAGGGGAAGGCAGGCCTTGTCAACTGGCCCCCTCTAAAAAATACCCCGCAGGGCATTTAGATTATTATACGCTGATCAAAATATATAAAAACATTTCTGCACAGAGTTTCTCTTTTGAAAGATTTATTGTAATTGCCCTAAGATAAACAAATTTCAAATGAGCAGACATTTAATGTTTTAATAAAAATTGCAATTCTTTTGCAGACTTCTAAATCTGATTTTTTTCATACTTTTTTTCAAAAAGGCATATAATTTTTACTTTTTCTACCAAATCAAAAATGTAAACTTCTAAAAATATGGTCTCCAAATATTTTGTCTGCATATTGGTCAAAACCAATATTTAAAATTTATCTGAGCTGGATCTTTAAATCATTTCAATGGTGTGCCAGATCGGGGTGTGTCAACTTTCTACCAATGAGAGCACAGCATTTTACGAAGTGCCGCGCTGTGATTGGCTGAAATTCGGCGCACCATTGAAATGATTTAAAGATCCAGCTCAGTACTTAATTTATACATTTTCAATAATGTTTGTATGTCTCTACATAAAAGGGCAGTTACCTTTTTTTTCGTATTAATAAAGGCATACGTTTTTATGATAACTGATCTTGTTTAATATTTTGTTATCAACTATTAAGAGGGGGGTGGGGGGTAATGTTGAGAAATCCTCACAAAAAAATCCGCCATCTATTTACATTACAGCTTTGAAAAATCACATTTTCTCCAAAACATCTTAAAAGTAGCTACTAAAATTAATTTGTAGTTATCCCATATTTAAAATGAAGTATGGAAAATTAGCATGAGAACCTTAACTCTTGTAATAAATTCCCCATACCCTATTTGGAAGAGAGGGGCAAGAAAAGTTTATGTAAAAATCCCTTATTTTACTAGTTGAGTACTAATAATACCCCCCCCCCCCCCACTTATTAATAAATGTATATTTACATAAAAGTAACAGGGTTTTTGTGAGGCTGTCTGTCTGTGTGCACTGAAGGATCTCGCTAACTGCTGAAATGATAAGGTTCTTCTTTACAGTGAAGCTTCAGATAGGTCCTGGGAAGGTTTATAACTATTTTTGGGAAGGGTACCTTCACCCTTCCATGAGGAAAATATGACCGACCTCCAAAATTTAAATTTTTCTTTTAAAGGATATAATGTAAAGTTAAGGATTGACTCCCCAAACACCCCCCCCCCCCTCCCCACTTCCACCAAGTGCCCCTAGAGGTCTCAAGTTCGTCAATATTTTATTGAAAAATAAATAAATGTAATAGATATGTCAGCAATTGCCACCTTCATTAAATTTTGTCGACATATGTTTGCAGGGTGCTTCCAGGTTTAACCCTGTGGGGCCAAATAAACCCAATTAACCTTACCTAACTCTAAAGTAGAATCATTAATACTCCTAATTAAATCAAGTGAGGAGGGGAGGGATATTTCACTAGCAATTGAAGGGTTAATGTCAATATTTCTTACATCTGTCAGTCCTGCCTGTCATGCTTTTGTAAGTGCTATGATGGATCGGGGGATAGACTTGCAAATTAAGGGCGTAATTTGAGATGGATTGAAGGGGGTAAATAATTGTCTAGTCATATTTAGTTTCTTGATACATGAAATAAAACAAAGATGACAACATACATATATGGGTAGCTTATGAATCAGACAGAAGGACAAACAATTTAAGAAATTAAAAAAATGCTATTTATAACTTTAAGCAAAAGTGCTCAATTTTGCATCTATGGGCTTCGTTTTTATATATTGGTAAAGAAGTAGCATAAAACCATACATAACTTAAATCTACAAATAAAATAGCCTAAAAACTTTATGTAATAGGATATATGATATATTTGATAAGAATATTTAAATTTTATTTGATATATAAGCAAAAGGTCAATTGACTTAACCCTTTCATAAATATCTTTAAACTTATATTAGAAGCAATTCAAATTGAGTGTTTCTGTAATCCCAAAATTAATAAATGCGCAATTTTTTTATTTTTGCAGAAAAATAATATATCAATTAAATCTGAATATTTATACAATTGCGTAAAGATTGTATGTTGTGCTGTAGTAATAATTTGCGGCTATGGTGCTTGGATAAAAGTAGTATGATTTTTTTGTCTGTGACTTAAGATATCGCTAACCACTGAACCGATTCAGTTCTACATTTTTGGGAAGTTTCTTATAGGTCCCTAGTTGGTTTTAGGCATTTTTATTTTCCGAATTTAGTGTATAGATGGTTTTTGGCTATTTTTCTACCGTTTCAAAACAGCCCATAAAGGCTAGGGGCGCAGCCTCTAGTGATACATACGACAGTAGTGAAAGCACACTCTAATTCCCCCCCCCCCCTCCCTCATTTCTCACTTTCACCTTAGTTTGATAAGAAAGGGGAATTTTCTTTCTTAGACTTATCAGAACTCATAATTTATCTATAAATATCTTTCATATAAATAAAGAGATAAAAATAAAACAAGGATTTCAACTTTCGTGTAAGCGCAGCTTAACAATTAAGACTAAAATACAGACAAACAATAACAGCTAGCATCACTTATAGAATTAAAGAAATCCAGTTTTATAGAGTTTTAGAAGATTTAGAGATGCTACGCTCATTGTGTCTTTTTCTCTAAGAAATCACCATGTCGAAAATCCATGCGATTGTTCAAATAACCAAATACTTTTAAGTACTAGTCACGTAAGATTTGACATCAATAGAACTATTTTAACGTGCCTAGAATTATGAGAAGAGCTTACCAATTCCCCAATGCGGACAAAGTACATAACGAAAGACTGACGGACCTACCCTTATTTTCGAAAAGCTTTTTAAAAAATGTATGATTTCATTGATATATATATATATAAAGATTTGATTGATATAATCTTTGTTTGTTGTATATATAAATAAAGAAAATTATCTCATTTATTACATTTTCTAAATGTTAATTAAAAGCGATTCTGTTCTATCATTCGGGTTGGTCCATCCGTAGTTGTATTTAAACATGTAGATTTTATACTATTTGATAATTAAAATTTTGTGATAAAATAATCCATTTTCATATTATTTTTGGAATACTGATTCCCAGGACACAAAGTAAATGTTATAAGCGACACATCACTATAATCAAGTCCTAATAATGTAAGTATGTCCTTAAACAGTATCTTGTATCTTGCAACAAATTTAGAATTTATATTTTGACTTATATTATCGTTATTCAATTCAGTTCTGACATTCTTTTAGTGTTTATGTTTGTTTGTCCTAACGTTTCGGAGCTTCACTTTTATGGATGTTGTCCTCCTTGTTTTTTTTTCTATATTTATCTAATATATTTTCGTTGTCACGTATATGTAATTTATTCGGGCTTATGATTTTAAGCATTATCAAAAGATATCTATTTCTTATTATAACAAGGATGACAACATCCATAAAAGCGAGGCTCTGAAACGGTAGGACAAACGGACATTAACACTTATATAGTGTCAGAACTGAATAATCAGAATATAAATGTATAAGAGTTGAAGCAAAATTGTAAGTAAATTTGTTTTAAAACAGGATAATGTTTATGGACATACTTACATTTTTAGGACTTGATTATAGAGTTGTGTCGCTTATACTGTGTTGTCCCAGGAATCAATATACCAAAAATCAGATCAATCGGATGATTAGATCACAATAAAAGTAAAAAATCAACATGTTTAAAATGGACGTATGGATATTTTGGTAATGATTATAGAGTTGCTATGCTTTCTAAATCGTACCTAACTACTAAAGGAATCACCATGCAAAATTTGAAATCGATAGGACAATTCTAACATGCCTAAATTAACGAAAAAAGCTATCCGTTACAGACGGACGTACAGACGGACCGACCCTAATTATAGAAAAGCTTCGCTTTTATAAATATCATCTTGGGTATCTGTGTTTGGGGAAGTAGGTATTTGACAGATAAATAGCACAAAACTGACCCCAATACTTAATTCTGAAATTAAATAGCCTAAAACCATCCAGAAATCTATAATAAGCTTTACTGAAAAGGAAAACTTTACCGGTTCTGACTCTGTTGTTAACGAGATCTAAACAGACAAACAAAAAATTCTTACTACTTTATGTAGAAGAAGCATTTTGGGAAACCTACTTTCTCAGAAATTGCGCGAAGCGCATAGAAAATGATGAAACCAGTGACAAATTTTACCTTTTTGGAGACGTACTTTACTTTCCTCTATAGCAATTTTTCTATGCAATGCTATATAAGCGGCTTCGCCCCTAGGTCGTACCCTTCCCCAAAATAGTTATAAACCTTCCCATGACCTATGTAAAAAGCTACCCAGTAAAGGAGAACCATATTGTTCAGCGGTTAGCGAGATTCTTCGACACAAACAAACACACAAACACACAGACAGACATCCTGTTACTTTATTAGATACATTCCCAAATGCTATATGTGCTTCTAACTAATGTACAAATGCATGAGCTTCTGTTTGAATTTAAATAATTTTAAATCTATCTAGGGAATGAATATAGAATATACGTGGATATTATGACAGTAAAAATTTTCGTCAATTTAGTTTGCCAACATGTACATCATTTATTAGTCAGTTCGTTCGTCTAACAAGAGGGGAGGGGATCGTTATTTTAGCCAGCTAAAAGTTTTACCATATCAGAGTACATTATAATCTGGTGTAAGATCCAAGTAGTAATAAATCCATTATCTAGAGTGACATTTTGACTTTGAAGGATGTTTAGTTTTATCTGGGATAGACAAATTGATAAATACTTTCCTTACAGTTCTAACAGAGCAACAAATTTAGGAGGGGATTTTTCATCTCGAGAAAAACTACTTCTAATGGGTCAGTAGCTTTGTATCCCGCTAACCGCTGGACCGATATGGCTTTCTTTTACAGATAAGCTTCTTTTAGGTCCATTGAAGGTTAAAGACTTTGAGGGGGTTGGGGGGGGGGGGGGGGGGGGAAACTCGCACCAGGAGAAATAATCCTCCCCAACCAAAAAAAAATATTATTCCTTTTTTCTTTTTAAAACTGAAATTATGTTTAATGTTTGTAACCACAATTGTAAATTTAGTGCTGTTATTTTATCAACATTAACTACAGTAATTTGTTAATGAAATTTTTATATTTTCTTTGAATTTTAGGTAATACAGCCAGACTAAGATGTTCTGCCAACAATTTAGGTAAACATATCTTCAAGCTCTTTATAGTGCTTATGACGTCATACAAATAACATATGTCAGGCCAGTATACATTTTAATAGACCATTGGTGGGCCACTATGCCGTCATTTATTATAGGCACTATTAAAAGCTTTAAAATACATTTTATTCTCTACTTAATTTTTTTAGGGTCACATTTATTTTAAATTTTGTCCGAAAAACCTTACACACTAAAACCCACCCCATTTATGTCTTAATAAAAAAGGGGGGTTATCTGCTCCACTAGGAACTTTAAGTGAAATCACCAATTTCTTTTTTTATGTTTAGGCGAGCACATAATATTTTGGAAGAAATTGCAAGATGACGGGGCCAGAGTTCTTAGCATCGGAAACCTTACTCTAGTTGAAGACTCGTAAGTAACATTTTTAGTAGCGTAGCCACCCTATAATAAGTTATAAGTCTGTACGTCCATTCGTCCATAATATACTTCAGGATAACGTATCTAGGGTTCTTTGCATCGGAAACCTTACTCTTGTTGAAGACTCCTAAGTAATATTTTTTTAGCAGCGTAGCTACACTATAATTAGCTATGTCTGTGCGTCCATCCGTCCATAATATACTATAAAATAACACAGCTAGGGTTCTTAGCTTCAGAAACTTTAATCTAGTCGAAGACTCGTAAGTCACATTTTTAGGAGCATAGCTACCCTATGATAAAACTATACATGTACGCCCATCCATGGGTCTATAATATACTTGGATATCGAAGCTATAATTCTACGCAGTAAAATCCTTAAAATAAAACAGTGTCAGCTTGATATTATTACTTCGATAATTATGGAAGTATTTGTTCTTGATTCAAGACAGATTTTTATATGTGGGTCATATTCTTGAAATTTTGACTTGGAAAGCTTTTGATATGATACAATTTCCTTTTTCGAAAGAAATATAAAAATAATATACCTACCTACGTATTTATGAAATTATAGCTAACACATTAATATAAATTTTCCTTAAAAATGATGTAGTTTTTAAAAAATAAAACAAATGGACGAAGGTTTCGTGGTTTTTAAAAGTAAAGCTTTTATATAATTTAGGTCGGTCCTATCGATGCCAAATTTGCTTGGTGATTCCTTTAAAAGTTCGATACGATTTAGAAAGCCTAGCAACTCTATAATCGTTATTAGAATTTCCATAAGTCCATTTTAAACATGTTGATTTTTAACTTTTTGATGTCCCTAAACAATATCCTGTATTTAAGCAGATTTTCAACAAATTTACTTTCAATTTTGTTTTGACTTGTATACATTATATTACTAAGTTCTGACACTCTACAAGTGTTGGTTTGTCTTACCGTTTCAGAGCTTCGCGTTTATGAATGTTGTCATCCTTATTTTAAAATAAAACAAATGGATGGAGGTTTCGTGGTTTTTATCATAAATTTTTATCAGACATATGTATAATACAAAGTAGAATGATGTCTGTCCGTCCGTCTGTCTGTCTGTCTTTCCGTCCGTCCGTCCGTCCGTCCGTCCCACCGTCTGTCCCTTAAGATCTCGGTAACCACTGAACCGATTGGATTCTACTCTTCAGGGTATATACCTATTGGTCCTGTGGTGGTTTTAAGCTATTTTTTAAGCACTTAATAAATGCCAAACCACTAAAGGAGGCCTCAACCAGGCGGGGCCTATTCATGATGTGCCCCAACCCTGCTACCCAATACCAAGTACCACTAAACCTGATCTGACCTAAAGTAATAAACAAACAAACATAATACTACTCTCCTTTTATTAAAAGCGAATCTTTTCTATAATGAGGGTCGGTCGGTCCGTCCGTCCGTCCGTCCGTCCGTACGTAAGTCTGAGATGGATAGCTTTTTTCATTAATTTAGGCATGTTAGAATTGTCCTATCCATTTCAAATTTTGCATGGTGATTCCTGTAGTAGTTAGGTACGATTTAGAAAGCGTAGCAACTCTATAATAATTACCAGAATGTCCTTACGTCCATTTTAAACATGTTGATTTTTTACATTTTTAACAACTAATTTTTATGTGATCTAATTATCCGATTGTTCTGATTTTTGGTATACTGATTCCTAGGACATCAAAGGACAATATTATAAGCAAAGCAACTCAATAATCAAGTCCTAAAAATGTAAGTATGCCCATAAACATTATCCTGTATCAAGAAGTTTTTCAACAAATTTACTCACAATTTTGCTTTGACTCTTATTCATTTATATTCTGATTATTCAGTTTTGACACCATACAAGTGTTAATGTCCGTTTGTCCTACCGTTTCATGGCTTCGCTTTTATGGATGTTGTCATCCTTGTTAGTTAGGATTTCAGTGCTCGACAAGCCTCTTTGAGGTATATTGCACAACTTTTATTGAACAAATTATTAATTTTAGACGTATTTCTGTGACTTATGGCGAAGGAAGCTCAATTCTGTACCTGGCCCTGGTGGAAAAGGATGATATAGGTACGATTCCTGCAAATTATTGTAAAGCTACAAGCTTTTTTTATTGGTCCTCATTAAGTTAAGTGTCCAAACATTTTAACCACTAGTTGTACAGAAGGGGTAAATTTGTGTATCATCTTTGAGGATGTTTATTAATTTATCGGCCATTGTCTTATCCCTTTAGATCCCTAGTTCTTTTTTTCTAATTAGCTTCAACAAAAGATTACATAATAATAGAATTGACGTAGAATTTCCAATATAATAATTATAATTGTTATTGTTAATTATCAAGTTAGACTGAAATTATTAGTATTATATTAGCGATGACTAATGTATAATTGACTTCTCACTAGGGTTGGGTCGGATACTTTTTGGGCCGGATAACCGGATAGTTTTAATTTCCAGTATCCGGCCGGATATTACAAATGGCCGGTTATCCGACTGGATATCCGACCCAACCCTACTTCTCAATAGATTTTATTGCGTTAATCATAAATATTTACTTTAATAATGATTTCTAATTAATAATTAGACCCTAAAGACGTATTTTAACAAGATCAGTTATATTCATAAAAAGCTAATAAAATGAATTAATAAAAACAAGGATGACAATATCATACATAAGCACAAAAATATCATTAATTGTCAAATGGACAAAGTGAAATATAGAATAAATTTTAAGTAATCATAAATAACAGAGGAAGAAAAATATTGATATAATATAGAAAAATGATAGAAAATCACGAAACCTTCATAAACGATATTGTTTGATGACGGACGGACTGGCCGACAAAGTACAAATTACGGACTGACTAACAAACATACAGAATTATGAATTATCGAATAAAAATAATAAATCTTAACATAAATCTATTATTATAGAATACAATTAATTATTTCTATTTACTGGCGTGCATATGATTTTACCATGGGGGGTGCGAAACGCGTACTAAATATTTGGACCCCACTCTTATTATAATAGTCAGGGCTCGGCAGCCGCGACTAAGCCTCAAATTTAAACCCATTTTCATGATTTGGATTTTTTTGAAAAGAGCATGATTGCCATATTTGGGTCAGGTTTAGACTTCCAGCTGGCGCACACAGGGTTTTGCTAGGTGGGTGCGAAACGCGCACTCAATATTTGGACCCCACTCTTATTATAATAGTGAGGGTCCGGCAGCCGTGAACAAGCCTCAAATTTAAACCCATTTTCATGATTTGGATTTTTTCCAAAGAGTGATTGCCATATTTGGGTCAGGTTTAGACTTCCAGCTGGCGCGTACAGGATTTTGCTATGTGGGTGCGAAACGCTCACTTAATATTTGGACCCCACTCTTATTATAATAGTAAAGGGCTCGGCAGCCACGACTAAGCCTTAAAATTAAACCCATTTTCATTATTTGAATTTTTATCAAAAGAGTGATTGCCATATTTGGGTCAGGTTTAGACTTCCAGCTGATTTTTAAATTTGTAAAAGATTGATTTCCCTGAGGCTTACAGGCTGCTACTAAACCCTGATCACAGGGTTTCTGTGGCCGCTAGCACTTTTATTCTATTCTATTTTAATCATTATTATTTTATGTTTAGGAACATATATTTGTGAGGTGTCTACAAATCCTGCCCTTATTCAAGAACACAGGTAGGTTACTATTTACTAGCGGCTTCGCCCCTAGCCTCTAGGGGCGAAGCCCTAAGAGGTTTGATTAAACCAATTTTTCGTATTTTAGATTTAAAATAAAAAATAAAAAAAATCTTCTTTTTTGGGGGGGGGGGATTAGTCGACCCCACTATTTTAATTTTAATTTTTAAAAGAAAATTTTTTGGGGGGGAGTATTTTTCATTTTTGGGGGGTTGGGGGTTTCCCACCCCCCAAGAAAATAATTATAAACCTTCCTGGGACCTATGAGAAGCTACCCTGTAAAGGAGAACCCGATCGGTTCAGCGGTTAGCGAGATCCTTCGCTACAAACAAACAGACAAACAAACAGACAGGCATCTACTTTGTATTATAGATCAGGGATAAGGGATGGGAAACGTAAGAAAATATTATTCCAGGCCTATTTTCCAACTAGGCCTAAAAAACTAGTTTCGGGATGATGCAGTAGTTAGATTTGAAAACTATGAACAATGATTGAATAGCTATTATATGAATGCAAAGAAAAAAAGTATAGAATAGAATTCAGGTAGTTGATTTCACCTATCATAAAATATAATAAAAACTTTTCAAAGAACCAATATGTTAGTGGCTTTAAGTAGAATCCCGTTATTACTTCGCCAACTCCCCCCCCCCCATTTAAAAAAAAAGTTTTTTTTGAGATGGTTAAATCTGATTTATTTTCAAACATTTTAAGGGGGGATCTACTTCACCCAAAAATTTGTATATAGAAATAAACACCGCTTTAGCTCCCCAGCTATAATAAATAAATTAAGTAGAATTGAATAAGTACATGGGTAACATTCTATCAACTAATTGTTCCATAGCAAACATATAAATTAAGAATTTTAAAAAAAAATTTATTTTACGTTAAATATTAACAGAAAAGTTCAATTAAGTGTGCAATAATTTTTACCAAAATTAATGAAATTTTTTTTTTTAACAAAACACAGTACACTTTTATTTACATATTGAACTAGTTTTGTATTTGTGATCATTTAGATGGGTTATCAATTCCACATGAAATGTAACTTTTAAATTGTCTAAAGACATGAGTTTTTCACATTGTTCTAAAGTATAAAATTTTGAATCCTACTCAGTCTTCAAAAAACGATCTCTCAATTTATGTTTTGCTATATGGACATTTATTAATGTGTAAATTTAATAATAAGTTGATGTGATTGAACGTCATATATATTGTTGTCATTCTAATAGCAGAAATTTATGTTTGGTTGAATTAATTTAGTTAATAATGAACTGGGGGACGCGTTTGTTATTAATTAATTGGTTAATTCTAAAAGCAAGTTTCAGGCTATTGGATATTGGCCTACAGCCAATGGGGAACTGGGGGAAATGAGTTGATTTTATAGGCAAAAAAGAAAAGTTGCCCCATCACTTTTAAAAGGAGGCTGAGACCTAATTTTCGGTCAGGTTTCCCATCCCTTATCCCTGATTATAGATAAATCATGGAAATATATAAAAATCATAGAGCATCTAATTTACTTTATTGTTTACATTAATTTAATCACCTTAATCTGATGTAATAGGTTCGTCTAATCCTAATATATAATGTAGACAAAGCCCATATTTTCCTGTTGTGACGTCATAAATTTCGGGATAGGAGTAGGGAAGGAGGGGAAAAGAAAATTTCTTCAAAGGAGATGGGAGAAATGGGGATCTCCTTTCCTTTTCCCGAAATTTATGATGTCGTTACAACATTAAGTTCTCCATTTGAAAGCAGCTTCACATAGATCCTGGGATGGTATTTAGGCTATTTTAAATTTAGTTTATGTGCCTTAGGATTGTTTAGGTTATTTTTCTGTACGTCTCTAACCCTTCGAATACAGAGCCTCTAGATGCTAGTGGCGCAGCTGCTACTTTTCATAAAAATATTCAAGCTTTTTTGCAACTTGTCTCTTTTTTTTGCATCATTTGCAATATGCGAATTTCAGACAATAACTTTGTTTTAAGTTTTGGCCATTTCAAACAAAACAGTTTCATTTGAATATCTAAAACAAGATCTTAAATTATGTATTTAAATATGATAAATTACATTTTTAAAAATCATTTAATGGATGTTTTCTAATATTGTTTTTTTTTCAAAGCGTAGCCTTTCTGTAATTAGCGTCAGTGCGTCCGTCCGTACGTCATAGACAGTTAGCTCTTTTCGTTAATTTAGGCATGTTAGAATTGTCCTATCGATTTCAAATTTTGCATGGTGATACCTAAAGTAGTTAGGTACAATTTAGAAAGCGTAGCAACTCTTTAATTGTTACCAAAATGTCCGTCCGTACGCTTCGACTATTATACATTTATATTCTGATTATTCAGTTCTGACACTTTAATAGTGTTAATGCCCTTTTGTCCTACCGTTTCAGAGCTTCGCTTTTATGGAAGTTGTCATCCTATCTTATCGTATTATGGGCAATTTTCTACGAATAATAAAATAATATTTAAAAAAATTAATGCCTATTTTATTAGCCAGAGCCAGAGTAAACAAAATTGGAATTAATCTTTTAATTTTACTATCCGCGAAAAGCTTTCTATAAAACGATGCGATAAATAACTATTCTGATTGTTGCAGTGCAATAATCATGGACATAATTGAATTGAATTTTCAAATGTTGTCAGCTTGTTTTTTTTGCGTTACTGATAATTGTCAGAGAGAGAGAACGAGAGGGAACAGTGGCCAGAATATTACACTGGTCTCCAAAGTTTTATAATAACATTTTCTTATTCGTTGGTTTAACAACTTTAGGGACTTTTGTGAATTTTGATTAATTGGATCGTTGAGTATTCAAACGTTACAAATTATAATTTCAATCTATTGAAGGGGTAATTTTGTGTATTATCTTTGAGGATATTTATCAATTTATCGGCCATTGTCTTATCCCTTTAGATCCACAAATAATTTTCCTTGTACAGGATTGAGATCCGTGCCCCAGCCTCTGTTGAGATATCTGACTATCAGGAGGATATTGTTATTGATGAAGGAGATGATCTTCAACTGGAATGCAAGGTAATATTATTGTTTCCAGTATGGCTTCGAAACCGGTTAATATCTGTTGGATTATAATTGGTTTGCAGCCAAAGTGAAAAATAAGGTATAGCAACGTATTTAATACAATTTTCCAAGAATAATAAAATAAAAATCATACAAATGATACTAGTTTTGTTAGCCCGGGTCTTAGGTCTCTCAGGGCTAACAAAACTGGTTTCAATCCTATATTATTATTTGCGGAATGTTGTCTATAATACGATGCGATGGATAACTATTATATTTTTCAGGGGTTTGGAGACCCAATGCCTACAATCCATTGGTACATACAAAATAAACTTTCCCCTGATTTTCCTTATTACTAATTATCCATTTTTCAGGGATTTGGAGACCCAATGCCTACAATCCATTGGTACAGAGAAAATAAACTGCTGCCTGATGGAAGTAGCAAAGTTGAAGGAGATAGGTAAGGTTTTCAAACCAAAACTTGATACAAAAAAAAGGACAACATCGCAAATTGTACAAAACGTTATGAAAATTATGCCAAGAATTTGAAAATAGATTATTATATTATATCTCTGTTACAGGTTGTTCTATAGTGATGTCACAGGAAAGTATCTGGTAATAATGAATTTGATACTTCTAGTATATAATATCTCTATTACAGGTTGTTCTATAGTGACGTCACAGGAAAGCACAGTGGTATCTATACCTGTTCTGGTGATAATGGATTTGATACTTCTAGTACATAATATCTCTATTACAGGTTGTTCTATAGTGATGTTACAGGAAAGCACAGTGGTATCTATACCTGTTCTGGTGTTAATGGATTTGATACTTCTAGTACATAATATCTCTATTACAGGTTGTTCTATAGTGACGTCACAGGAAAGTATAGTGGTATCTATACCTGTTCTGGTGATAATGGATTTGATACTTCTGGTACATAATATCTCTATTACAGGTTGTTCTATAGTGATGTCACAGGAAAGTATCTGGAAATAATGGATTTGATACTTCTAGTACATAATATCTCTATTACAGGTTGTTCTATAGTGATGTCACAGGAAAGCATAGTGGTATCTATACCTGTTCTGGTGATAATGGATTTGATACTTCTAGTACATAACATCTCTATTACAGGTTGTTTTATAGTGACGTCACAGGAAAGTATAGTGGTATCTATACCTGTTCTGGTGATAATAGATTTGATACTTCTAGTACATAATATTTCTATTACAGGTTGTTCGATAGTGGTGTCACAGGAAAGTATAGCGGTATCTATACCTGTTCTGGTGATAATGGATTCGATACTTCTAGTACATAATATTTCTATTACAGGCTGTTCTATAGTGGTGTCACAGGAAAGTATAGTGGTATCTATAGTCTATACCTGTTCTGGTGATAATGGATTCGATACTTCTAGTACATAATATTTCTATTACAGGTTGTTCTATAGTGAGGTCACAGGAAAGTAAAGTGGTATCTATACCTGTTCTGGTGATAATGGATTTGATACTTCTAGTACATAATATCTCTATTACAGGTTGTTCTATAGTGATGTCACAGGAAAGTATCTGGTAATAACGGATTTGGTACTTCTAGTACATAATATCTCTATT
Organism: Acartia tonsa; assembly: GCF_053477335.1. Taxonomy (NCBI): domain Eukaryota; kingdom Metazoa; phylum Arthropoda; class Copepoda; order Calanoida; family Acartiidae; genus Acartia; species Acartia tonsa. The sequence goes on from NC_137266.1 coordinate 5,024,853, forward strand.
ACAGGTTGTTCTATAGTGAGGTCACAGGAAAGCACAGTGGTATCTATAGTCTATACCTGTTCTGGTGATAATGCATTTGATACTTCTAGTACATAATTTCTCTATTACAGGTTGTTCTATAGTGATGTCACAGGAAAGCATAGTGGTATCTATACCTGTTCTGGTGATAATGGATTTGGTACTCCCAGTACACAGTCGGTTCTTGTCAATGTCAGATGTAAGTACAAAGAAATTTTTTCACCATTTCCCCCAAAATTTTGTGAACAATACCCCCCCTAAAAAAAATTACCCCTACCTTGGGGGTGCCGTAGGCACCCCCAACGATTTTGGGGGGGGTAATTACCCCCCCCCCCCAACGATTTTGGGGGGGGTAATTACCCCCCCCCCAAACGATTTTTGGGGGGGGGGGTAATTAACCCCCCCAAAATAAATGTTCTTTAAAAAAAAAATTTTGGGGGGGGTATTTACCCCCCCCAAATTGAATGTTCTTAAAAAAAATTTTACTGAAAATTTTTTTTTGCGGGGGGAGGGAGTAATCCCCGCCCCCCCCCCCCTAAAAAAAGTCATAGTGTGACTCGAGCCTTGAGGTGTAATATATTTTATGTTCCTCGTTTGGTCTCCTATTAGTTAATGAAAAGTATATCCTAATGTTTCAATTAAATTAGATCTTGAAGACGACATTTAAACCGGCTTCCAAAAAACAGGTTTCTTACGAATACGTTTATAGCAGACAGATTGTTATTGTTTACAAATTTCATCATACACGCTAAACGAGAATAAAAAAAGTGAAATTATATTTTAATTGAAAAAAAAGATTTAAAGTTATTTTGGTGAACTGTGTTACCAAAAATAAAATAAGTAGTACATTAGTCGTTGAAATATTAAGCTTTATATCATTGCAAACTGTCAGTCAGTAATAAAATCTTTAGGGTAGGGCAGGGCCAAGTCAGTTGCTAGGCGAAATCGTTATTATTTTGACATATCTTCATTAAATGACATTTATCTCCATGTTCTAATCGATTGACAGAAAATTACATGAAACATAAGTTGTTTGTTGTTAAATTGCCTACAAAAAAGTATAAAAGCAAATTCTTGTGAGATGATTTTTACGGGTACTTATTGGGTCTCAAAGTCAACAAGAAAAGAAACATTTTTTGATTATTTTTAAAGGTCAGAAAAAGATTAGGTTGTACAAAAACGGGTAAGAGTTAGGAGTCTAGACGTCTTCATGGGACAGAATAAGCATTCAATTCCATTGAAATCATAAAAAAAGCTTGTTTAGTTTTCTCAAAACTAGTTATAAAACTTACCAGGACCTATAAGACGCTTCACTTTAAAGTATAATCATATTGGTTCATTGGTTAGTGAGTTAATTATTGTATTTTTATGTTCTAAAGAATGAGATACTACTATATATTTGAATAGTAGTGGCGCCCTTAGCATCTAAGAACTCGTGTTTTCTAAAGGGTAAAAAGGGAGGAGAAAAATAGCCTAAAACCACTCAAAGGATTGACCTATAATAGTGTGGAACCATCATGGGATCTATGTGAAGCTTTCCTAAAAAGTATTAAAAGTAATGAAATCTGAAGCTATAGTCAAATAAACCTTACTTACTACTTTATGTTATAGGATAGTACTTATTAACTTAATAGATTAGGTAGGTGCTTTTTTTACATAATTAAATTACCCCCCCCAAAAAATTTTACCCCCGGGGTAAATTAGTTAGGGGGGGTAATTACCCCCCCCCCCCCAACAGATTTGGGGGAAGTATTTACCCCCCCCCAACAGACTTTAGGGGGGGTAATTACCCCCCCCAATCAAATTTTACCCCCGGGGTAAAAATTTTGGGGGGGGTAAAAAAAAATTTCGGCGCGCTTCGCGCGCCATTTTACCCCCCCAAAACACGAATTACCCCCCCCCCTAAAATTGTTTACCCCCCCCCCCCCCAAAAAAAAAGCTTGGACGCCCCTGACCTGCCTACTGCTTATTCAAAATCAAACCCAAACATAGTCCTTTGCCAAATAATTTTTGTTTATAAAACTTAGGAACCAGAGCTGGATCTTTAAATCATTTCAATGGTGCGCATCCCGATTTAGCGCACCATTGAAATGATTTAAAGATCCAGCTCAGTTTAATTTTCAGTCCATTGTCACCTCATTACCTTAGTATTTTCGCTCCTATTGACAAACATAATAATTCCCTACCATTTACTAGGGGCTATTTATTTGAAGGTGCATGGATAGAAAATAGTACCAAAATTTTCAAAATTAAAAAACAAATCCTAAGAGGATAATACCAAACTTTTTTAGATGCTCCACGAGTTCTTTTGAGTCATGAACTGAAAGAAAACAATGATCTAGAGTTTATTTGTGTAGTACAGGTAACCAGATCTTGCAACTGGAAAAATTGTCTCAAAAATCAGCCATGTGACGTCATAAAATGAAGGAGATGAGGGAGAAGTGGGAAAGAAAACCTCTTAAAAGAGATGGATAATCTCTCATTTTTATGACGTCACATGGCTGATTTTTCAGAAACTTTGTCCAGTTACCGAATTCTTACCAGAACATCCAAGTTTAAAAGAAGCGAAACAATATTAAGATAGCAATATGTTTAGTAGAAAAAGAGTAAATAGTAATTTTTTTTTATTTTTGGCAAATATGTTTTTTGTCATCTTGGATCAAGGAGTTTGACCTGAAAACTTATAAATCTAGTAAATAGTTTTATGGACTGTGGCGTTGGAAATACAGTAATAAAAAAAATATCATACAATCAATTAATATCTATAATACCAAGTAGACTGATGTTTGTATTTTCGTCCGTCGGTCTGTCTGTCTGAGGCTTAAGATATCAGTAACCAGTAACTTGTAGCTGGCTAAAACAATGACTTACCCTATCCCCTCCAGTCCTTCTGAGCAGGATCTTTAAATCGTTTTATTTTTATAGTTATTTTTAAAATAAATTATTTGTTTGATATAAAATACCGTACTGACGCGGCATTTTATATAAAATACTGTACTGAAACGGCTAAAGTAATAAAGTTGTACTGGCGCGGATTGATATTTTATTGAGTGCGCAAACGATCTAACAACACCGCGCCGAAAATCTTTTAAATATCCATGTTTTATAGCAGTAGCTGTGGCGCACCATCAGCGCACCTCCGGTTCACCTCTGAATCGCCCCGATTCAGCGTACCATCAAAACGATTTAAAGATCCAGCTCTTGATGAAATATATCGTAATATCCACGTATATTCCATATCCTTTAACAGGTCCCACGACAAACGCAGGAGTCCCAAACGTCGGAGTGGACAAACGCAGGAGTGTTAAAATATTAATTTGATTGAGTATTTCTATACAGATTAGGTTAGGTTAAGATATGAATGTACAAATAAGCCCATTTTAGGCATTTAAAAACCTAAAAGGTAGTCTAAAATATATTAGGTTAAGTGTCCACTCCTGCGTTTGTCCACTCCGACGTTTGGGACTCCTGCGTTTGTCGTAGGACCCTTTAACATGGTATTTTATCAGGGCTTTCCAGAAGTGTCTGTATCCTGGGGAAAGGATGGAGGTGCTTTGCAAGAAAAGTAAGTCGTCTTTATTCTTAATTTCATTTATCAGTGGAGCCTCGAATCCGATTAATATCCGCTGAATACTGAAAAAAACACTAAGACAATTTTCCACAAATCTTAAAGTAACCTCTGGTCTAACAAACCTGGTTTGAATCTTAGTCTATAAAACAATGCGATAAACAACTAATAAAATAATTGTTACGTAAGGATGTCAGCATCCATAATTAGAAAAGTAAAAAAAGAAGCTCTTTATAGTATATATAAAAAAATATTGCCATATAATACATATGAGTATGACTAATCAGATATATAAGTTGGAAAGAATTCTAATGTTAGAGGGAGATTTGAAATCTGCATCAAATTTTAAGGATTTTTTTTATAAAATTCGTTTTTTGTATAATTCTTTATCTAAAAGCGGAAATACAATTTAAGTTAATTAATTTTAACAGTAACATTAACATTGCACATCATTCAACCAATTAGAGCGCAGGTAATTTCCAATCCACCTATCCTATTGGTCAAAATTTATGAACTTAAATTGTATTTCCGCTTTTAGATAAAGAATTATACAAAAAACAAATTTTATAAAAAAAATCCTTAAAATTTTATGCAGATTTCAAATCTCCCTCTAACATTAAAATTCCTTCAAACTTATGTATCCTAATGACCAATTATAAGCCATTTTGATTGATCAATGTTCTTTTTCTGTTTTAGGGCAGAAATTATGGATGAGGGAGACAAACACATCCTGAGAATTCCAAAGACTACAAAAGTAAGTATTTTTGTCATTAAGGGACAATGAAATAATAGTTATTTCTCGCATCGTATTATAAACGGCTTTCCGCGGATATAAAATGTACAATTATAAGATTAAAACCAGTTTTTTAGCCCCGAGGTGCCGAAGTCACGGGCTTTAATCTTATGATTGTACATTTTTATATTCGTAGAAATCTGGATACGATGCGATGCTAGACATAGTTTTTTCGTATGGATGAGAACCGGTTCCTATCCACCGGATTCGAATGAATACGAGAAAAATTTTTTTGAATTTTCTATCCCTTGTCTTAAAACTATAACTGCTTATGACTTTAAGTTTTACCACTTTATACATAACTAGCGACTACGCCCCTAGAGGCCTTTAGTTGCACTTTATTTTTTTAAATTTCAAATATGTCTATGTTGCGTTCAAGTCTCTACGAAAAATTTCGATTTTTGTGATTTCTCTTGAGAGGGTAGTGGTACCCTCCCCCAAAATAGTTATAAATATTCCCGGGACCTATGAAAAGCTTCTCTTTTAAGGATCGTCGGTACAAATATACAAACACACAGACAAACGTCCTGTTACTTTATAATAAGGATTAAAAACAATTTTAATGTCTTTATTATGAAGCGTTTTATTAATTTTAGAAAGACATGGGATTGTATACTTGTTATGCTGAAAATTCTATTGGCAGCACCCAGACAGACGTCGATCTTTCAGGTATAGTTAGTAAATGTGTTTACTGCCCTATGAAAATGGGGACAGATGTCACCGCATTTGGCCTACCTATTCTATTGATGCCATAGAGGGAAAGGAGAAAGGGAAGGGGGAAAGAAACGAACCTAGTATTAGTGTCGGACTGATTATGACGTAAGAAAAAAAAATAGCCAATGAGAGACCATTATTGACCAATGGTAAAATTTATAGTGGCCTCTCATTGGCTAATTTTTTTTCTTACGTCATAATCAGTCCGACACTAATACTAGGTTCGAAAGAAACCCCTTAGAAAATATTTAGATGGGGTATAGGGTATTTTCTGACGGCAATAGAATAGGTAGGCCAAAATTAGTGACATCCATCCCCATTTTGTTAGAGCACTATGGACAGCTACCCATTAAATATATAAACTAAACCATGCTTGAAGGTGACTAAAATTATATGGTCTCTTAGAAAACCAACCCTTTGATTGCCCGAGCTTTGTCTGGAACTTTGCATAGTGATGAGTTGCGCCTGTTTTAGGCAAAGGCATTCCCCCAACTATTTATGTTTCGCAGCAGTAGAAACCATACTGAACGCCTTTAGTTATGACGCGGCGTCGGGCCGAGATTCGAGCTTATCACCTTCCCGACAACTAGCGGATGCCCAATAGTTGTGGGTTTTAATTTCCAGCTTAACTACCTTTTGTTTTTTAGATTTTGCATCAGAACTGCAAGCTGATGATAGCTCCACTGAAGACACAGGTTAGGATAAGTACAACATTTTTTTCGTTAGATTGAAAAAGAGTCAATAAAAGTAATTTCTAGTATGGCTTCAAAACAGATTATTATGCGCTGGCTTAGAACCGATTCTCAGCCATTCTGAAAAATTATGTGTAGCATCGTATTACAGACAATTTTCTTTGAATATTAAAATAAAAATCATAAAATGAATACCAAGTTTGTTACCTGGGCTTTTGGGCCCTCGGGGCTAATAAAGCTGTCTAAGATACGATGCGATAAATACAAAAAAATTACAATATTTGAGGTTGAATAAGAGTCAAGCTAATTTAAATAATTTTTTTGCTGTACAAATTAAGTAAATCAAAAGGTATACATTATTTTAGATTTAATTTCTACTAGTTTTAAATAAAATAAGTCAGTGCTTTAAAATTTATATTTTGTATGAGTTTTGTTATTTAGACTTAAACAATACATGTAACGAAAGATAATTTTTTATTGGTTTTATTTTGGTCTCTAAAACTGGAATGTCATTTAAAGCTCGGATTCCCTCACTCTAAATGACTCGTCTGTATGTATGTTATTTGTATCTATGACCCTAATTTATTTTGATATATTTTTTTATGATTTACTTATTCGTTTGCTGAAGAACTTTGGGGACTTTTAATGGTTCCAGGACAAACGCAGGAGTCCCAAACGTCGGAGTGGACAAACGAAGGAGTGTTAAAATATTATTTTATTAAGTATTTCTATACAGATTAGGTTATGTTAAGATATGAATGAACAAATAAGCCCCCCGCAGGGGTTAGGCATTTAAAAAACCTATCAGATGGTCTAAAATAGGTTAGGTTAGGTTATGTGTCCACTCCTACGTTTGGGACTCCCGTTTGTCGTAGGACCCTTTTAATGAATTTTGATTTATTGGTTTATCTAGTTGAGTGTCCAACCAATAATTGTGATCTAGTGTACAAGGTGTACTTTTGCGTATCATCATTGGGAAGTACATAAATGTCTCAGCCATTGTCCTATCTCTTAAGATCCCTAGCTTATAATGCTTTTCAATTTAGTGAAATCTGTAGATGAACTATTGGAACTGGAGCCAGCACCAGAGCGGTCAGGACGAGCTGGCGGGCTCAACCAGGAATCCACAGAACAGGACGTAGAGACAGAGCAACAGGAAAAGGTGAAGAAGCCAGAATCAGAATACCTGGAGCTACACAATCATTCAAACACAAATTATCCATCCTTACAGTATCTCATTTCTTTAGCTTATGTTTTATACCATATATGTCATTAACAATTTTCAATTTTCATTATAATGTATTGTATTTAAAGATAGACAAATATCATGGGCATTTTTCAACTTTACTTTTTAAAATCAGAATAAACTGACTAAAAGTCCATTACAACTTTTTTTTTATAAAGATTAAGATTATTTTTTAAAGTTATTCTAAGCCCAAGCCAGAATTTAATCTAAGATTTATTTAATTATTTTGTAAAAAAAAATAACAAAACATAATTTTTCTTATCTATAAAGTACTTTTTTTTAGGCTTTATTCTAGCAATTAGTTCAGTATTTGTTTATTAACATCTAAGTTCTTTATTGTCGTTTTAAACTACAGACTTGCAATTCCAAAAATAATTCTTTTTTATTTACTTTTTGTATCCATATTTAAAATTACTAATTGTTATTGAAACAAGGATGATAACATCCATAAGTAGCGAAGCTCAAAAATCATGGAAGAACATTCAGAATGAACTATAGAGTATTTAAATCCAAAATAAAAATTTATATAAAATCACAAAACCTTTCATGATTTATAATGTGGAAATCTAGAAATCGATCTAGCGCAACCAAGAGGTAAATCTTAAAGAAACTTTGTGAACACTTAAAAAACTAGGAATCGATCTAGCACCCCAACCAATAAGAAAATCTCACCGAAATTTTAGACTTCTATCTTTAATAGGAATCGAGAAAATCATGAAAACTTAAAAATCTAGGAATCGATCTAGCACCCCAATTAATTGATATATCTCAATGAAACTTGGTGAAAATATGAAGAATAATAACTTATTTAATCCCTAAAAATTTCAGCTGTCTATCTTTTATAGGAGCCGAGTAAATTACCTTTTCCCCAAAACGTTTCAGATATACAGGCATACATACATACAGACGGACATTTCAAATTATAGAGTAGCTTTGCTACTAATAATACTGCTTTTAGCTTTTAATAGTGTAATACACTGTTTTTAGGATATCTATAAAATTATCTAAAAGATATTTCAACAACCCTGGCATATTTAATCATTGGGATAAAAGGTGATGCTATATATAATTTCAGTATACTGGGAAAATGTTTAAATCAAATGCCCATCAAAAAAATATCTGACATCACTTTTTTAACCTGATGAAGAAATTATTCGCTGGTACAACCAGAGGTGGATTCTTAAAAAAAAATTTGCCCCATTAATCGGTTAGTGGGGAAAATTGTTTTCGAGAAAAATCCTCCAAAATCACATTAAAAATCTACAAAAATTAAATAAAATCTTATGTTAATAACCCTTCTATGATTTTATTTAATTTTTGTAGATTTTTACCGGGATTTTGGAGGATTTTTCTCGAAAACAATTTTGCCCCACTAACCGATTAGTGGGGCAATTTTTTTAAGAATCCACCACAGTTTGTCTATGCTTTTAAGCTATCAGCTTATCTATCTATCTATGATATTAATTCTGTTGTCAATTTGATTCATTCTGTCTAATAAATATTTCTTAAGATTTTGTTGCAATGGATTTATTATTACATGGATCATACTCCAGATTATCATGTACTCTGTTAAAGTGAAACTTGTAGCTAACCAAAATTACGAACATTCCCCCCGCCCACCCCCCTTTCCCCATCCCATCCTCTTCTACTGGATGAACGCGCAAACTGACCAATAATGAGTTCCTTGCTATATTAAGCTGAATTAACCACAAATTTTTTCCTGTCAATATATCCAGTATATCTTATATCCATTATTTCGAAGCTTCTCTAAAATATCAAACCGTCTACAACTGAAAAAGCATGAAAAAAAGAAAATAAGTTCATTTCCTATTCCCAGCAAGATATTTCGCCATAGAGGATCGGCTTCGAGCTCGTGCAATAATATGAATCGATTCCTATGCTACCTCGAATCCCATTCGCCATGAATTAACACCTAATTTTTTTGGCGATAAACGTTGGAAAATCGGCCTTTCAAGCAAAAGGTAGCATGCGAGTTCGCCATCGATATCGTAGCAGAGTAGCATAAATCAATAGAGCGGGAGAGAGAGAGAGGGAGAGAGAGAGAGAGAGAGAGAGAGAGAGAGAGAGAGAGAGAGAGAGAGAGAGAGAGAGAGAGAGAGAGAGAGAGAGAGAGAGAGCTAGAGAGAGAGAGATAGATAGATAGATAGATAGATAGATAGATAGATAGATAGATAGATAGATAGATAGATAGAGAGAGAGAGAGAGAGAGATCATACCATTCCCGGATTAATTTAATAAAGAGTAAGATATGTTTTCTCTCTACCATTTGAGATATCGAACAACGTACCATGCTACCTTTTTTTTAAGATTTGGTTTATTAAGACAGATGGCTGAATTTTTCTGTAAGAGGGCATCAACAGTATGGCTCATTATATATATTCTGGGCTGCTGTGTGATAATTAGGGTTTTAAAATTTCGTCTTCTGCTAAAGAAGATTCAACAAAGAATTATAATTTTTAAGACAATTATGTTGGATTTGGATTTTTTGGCTGTACCTTATTTAGAGAAGAAACTTTGAGCCTATAAAAGCTTAATCCTAAAAAAAATCTTTCCTATTGACAATCGTTCTTCTATACCATTAAATGAAATGGTACTATATTCGAAGGGAAGGGCAGAAAAATAGCCCAAAACCATCCCCAGACTTAATTATAAAAAAAGATACATACTGCATGAAATTAAGAACCCAATTGGTTCAGTATTTATTGATACCTTAAGCTCAGGCAAAAATAAACTTAGTACTTTATATAATAGGATTATAACTTTTATTTTATTTAATTACTCAATCCTTATCATTATTTGAAAAAGTCGTAAAAGTCGTCTTCCTTACAAGGCACCTTTTCTGATTGGTCAAAATAGAATATTCTAGCAGACAACAATATTTACGTCAGCTTAACAACCTCCTCTCATTGGATGAAAATAGTAAAATTTCATAATTTAAGCTCTAACGAATTTTTTTAATTCATAAACGTCAGCTTTTTCTAAGTTTTCATAAAATGCGAATAGGATATTTAAACATAAAGAAATATATAAATGATAATTTGTTTTTAAAAAATAATAATAAGAAGTCAGCTTTTTGTGAAAAATTGTGAAGAAAAAATTCGGGTTTGCTGTGATTGGTCCAAATATCCGGGATCTAACCGTGGTGAAGCTGTATTGGCTCGAGTGACGAGTCATCATTTTATACTTTATTTTCATTTTGACACTTGTTTGGTGATTCTTTGGATGATACGCACACGATTTTGTGCACGTATCTTAATTAGTGATGCAATTAAATTATAATGAATAATAAATGCTACGTATAATTGGTGTTTTAGTCGATTAAAGTGAATTTCAAAGTAAACAAGTTAAAAATCTAATTTATTATTTTAAAAACCTGCATATTTGTATTTATGAAAGTACGTACTTTTCAGTCCAATTAGTGGCTTCGTCTCTAGGGGCACTTGATAAACACCTCTTTGAAGGGTGGTATATATATATACCTCTCGTTAATAGTTTTAAACCCGAGGGGAGGGGGTGATTTGTATATTATTCTGTGCCCCAAAAGAACGTGGGGAGCTTAAATTCGAAGGGTGTAGGTGGGATAGCTAGATAATAGGTTTATACCATACCATCAATTAAATGAAGAGGGCGTGTTACACTTTTGGTAACTAATACTAAGATCAGAAAATTTTGAAAATCATCTGATCCAGACAAACTTAATTTTTTTCTCAAAAAATTTAATATTTTTAAAAAAAATTCTAACTCAAATTTTTATCGTCAAAAGAAACTCCATTGTTAAGTTCAAACAAAACGTAATTCTGTTATTGAAAAAAAAGTTTTACTTAAAAGATTGCGGAAAAAGGTATAAACAAATTATATTTCGCCGGCAGAAAATTGTGTGGTTTTCGGCGAGAGCGGAGGTGTATCGCCGCCGCTTTTTCACAGTTCCACATTATACGTCTTTGAAGCAACTGCAATGACAAATTTCAGTTCCGTAACATTTTTTTAGTTATGTTCCTATGACTTTTTGTTTAGTTACTAAAAGTGTCACACCCACTCTTCTTTTTGAGCATAAAATAACCTAGAGCAATCCAATTAATTAGTTCAGAGCTGGATCTTTAAATCATTTTAGTGATGAGCCAGATCGGGGTGAGCCGAATTTCAGCCAATCACAGCGCGGCATTTCAATAAATGCTGTGATCTCATTTTTGGAAAGTTGGCTCACCTCGATCTAGCTCACCACTAAAATGATTTAAAGATCCAGCTCTGTTGATCTCTTAACTGACAAATATAAAAGCATTCCCATTCTAATATTGGATATTTATTGATACATCCCCTTTTTTAAAACTTTTCAACAAATTTCCTTTTTTTCAGATTCAAGTAAAGTATTAAAAATGGTCCGCTGGTTTGTGTTGAGTGTGTTGGCTGTGTACCTGAGCTCTCCCCTGGTCCTGGCCCTCAAGAAGGGAGATTGCGAGGTCTGTGTTTCTACTCTGGAAAGGTAGGTTGCAAAATAATAGAAGCATGGCCCATCCCACCTCTTGAGAATATAGCTTAAAACCACCCCACAGGACCAGTAGGTATATTCCCTCAAGAGTAGACCTCAAAGTAGTTAAATATAAAAAAAGACCTCATTCATGACAGTTCCATTTATCGTCGTATGAATCCCTATAGCAATAATCTAGGTATTTAATTGATAAATTTAATTAAAAATTTTAAAATATACCTTTAGATATTAGGTATAGAATTAATTACATTAATTTTTGATAATGTATATTCTCTAAAATTGTAGGTATTGTTTTTTTTTGTAAAGCATTCGCACGATCTTTTATTAAATGTATAAAGCATCACTTAAATGAATATTCCTTCTTTCCAGATTTAAAGAAACCCTTTCCTCAGACGATGCGTCTAACCCGGCCAAGATTGAGGCTTCATTCAGAAAATTCTGTAAAGATTTGAAGACCAAGGAGAACAGATTCTGTTATTTCCTGGGAGGAACTGCAGATGCGGCTACAGGTAGATTAATAATAGGACTGTAGGACTACCCTCCTTTTCACAGCCCCAATTATATGGAAATATCTCCTTTTAGTAAATTGAAATATTAGCTTCATTGCCCTCTTCTTTCATGGGTGAAGTACAATTTTCCTGATTTTTTCTCAATGGGATCAAGTGGGCTAAATATTTTTTGATAGGTAGGTAAGGATTTAATCATGTCTGTCCAAAGATAGTAAAGAAATTATAAGAAAATTAGATTCATAAGTCTAATTTAGAAATATTATTTTATACCTAGACAGTTATTAGGTAGGTAAGAAGTCAAAACTTTGTAATTAAAATAAATTTCGACTTTTTTAAAAACTGATAAATGTATGTAGTTAGGTTAGGGGATAGGAGAAAGATTCATCAAATACGAAGTTTACCCGATGGGACGATATTCATATGATACGCAAAATTTCCAATACAAGCTTTTCTTTGCACCTTTTTACTCCTCTTATATAATGCCATTTTTTGTGCAGGTATCTTGGGAGAGATGTCGAAGCCTATGTCATGGGGTATGCCTGCTGACAAAATCTGCGAAAAATTGAAAAAGAAAGACAGACAGGTATATAATATGATAAAGTACAAATTCATAACAAAAATGCTAATTATTAACAATCTTTTTTTTCATTGTAATTTACAAGTCTTTGGTAGACTTCTATTTACCTACACATTAATTATGATATTGATTAACGTTGCAATCATTAACATCAGAAATCTAATCTGGTGTGCTTTTTGTGAAATAGAATTTCTTTGGGCGAGCCGCTGGTGGATTATTTGCAGCTATTTACACTACTATAATTATTAGATGGGTTCATTAATATTTACCCCTTCGACTTTCTGAATGTTTTTTTTTCTTCATATTTTCACAGCTTTTCTCCTATTTCTAGACCCTACAACGGCCATTTTCTAACCCTAACTCAACCTAACCTAACTTTGTTAAAAATTAAAATATATATTTAGACCAAAAAAACTCAAGATGCTCATATGATATTAGCTTAACAATTAACAATCCGAATCCGCTATTTAATTAACGGATTGCGGATTCTGGATTAAAAAATTTGACGGATTCCTGTTTTCGGATTCAAATTGCCAACCCTAGAATAATCTTGTACTTGTTAATTGTATTATTTATCTTACACTCCGTTTTTCAGATTTGCGAGCTGACCTATGAAAAGCAGATTGACTTCAAGAGTGTCGACTTGAAAAAGCTCAAGGAAATTATGTATTCAATGCTTTCAATTAATTCATGATTTTTTTCCTTTTATTGAACTTATTTCATTTTTGATGCAAGAAAAACAGAAAGTTCTCCACCTCCTTTGTTAGGTGAAGTTTAAAAAATGTGAAATTAAGTATCAAATTTAAAACTCATTGCAAGTCACAGTGATTTATTGACAAAGTCTATCAAAGGAAGTCTTCTAATAAAAAGAATAATTCTAATAAATGGAACTATTGACATGCAATTAACTTTAAACGCTTCCTTTTGATTTGGTATTAAGTTTTTTGCTTACAAAATGATATGTTCTTGTCAGTCCCCCCCCCCTACCCTGAAATGTCACGTTGCTTGTAGACCTTAATTTTTTTTGTAATGAAGCAATATAGCATTGAATATATATCTGTTAATCTTAGGTTAAAGACCTGAAGAAAATCCTGAACGATTGGGATGAATCATGTGACGGATGTCTCGAGAAGTCCGATTTCATCAAGAGAATAGAAGAATTAAAGCCAAAGCACATTAGAGAGGAGCTGTAGATTCTAATTCTCTAGTTAAAAAATTAAATTCTCACACACTTTCAAAGTTAGAAGAATAATCTCTGTGCTTTAAAGTCATGCCATGACTCTATATTAGCACATAGACAATGATCAAAGTCTAGTTACCTCTAACATCTTGTAAGACTTTAATTGTGACAGAAAGATATTAAAAATGTGCTCATCGCGTACAACATAACCTAAATAATATCCAGTTTTAAACACCATAGGTTAATTCTTTTTAAAAAATCTTAGATTTTCTTATTCTCGTATTCATTCGAAATCGGCGGTGGAAAAGAACCGGTTGTCATCCATACGAAATAACTAGGTCTAGCATCGTATAACCAGTTTTCTACAAATATAAAAATGTACAATCACAAGATTAAAATCGGTTTTTTAGCCCGTACCTTCGGCAAAAAAACTGGTTTTAATCTTACAATTGTACATTTTATATCCGCGGTAAGTTGTTTATAATACGATGCGAGAAAATAACGTACTTTTGGAAGATTTTTCATTGAAATATTCAAAGATTCTTTCTTGAAAATTCTTTATAGATTCTTAAAGAATTTGCCTTTTTGTTTTCAAATACACATTTACATAGATAGTTCTTCCTTTGATAAAAATGGATTGAAAAATCTGTTTTTGTTGTATGGCTTTAAAAAAAACTTACACTAGCACAATATTATCTAACCAAACCAGTGTTGGATTATAAAGAAAACTTTTATAAAATGTCTGTGATTTATTTTTATATTATACAGTGAAGTGATAAAGTTTAATCGGTGGAATAATAGAAACATGTATATATACTACATCTAGTTTTATTAAGTTTTAGCATTATTGTGTTGAATAATCTGAAGTGGATTCTTAAACGTTTTGGCTCACTAAGGCTCGCTAAAAATTTTTGTGAAAAATCCTCCAAAATCGCATTAAAAATCTTCAAAAATTAAAGAAAATCTTATGTTGATAACCCTTTATGATTTTATTTAATTTTTTTTTACATTTTTGCGATCTTTGAGGATTTTCTAAATTTTTTTAGCGAACCTTACTAATTTTAGTGAGGCAGTGAGCCAAACATTTTAAGAATCCACCTCTGTTAACAAACTCATATCTTCATAATACAAAACAAATCATCAATGTTTTATTTCATTAATTTTTCTTTCTGAAAATGAATACCTATTTTAGTTATTTTATGTAATGGAAAAATATTAAACATGTTTCATCGAAATTTCTGTTGTATTGTTAGTAAATAAAAAATTAAAATTTTAATTCTTAGGTTTTATTGGTTTATGTTGGTTTTCAGATTCTTAAAATGTTCAGTTTGTTTTATTTTTGTACAAGGATGACAACATCCATAAAAGCGAAGCACTGAAACGGTAGGACAAACGTACATTAATACTTTTATAATGTCCGAACTGAATAATCAGAATATAAAGGTATAAGGGTCGAAGCAAAATTGTAAGAAAATTTGTTGAAAAACTGCTTGATACAGGATAATGTTTATGGACAAACTTACATTTTTAGGACTTGATTATAGAGTTCCTTCGCTTATAACATTATACTTTGTTGTCTTAGGAATCAATATACCAAAAATCAGATCAATCGGATAATTAGATCACATACTTTTTTTTGTAAAAAAGTAAAATCAACATGATTAAAATGGATGGACGGACATTCGTGTAATGATTATAGAGTTGCCACGCTTTCTAAATCGTACCTAATGGAAAATGGAAAAAAACTTTTTTTGGAAGTAATTTTTTTCTAGGGGCAATTTCATTTATCAATAGGTATACTGAATTCTTTTTTCAGTATCGAAAAATGTTTTGATGCTCTTTAAGCAGTTTTAGGTACCTAGAGGTAATTTCTGTTGTGGAAAACCAAAGATTATTGAGCTTTAAGTATTTCCACTTTACAATTTGCCTACAGTGATTGTCCATTCCAATATGATTACTTACTTAAAGCGAAGCTTTTCTATAATTAGGGTCGGTCGGTTCGTCCGTAACGGATAGCTTTCTTCGTTAATTTAGGCATGTTAGAATTGTCCTATCAATTTCAAACTTAGCATGATGATTCCTGTTGTATTTAGGTATGATTTAGATAGTGTAGCAACTCTATAATCGTTACCAGAATGTCCGTACGTCCATTTTAAAAATGTTGATTTTAAACTTTTTTAGCAACAATTTTTTATGTGATATAATCATCCGATTGATGTTATTTTTTGAGTACTGATTCCTATTACAATAAGGTACAATATTGTAAGCAAAGTATCTCTATAATCAGTCTGTCATACCATATGGATGTTGTCATACTTGTTTTATTTAATCTTCAGAAAGCACATAATAAGTAGGTATTAGTTATTTCTCGTATCGTATTATAAACGGCTTTCCGCGGATATAGAATGTACAACTAAAGATTAAAACTTGTTTTAGTTAGCCCAGAGGTGCCGGAGGCACCGGCAAAAAAACTGGTTTTAATCTTATGATTGTACATTTCTATATTCGTAGAAAACTGGATATAATACGATGCTAGACATAGTTTTTTGGTATGGATGAGAACCGGTTCCTATCCACCGGATTCGAATGAATACGAGAAAAACTTTTACGCAAAATATAAAGTGTCTGTAATAATGTATATTTTATGCTTTAATGGGAGAAGTCCATTAAAATATCCTTATACTAAAGTAACAGGATGTCTGTGTGTTTGTTTGTACCAAAGGATCTCGCTAACCGCTGAACCGATCGGGTTCTCCTTAACAGGGTAGCTTCTCATAGGTCCCAAGAAGGTTTATAACTATTTTCTTGGGGGGTGGGACACCCCCAACCCCCCAAAAAATGAAAAATCCCCCCCCAAAAAAATTCTTTTTATTTATTTTGATTAAAATTAAAAATTAGGGGGGAAGGGGGCGGGGCACCCCTTCCAAACATTTTTTTTCGTCCCCTCAAAAAATTTTTTTTCTTTTTCTTTTAAAATCTAAAATAAGAAATTGGGTTATCAAAATCGACTCTCCCCTCCTCAAGTGCCCCTAGAGGCCTCAAGGGGGCGTAGCCGCTAGTTTTAATTAAAGTATGACTAGGTCAGCATATTAGCATATTTACGATGTGTTGCCCCCCAACGACAGATGAAAAACAGGTTTCGTGATTTTTTCCCCGAATAAATTTCGTTATTGGTATAAGCTGGGTTGGTTCAATAAGTAGAGCGTTAAAAAAACGTCTCAACTACATATTGTAATCTACAGAAGGGGTTATTTTGTGTATCATCATTGGGGATGTACATCAATTTATCGGCTGTTGTCCTTTCCCTGTAGATCCCTGATAAAAACGTAATCTTTGGTTTACAATAATTGATCAAACATGCGGCACCAGCAGTTGCTAAGGATACTAACCACCACCTCTATCTCCAGTGCTAGTCTATACAAAACCACACCACCGTACGCACAATTTGCGTCAGTAGCAGCAGCAGCAGCAGCAGGTGAGTGAGGAGTGGGGGGTGATCAGTAATAAAATGCGGTTTACGCGGTCATACGCAATGTTGGAAGGGTGACGCAAGATCTCAGTTTTCGCGATTGATTTACATATTTCTCTATAAGAAAAAAAAACGATGCTCGCTAATTCGCTATGACATGAAGATGAATTTTTCTCAAATTGCAAAAACTGATATCTCTAATTTGCGTCACCCTTCCAACAATGCGTATGACCGCGTACGACTTTCAGAAACGGCATTTTATTACTGGTCACCAGGAGTGGGGGCGTGTAAAAGCGTCATGGTTGTGCTATTTCTCAGGGAGAGGGAGAAGACAATGGCTCTAAAATTCATCTACAACATTTTTTTTTCTTCATTATTTACTAGTCACAAAATACATAAAAAGAGTTTTGGTGTATATTAATTTGTAGTTCATTGTCCCATTCCTTTACCCCTGATTAGTTCTCCTTCGTTATTTTTATTATTTAGTAGTGATCATAAAGGTCATACGTGAATATACCAATATACAAGAATTTTGACTATTGTTTAGATCTTAAAAAAACATAAATTACATTGATTTGTGATTTAGTTGATATTGTTTAATTTTGTTAATGGAATAAGGATGACAACCTCTTTAAGTTGTCAAGCACAAATTTAAAATCATTTTTAAAAATACCAAAAAAAGTAAAAAAAAATGGACTAACAAAAGTCAGCCATATCTATAATACAAAGTAGAATAATGTCTGTCCGTCCGTCCGTCTGAAGCTTAAGATCTCGGTAACCACTGAACCGATTGGATTCTACTCTTCAGGGAATATACATACTGGTCCTGTGGTGGTTTTAAGCTATTTTCTTGGGGGGTGGGACACCCCCAACCCCCCCAAAAACAAAAAATCCCCATCCCATTTTTTTTTTTTTTTTTTGCAGGAGATTTCCTTGGTCCTTTTACGATTTTCACCTTAATTTTTTTTGATTACCTCTTGGGGCAAAGCCCCTAGAGGCTAGGGGCGAAGCCGCTAGTATCTTTACAAGTAGTCGTTTAATTTATATTTCCCCTTTAAATATGACTCTTAGCAATGCTGACAAACTAAATAGAAGCGCAGAAACTCACGTTTCTCTTTAGCCGTACATACAGACAAACAGACTATGTTAATCATAGAATTGCTTTGCTATAAAACAATCCAGTTTTTACTCAAGTCCTGAAATAATGACATTGGGTGTAGCTGGTTTTAGTGAACAATCTTTAATTAAGGTTTTAACCAAACAACATCTATTTAGTTTTACTTATCATATCTCAGTTTTAGTAGGAAAGCACAGCTACTCTTTAATCAGGGCTTGTCCGTTCATACGTATGTTGCAATGTAAAAGTACAAATTATTTAGTGATGTTTTGTGAATAATTTTAAAATTTTTTTCTCGTATTCATTCGAATCCGGTGGATAAGAACCGGTTCTCATCAATACGAAAAAACTATGTCTAGCATCGTATTATATCGAGTTTTCTACGAATATAGAAATGTACAATTATAAGATTAAAACCAGTATTTTTAGCTCGTGCCTTCGGCATCTCGGGGCTAAAAACCTGGTTTTAATCTTATAATTGTACATTCTATATCCGCGGAAAGCCGTTTATAATACGATGAAAGAAATAACTGTTCACTACTCTTTACTCATAAAGCTATTGTTATCAACCAATGCTGCGCTTCTTATGGACATGAACCTTGTCAAATATTTTATGTTAATTCCTAAGGAGCAGTGTTTCGGATCCGCATTGATTGTATGCTTGTATGCGGATCCGTATCCTCCAAATTTGGTCAGTGCGAATCCGGATCCGGATCCTTGACAATAAAAATAAAATCACCAAATATTTTAAAAAATATTTATTCTTTAATTCGAATTCAAAAATACTTTTAATTTTCAAGTCTGAACCTAAACCTTAAAGATTGGCTCACATCAAGAGAATGTCTGAGATTTTATATAAGTTTAGGTAGATTTTTCCGGATCCGGATCCTTGGACTCAAAAAAATGCGGATCCTTGCGGATCCGGATCCGAAACTCTGCTAAGGAGTATTTAACGTAAAACTATTTTCAGAAATGAGTGTAGAAGACGCCAAGAGAAAGGCAGCTTTTGCAGCAGTCGATAATCATGTCAAAAAAGGACAGGTACCTTTTTTAATTCCTGATCAAAATAGTGTATTTTTCAATAGGTACCTACTTAACTTATCCTAATAGCATATACATTCCTCCCAGTAACGTAGCTACTCTTTAATCCACTTTGTCTGTCTTTCAGTCAGTCCGTAACACTATTTGGGAAATTTTCTCAACTGTTATTGAAGATAGACAACTGAAAATTTCAGTGAAAATTCCTACGACATGTCATTGTCCACATCTAGTCTATGCATTGTTTTGCCTGTCTGTCTTTCAGGCTTTAAGATGGTTCCAGGACAAACGCAGGAGTGTTGAAATATTAACTTTATTAAGTATTTCTCTACAGATTAGGTTAGGTTAAGATATGAATGAACAAATAAACCCCCCGCAGGGGTTAGGCATTTAAAAAACCTATAAGATGGTCTAAAATAGGTTAGGTTAGGTTAAGTGTCCACTCCGACGTTTGGGACCCCTGCGTTTGTCGTAGGACCTTTAAGATAATTAAACCTTATGTTAAAGGTTTCGTGATTTTTTTTCTTTCTTTTACCTTTTATGATAACTGAACATCTGCACTGTAAATCATTTTGTCTGTTTGTCAATTCAATGATTAGGTATTGTGTTTCTATATTTATGGATGTTGTCATCCTTGTTTATAAATTGGTAGTGTTCCTGACAGGGGTGTGTTCTGCAAAATTGACCCTGCAAGGGGGGGGGGGGGAGATAAAAAATTTGTGGTTTGAGGAAAAAATGCAGAAATTAAGAGAACTGAAAACATTTTTTCCAATCCCCCCCCCCCCCTAGATATACCACACTTTTCTGGGATCTTGCTGAGTCAAGTATCAACTGTTGGGAATATCAAAGGATGACTCCATGCAAAATTTTAGCCGGATCCGGCCAAAACCGGCCGTGAATTTTATGAAAAACCGTTTTTTTCCGGTTTTTAAGGGGTATCTGTAAATCGATTCAGCTGGAGCAAAACCGGTTGGAGGTACAAAAAATTTTACTTTACATGAAATTTAGCCAATGCAATTGCCTACAAAATTGTACTTCATCATCAACTTGATTGGACAACTCTTTCCCCTCCTAAATGTCCATTAAAACCTCGGAAACGGCAAAAATCGCCAAAAATCACGCCTTCGGCGGCGAATAACGGCTAAACGGTCAGCCGGAGGCGAATGAAACATAAATAAAGAAATGTCCGCCTCAAAAAGTTGTTCAACATCAAAGATATGCTTGAAGTCTCTTAAACGACTCCTTCCCCTCCTTTAAGGGGATAAACTGAAAAAACGTGATTTTCAAAAGTATGCCCACTTCGTGGGTGTGGGGGGCACTGAACCCGTCACCCCAGGGTCACCAAATATAAAGTCTAGGCAGCCCACAATGCTGAATTTTCACCAAGTGAAAGTCTTGTGTCATTATCTCTTATGAGAAAAAAGTTATTAATTAATTAAAATTTCAAATTGTGATTTTTTGATGGATTTCTTTGATGAAATGACAGGCTGGTCAATTTTTAGGCCATTTTTTGCGGTTTTTGGGCCGTCACGCCCAAACGGTTTGATATAGTCTCACGGGACCTTTTGCCCGACCTAAGTCTGGTTATTTGTGAGGTCTAGGAAAATAAATCAGACTTATGCAAAAGATTATAATTATAATCTTTACACAGAAAAATGGCACGCGGTGAGGGTTTGAGGGGGCAAAATGAGCCAACCAGCGATTTTTGACGGCGCACAGGGACGGTGTGCTTCATCCAATCCGGGATTTTTTTTTTCTTAGACCTCACAAATAACCAGACTTAGGTCGGGCTAAAAGTCCCGTGAGATTATCTCAAACCGTTTGGGCGTGACGGCCCAAAAACCGCAAAAAATGGCCTAAAAATTGACCAGCCTGTCATTTCATCAAAGAAATCCATCAAAAAATCACAATTTGAAATTTTAATTAATTAATAACTTTTTTCTCATAAGAGATAATGACACAAGACTTTCACTTGGTGAAAATTCAGCATTGTGGGCTGCCTAGACTTTATATTTGGTGACCCTGGGGTGACGGGTTCAGTGCCCCCCACACCCACGAAGTGGGCATACTTTTGAAAATCACGTTTTTTCAGTTTATCCCCTTAAAGGAGGGGAAGGAGTCGTTTAAGAGACTTCAAGCATATCTTTGATGTTGAACAAATTTTGAGGCGGACATTTCTTTATTTATGTTTCATTCGCCTCCGGCTGACCGTTTAGCCGTTATTCGCCGCCAAATGCGTGATTTTTGGCGATTTTTGCCGTTTCCGAGGTTTTAATGGACATTTAGGAGGGGAAAGAGTTGTCCAATCAAGTTGATGATGAAGTACATTTTTGTAGGCAATTGCATTGGCTAAATTTCATGTAAAGTAAAATTTTTTGTACCTCCAACCGGTTTTGCTCCAGCTGAATCGATTTACAGATACCCCTTAAAAACCGGAAAAAAACGGTTTTTCATAAAATTCACGGCCGGTTTTGGCCGGATCCGGCTAAAATTTTGCATGGAGTCATCCTTTGATATTCCCAACAGTTGATACTTGACTCAGCAAGATCCCAGAAAAGTGTGGTATATCTACCCCCCCCCCCCTCCTACTAGGTGAAAAAAAACTAAAAAATATGGGAGGGGGGATAAAATGGATAAAATATAGAGTTCTTTAAATATTTTTCTATTTTTCATCCTCCTTGGTAGAAAAAACTAAGTGGGAAAAATATGAAAAAAATTGTAGCAGTGGAAAAAAATTAATATTGTGCAGAATATACACCCCTGGTTCCTGATGGAATCAGTGATGGCAATCCCTTTTCGATTAACCCGTCAATTTTTGGAGCAACACTCAGAATCCAAAATCCGCGAAAATTTTGATGTTTAGCCGGATTAATCCGCATCTGTTTAGGATGAATTCGCATCTGTTTAGGATTAATCCGCATCTGTTTAGGATTAATCCGCATCTGTTTAGGATGAATCCGCATCTGTTTAGGATTAATCTGACAATGCAATATTTGTTAATCCGATCAGAATACGAATTTAGTTTTTGTGCCTTTGATTACCATCCCTGGATTTAACATGAGTGAAACCGTTTATTATTGTTATTATTATGGTTGGCAATCCGAATCCGGGATCCGGAATCCGAAATCCGCCTAATTTTTAGCCAATTTTGGAATCCGAATCCGTAATCCGTTTTAATAGTGGATTTGGATTCTTAATTGGTAGGATAAAATTAACGTCTTGAGTTTTTTCTTTCAACTCCGCCTTTTTAAAGGCTAAGATCACCATCATTATGTATAATATCTTTTAAAATCTGGTTCGATTCTATAAAGTGAATTATAGAGAACACCAAGAACATTAATTCTTAGGACATAAGTAGCACCTAAAGGGGGGGGGGCGAAAGTGACACTTTTTGAAACCAAAACTAAAAGTCAAAGGAACTCAACTAAAAAAAGAGTTACAGGTCTGACATTTTGCATGGCAGTTGCTTTATAGGGGTACAATATGGAACTGTGAAGAAACGGCGGCGCAACCGCCGAAAACTGCCGAGAAAAGGCAACAAAAATTACGGCGGGAAACGGCGGTTTTCGGCGGTTGCGCCGCCGTTTCTTCACAGTTCCATATTGTACCCCTATAAAGCAACTGCCATGCAAAATCTCAGACCTGTAACCCTTTTTTTAGTTGAGTTCCTTTGTTGACTCTTAGTTTTGGTTTCAAAAAGTGTCACTTTCGCCCCCCCCCTTTATTAATTTCTAAAAAAAGCCTTTTAAAATATTGCTAGAATCCGGAATCCGCCGAAAATAAGAATCCGGAATCCGCGGGAATCCGCCTTTTTTTGGACGGATTCTTGTAAGAATCCGAATCCGGTCCAAAAATTTGACGGATTGCCATCCCTAGTTATTTTTTTTTAGGTTGTTGGAGTTGGTTCTGGGTCGACGATTGTTCATGCTGTAGATAGACTCAAACAACGAGCACAGGAAGAAGATCTTAATATTAGGTACATTATGGAAGACGATATTTTAAAGAGTAATTTCATTTTCTTGGTTGCTATTCGAGATATAAAGCTTTCGTAACATCGCACCTTATGGGTTGATTTTTCGTATTTTTCACAGTAGCTTTTCTCCTATTTCTAGCCCATGCGGGGGGCTCTAACCCTGCGGGGCCAATTACTTAACCCTGTGGCCCGTGGGACAATCACCTAACCCAATATTACCTAACCTAACCTAAAATAACCTATAAAAAGCCATTTTAAAAATACGATGAATCGCCACTTATGGGGCGAGGTTACGAAAGGAACTATTCCCGCTTTTTTTTGGTTAAGATATTCTTGCTATTGAGTATGTAGAATATAACTAACTTGGTCCGTCGGTTTTAATACAAAAGACAAATATTTTTTTTAAAGCGAAGCTTTTCTATAATTAGAGTATGTCCGTCCATACGTCCGTCCGAGATAATTAGGCATGTTAGAATTGTCCTATCGATTTGATTTCAAACTTTGCATGGTGATTCCTGTAGAAGTTAGGTACGATTTAGAAAGCGTAGCAACTCTATAATCATTACCAGAATGTCCGTACGTCCATTTTAAACATGTTGATTTTTCAACTTTTTTAACAACAAAGAGAGAGGTCATTTTCTAGTAAATCCCATAAAGGTGTGTGTTATAAGGCCTAAAAATAGTAGTAGAAGGATAAGGTGACCTATATATTTGTATTCCCTATTGAATAGAACAATAGGGAATTTTTTTTTTTTTTTTGATAACCGTATCTGGAATATCTTAAAAAAATACGAAATTTCTATCAAACGCTTTGTTTGGCTCAAACTGATAAAAATTAAAAAAAATATAATTATAATAATAATGTTTTCTATAGGTACAAGGTAAAGGTTAAGAACAATCTATACCACTAAACAAAGGAAGAAGCCATTCTTTACAGGTTGATTTATTCAAGGTGACAAAAATTAGTTTTATGTTTGTGGAATTTCATGTTTGTTTGCTTTGAAATAGAAGGTTTCAATGTGCATTGTTTCATTTCAATTTCACTACAGCGAACAACTACATTTTAGAAGTTTAGAACATTTTTTTCTGTAAATTAAACTTTCATTATCAAAAAACTAACTTGTTTTTAAACTATATTTTGGTCAATCTTTGAAACTAAAAATGACATACTACACAACAAGCAAAGAAAGAATATACAACTTAAAGAAACCTTGATGAAAAGAAAAGACAATTTATACATTTAGATAGTCCATATGACCCCATTTTTCATCAAACTTTATAAGGTATTTTTTTAGACATAAACCTTTGTATACTTTTAGTTATAAAAGAGGAACGTCCGGCATTATTTGCGATGAAATTATTCAATGATATAATTTAGGCTAGTTTTATTAAAAGAAATTTAACTATTCATAACTGACTTTTTATATGATTTGTCATATGCTCTACATTATATGAATAATTTACCCAAGATAAGCGACAATTTTTAGATGTCTCATAATACGAACTAGATAAAAAAATATGCCCTTAGGTAGGTACCAATATCTGTAAAAATGTCTCAATCAATGAGATACATTGAATGTACCTTTAGTATTGGCTGATTTAGACAATATGTCTCTAGGTTATCTGTATTATTAAAAGCCAGAATATTTACCCAGGAAATATGTTGACTATCGTCATTTAAGAAATAATTATTATTATTAACTTCAGTGGCGCAAACATAATGCCCCTCCTTACTATTAGGTCTAAAAAAATACCTTATAAAGTTTAATGAAAAATGGGGTCATATGGACTATCTAAATGTATAAATTGTCTTTTCTTTTCATCAAGGTTTCTTTAAGTCGTATATTCTTTCTTTGCTTGTTGTGTAGTATGTCATTTTTAGTTTCAAATCCTATTTTAAAGCCAGAATATCTTTTTTTATAATAAAGATTGACCAAAATATAGTTGAAAAACAAGCGTTTTTTGATAATGAAAGTTTAATTTACAGAAAAAAATGTTCTAAAATGTAGTTAATCACTGTAGTGAAATTGAAATGAAACAATGCACATTGAAACCTTCTACTTCAAAGCAAACAAACATGAAATTCCACAAACATAAAACTAATTTTTGTCACCTTGAATAAATCAACCTGTAAAGAATGGCTTCTTCCTTTGTTTAGTGGTATAGATTGTTCTTAACCTTTACCTTGTACCTATAGAAAACATTATTATTATAATTATATTTTTTTAAATTTTTGTCAGTTTGAGCCAAACAAAGCGTTTGATAGAAATTTCGTATTTTTTAAAGATATTCCAGGTACGATTATCAAAAAAAAAAAAAAATTTCCCTATTGTTCTATTCAATAGAGAATACAAATATATAGAGCACCTTATCGTTCTACTACTATTTTTAGGCCTTATAACACACACCTTTACTGGATTTACTAGAAAATGACCTCCCTCTTTTTATGTGATCTTATTATCCGTTTGATCTGATTTTTGGTATATTGATTCCTGGGACAACAAAGAACAATATTATAAGCAAAGCAACTTTATAATCAAGTCCTAAAAATGTAAGTTAAAGTATGTCCATAAACATTATCCTGTATCAAGCAGTTTTTCAACAAATTTACTTACAAATTTGCTTCGACTCTTATTCATTTATATTCTGATTATCTTACACTATACAAGTGTTAATGTTCGTCTGTCCCACCGTCTCAGTGCTTCGCTTTTATGGATGTTGTCATCCTTGTTGCATAAAGGTGACGTGTGATTATCACATTATATTTCTTTTTTATTACTTCTGAACATCTGCTTTATTACTCACTTTGTCCGTTTGTCTATTTTTGATTTTTTGGTGCTTCGCTACTTATGGTTGTTGCCATCATTTTTTTTGCAATCGATCGCTTATATAAAAGTAACAGGATGTAAGTCTGTCTGTGTGTGTGTGTGTGTTTGTAGCGAAGTAACTCGCTATCCGCTTAGCAGATATGGATCCCCTTTACAGTAAAGCTTCTAATTGGTCAAGGGAAGGTTTAAAAATGCAATCGTACTATAACAGGGGGAGGGGACGTTTGGCTGTTTATTACATTAGTCCCAAAAGTTTTAAAATAAAAACTCTTATTCGTTGTTTAACAACTTTGGGGACATTTTTAAATTATGATTGGTTAGTTCAACCACTAATTCAATTTAGAGAAGGGGTAATTTTTTGTATCATCATTGGGGATGTACTTCAATTTATCGGCGATTTTCTTATCCCTTTAGATTCCTGGCTATTCCCCCTATTATTTTTTCTTCTTTAGATGTGTTCCGACGAGCTTTCAGGCGCGTCAACTCATACTCGATGCTGGTCTAATACTCACTGATTTAGAGAGAGAATCTCAGGTTATATTGATAATAATGCAGGGGTAGCTTTTCTATCAATTAATTCTACAAAAAATCACGAAACCTTTCAAAGTTTTCTACAAAAAAATCCCTGATAATAATGTACCCTTATAGAATACGTGGATATTGACAGGGTAGAATTTGTCGTCAACTTAGGTTGCTACTATGGACCTCATTTATTGACCAGTTCGTTCATCCAGTTGGAGAGGGGTTAGGATAAAGGGGGCGGTTGGGGAATATTGTTATTTTAGCCAGCTGTGAGTATTACGGCGTTTTTTTTTCAATTTTAAAAATTTGAGTATACCCCCCCCCCCGACAACGAACAACTATTTTAGTTTAGGTTAGGTTAGGTTATAGGCTAGGGAGACGAGCGCTGCGGCCAGAATTGTTAGTTTTTTTTTTTTTTTGGGGGGGGGGGGTACTCAAATTTTCAAAATTGAAAAAAAAAAATTTCTAAGAGGATAATACCAGTATTACTTGATAAGAGTACATGAAAACTTAGTGCAACATCCAAATAATATTTCGATTTTAACACAAAATTCATGAAACTTGTAAATATTACTACTTATACATACAAAGTGAGTGGCCGGGCGGACAGACATACCCTAGTTAGAGAGTAGCTGCGATACTATTTCGATTAATGAAATATTTGTTAAGGTTGATATAACAATTGATGGCTGTGATGAAGCAGACGACAACCTTACCCTCATCAAGGTAAACAAAAAGTATTTCTCCATGTCACAAAGAGGAAGGGTACTTTAGGTTGGGTCATATATATCTCCTAAAAACGCCTATCTAAGAAAGCGCCTAGTATAATCTAAAAAAAACATCAAAGACTTCAATTAAAAATGATTTGCCAGTACAAACTAGCAGTGCCCAAACTTTTACACCAATATTTAAAGAGATATTTTTCGTCATAGAGGAAGAGGGTTTTTTTTAATGCAACCATCTCGAAATCAGTGAGCAAATGGCATGAGTAATCCTTGGTAAGTCTATTTTTCCTAAATCGAACAAAAAGTTGGAATAGTAACGGCTGGCGGCTCAGCCGTTTAGTCGTTTTTTTCCTATTTTCAGGGTAAATCCATCATTAATTACGTAGGAATCAACTTTTTAAAACAACCGTTTGATAGCGTTTTGGAATAGAAAAGAGTATTATGTGGAGAAAGGTTTCGTGACTTATTTGCAATATAAATATCCAAAAAATGGGAAAACGACTGAGCCGCCAGCCGTTAGCCGTTACTTTTCCAACTTTTTGTTCGTGTATTGGAAGTATAATAGTGTGATGCGTTTGTGAACTCGAACCTTTATCCTTTTGTTTTCCTTATCATTAATGTCAGTTTGGAAAGCGGTGAGATTCAAATGTTCATAATTGGACGCGGCATTCAAAACAATGCTTGCGCATGGACCATAAACAAAGCGAGCGTAGCCATCTTTAATCTTTCTTTCAAAATGTGCGGATTATCTGCGTGATAAAAAACCATGTATAGTCAGAATTGTGGTGTTGTCCGTACTGAAAAATACCTTTGAGTGCTTCCCGGCTTTACAGGAACAAAAACTTCGGTAAGAATTCTTTCTTTAAGCATTTTTAATGGAATGGAGTGAATTTTTAAAGACGGCAAATTAATCTTTCATTTTTACTTAAATTAGACCAAGTAATTAATTTATTTTGTATCAGAATATTTTAATCGTAGTCTATAATGATTTTGTTTATGAATTTCAAACTCGTATTTAATTTTGATTAATTTTAAGCAAAAAGTAACCCTAGCATTTTATATATTTTAAAATATAATTTCGAAGTCACGCAACCTCTCATAATGAATATTTACTTTATTAAAAAAAGACGATTGTTCCAAATAAGAAAAGATTTATTCTCTTTTACAAGACTTATTTTATCATGTATTTAACATTTTAATATTTGATTATTAATTTTGTTATTTTCTATTTCAGCATGACCGTTTTCATACAATAAATTGTATTAGTAACTATGCTGGTTTTGTCTCTTGTGGGAAGTAGCAGGTTTTGTACGTCTGTACGTAAAGATCTGGTAAACGGCCAGCCAAATGCCGTTGTACCGAAACAGTTCGATTTAGGAAAAATAGACCTACCAAGGATTACCTACTCACGCAAAATTTCAGATGGAAAATCGAATTCAAAGTGCCATTTGCTCACTGATTACGAGATGGTTGCATTAATCCCCCGCCCCCCCCCCCCCTTTTGCTCCATAAGACAGACATCTAAAATAATTTTGAGGGGGAGGTTAACGATGAACGTTAGCCAAAGCAAAATGGAAATAACATGCTAGATTACAATCATCAATTTGGGTTCTGATTATTTGATACTGTGATACTTTGGGCAGAAATGATGGTACACCTAAAATGCTAGGTATGTAGGATATGTCGAAAAACATTTCAAAATTTCATCTAGGTACAAAATATTTTCCCAGTGTTAAAAAGATAAATGTTTACTAGGGTGGAGGCGGTTGTCTGACCCAAGAGAAGATTGTGGCTGCATTTAGCAAGGTACATTTTTTTATCATCAAAAACAGAATCTTTTAGAACACAAAGGGAAACTGAAATTAACTGTAGAATACAATTACACTGGTACCCAAAATTTCGTAGAGATGTTACCTTCGTCGTTGGCTCAAAAAATTTATTAAGGGGGGGGGGGGAGTTCTTACACATTTGCGTAAACGTGGTATATGCTTTATCTTTGGACTGAGAGGATAGGTTATAAAAGATAAAATCATTCTTATATGATGAATTTTCCCAAGTTTTACGATTTTTTGGATAGGCCTCCAGGTTCCGGAGCTCCAGGCCTCAAAATATGCAAAATATGTTTCTTTTTGAATTTATTCACATATTTAAAAAAAAAAACATGCATAGGTATTTTGTTTCATAAGCTGACTTCTAACTCTTAATTTTTTTTTTCGTTTTTACCTTTACAGAGACCACCTGGAGGCCTGGAGCTCCGGCACCTGGAGGCCTATCCAAAAAAATCTTTAAAACTTGGGAAAATTCATCATATAAGAATGATTTTATCTTTAATAACCTATCCTCTCAGTCCAATGATAAAGCCTATGTACCAGGTTTACGCAAATGTGTCAGAACTCCCCCCCACCCCCCTTATTTTTTGGTTTATGATCATTGTAGATATATATCGCCACTTTTCCTATCCCTAAAGAACTATGGTTAAAATAAGCACAGAGAAAAACTTATGTCGAATTTCAGAAAGACAAGTAGTGAAACTATCTACTAAAACATATAATCAAATATTTATTGAAATATTGGAATTTACCTTATTTGGTATATAATAGTATAATTAGTACTAGCGGCTACGCCCCTAGAGGCCTCTAGGGGGCACTTGAGGAGGAGAGAGTCAAATTTAATAACCCAATTTCTTATTGTAAATTTTAAAAGAAAAAGTAAAAAAAATTTTGGGGGGGGCGAAATTTTTTTTTTATGAGGGGGGGGGGGCGGATTTTTCATTTTTTGGGGGGGTTGGGGGTGTCCCACCCCCTTAAAAATAGTTATAAACCTTCCCGGGACCTATGAGAAGCTACCCTGTTAAGGAGAACCCGATCGGTTCGGCGGTTAGCGAGATCCTTCGGTACAGACACACAGATACACAGATACACACACAGACAAACAAACATCCTGTTACTTTAGTATAAGGATATAATTGTTTTTCAAGTAAATTTTTCGCACTTCGATAAATTTGATAGGTAATTAATTTTTTATGTTTATATTTTTAGGAGTTTGTTGTAATAGCAGATTACAGAAAGAATTCATCTCAGTTAGGTAAGATTTACTCTTTCATGTAAATTGAATCGCGTCATTCCAGAGGACATAACATCATTCCTGAGGACATAACATCATTCCTGAGGACATAACATCATTCCTGAGGACATAACATCATTCCTGAGGACATAACATCATTCCTGAGGACATAACATCATTCCCGAGGACATAACATCATTCCTGAGGACATAACGTCATTCCGACACTGCCAGAAAAACAAGATGTGAATTTCTGGCTTTATAAACAGGATCACTTGTTTGCCATTCACGCTGCAATAATACTTTTTCTAGGGTTGAAAATTCGCCCAATTTTTGGGCCAGATTTTCGGATAAATAAGCATGAAAAGCAACAGTCAAAATAAAATACAAAAACTTGGGATGCTACCCACCACTTTTCTTGTAGTTAAGAAACAATAAAATACGTTTTTAGTTATTATTGGCATATTTAAAAAAAATATATTTTATGTGCTACTTAAGTCATGAAAATTAATAATCCAAGATTGCGGATTTGGATTGCCAGCCCTACTTAATCTATAATACAAAGTAGAACGATGTTTGTTTGTCTGTCTGTCTGTCTGTTTGTTTGTAGCGAAGGATCTCGCTATCCGCTGAACCGATCGGGTTCTCCTTTACATAGTAGCTTCTCATTGGTCCCGGGAAGGTTTATAACTATTTCTTGGGGGTGGGGCAACCCTAACCCCCAAAAAATGAAAAATCCCCCCCCCCCAAAAAAAAAAAATTTCTTTAAAATCTAAAACACGAAAAATTAGTTTGATAAAACCTCTTGGGGCAAAGCCCCTAGAGGCTAGGGGCGAAGCCGCTAGTTTCTTTATAAAGCTCGTGCTTTAAAAAAAGGTTTTATTTTCTATGCGGATAGAACGCATGAATTTGTGCGATCTAAACTTGTTTGTTGCCTTCCCTAAAAGCGCTGAATTTAAAAGAAATCAAAACTAAAGGGGTAATAGTTTTATTTGTATTTGACTAAGCACTGCGGGCGACATCCCGTGGGGCATAAACCTGCAGTGCCCTAACTTTGCTGGACACACCTAGACATGTAATTGAAAAACAAACACAATCCACTAAGAACTTTTTGGCCAACTGTCATCGGTTCAACTATACTGAATAATGTTAAACTTCTGTTTTTTTAGGTCAACAATGGAAGTATGTGCCCATTGAAGTTGTACCCTTTGCATGGAAACAGGTTTCTCGTATTCATTCGAATCCGGTGGATAAGAACCGGTTATCATCCATACGAAAAAACTATGTCTAGCATCGTATCATATCCAGCTTTCTACGAATATAAAAATGTACAATCATAAGATTAAAACCAGTTTTTTTTAGCCGGCACCTCAAGGCTAAAAACCCTTTTATTCTATATCCGCGGAAAGCCGTTTATAATACGATGCGAGAAATAACTATTATTGCATTTTTTCTATGAGAAATGTTTCTCAGAAAAATCAAAAGATTTATAGTTTATTGTTCTTTTTTCATTTTTATACGTTATCCTTATACTAAAGTAACAGGATGTCTGTGTGTTTGTGTGTCTGTACCGAAGGATCTCGCTAACCGCTGAACCGATCGGGTTCTACTTAACAGGGTAGCTTCTCATAGGTCCCGGGAAGGTTTATAACTATTTTCTTGAGGGGTGGGACATCCCCAACCCCCCCAAAAAAAGAAAAATCCCCCCTCCCCCCGATTTTTTTTAACTAAAATAAAAAATGAGGGGGAAGGGGGCACCATCCCTCCCCCCCAAAAAAAATTTCGCCCCACCCAAAAATTTTTTTACTTTTTCTTTTAAAATCTAAAAAAAGAAATTGGGTTATTAGATTCGACTCTCTCCTCCTCAAGTGCCCCTAGAGGCCTCTAGGGGCGTAGCCGCTAGTTGGAGATATGATGCTGGGTGTAAGTTTAATATTTTTTTGTGTATTTTTATTTTTGTATCTACCTTTGGTCTATTTTAATTGTTTCAGGTGAAACAAAAGATTGAAAGTGAATTAGGAGGCGAAGCTAAACTCAGAATGGCCAAAGCTAAAGCAGGTAATATGTCTGTCTATTTGTTTTTCTGTCTGTGTGTAGCTTAAGATTGATTGATTGATTGATTGATTAGCCATAGATGATAGTTTCTTAGGGTTTGGGCCTGAGTAGTCATGGAGTAGGCTGAGACACTTTTGTCTAGCCACTAGGGCTATCAAGCTCCACGTTCAAGCACATTATGACTTGACCCGCTGTCTCATGAGAGCTACTCATTATTACCTCACCCTCGCCTAGTATGGCAGGTGTCCCAATTAAAGTCACCGTAATGAATGACGCTCTCCTCAGAGGAGCTTGGATTAAGGATAGTACTGATATTATGTACGTGACTATTGAGCATCCAAACTTACCCAATAATCTCCTTCTAACACAACCAGGGGAAATTGCGTGATTATTATTGCGAATGAGAAATTCGAGTCAACACACGGAGAATTGAACTCGAACTCTCATCATTGTAGTTCAGTATGTTACCACTGAGCCACGGCGCCCCTTTTGTAGCTTAAGATCTAGCTCACCGCTGTACTTATATGGTTCTCATTTACAATAAAGCTTTATATCAGATTCTCATCAGATTTATATCTATTTTGGGGGAGGTTACCTCAGTACAATATTCCTTCCTCCCTATCATAATAATCCCACTTGATAGATGCCTGTCCATTTTCAATGAGTACAGTAAAATATCAAATATAACGTTGTTTATATGTCTTTCTTTGAAGGTCTTAAACCATTATTCGTAGGAGAAAACAAAATTCTGCTGGAATGCTTATCATTTTTACTCAAAGAGAATGATTTCAACTAAAATAATCTTAACCACAGACTTATAATTTATTTTACAGGTCCTGTAGTGACTGACAACTCCAACTTTCTGCTGGATTGGTACTGGGGAGAGAAGGCTATGGACTGGCAGGAGGTTAATACCAAGATAGTTTTGATTCCAGGTAGGGTCTGCTTCCCCTGTCCTCCCTTCATATTACCTAGGAATTGTAACAGGGTTGTCATATTAGGCATTTTTTTCGATAACGGGCCGCTCAATTGCCCAAAAGGGTTTAGGGCACCCTTTTTGGGCAAATGTCGTAAAAAGCATATAAAATTGCCTAAAACCATACCGAGACTTATTATTAGAAATAAAATAGCCAAAAACCATCTCAGGACCTATAAAAGCTCCACTGGGAAAGAAGAATCATACCTCTTATTTGCCCACTCCTTTTTTTAACCCCCCATAACGGGGGGTGCCTATATCTGCCCAAAAGGACCGACAAATTTGACAACCCTGAATATAGCGAAATCCTTCTCTAGATACAAAAAAAGCTTACTTATTTATATAATAGTTAATGTTACACAAAAAATAGCCCCCCCTCTCTTTTAAACCCCTCCCTTTTTTCTCACCCCTAAACCGATATGACAACCCTGGATCTTAAGGGATAAGACAAAGTAAGATAAATTGATATACATCCCTATATTCAATGAGAAGGATAATTACTCTATCTCTAGATTGAATTTTTGTTAAAACAAGAATGACAACATCCATAAAAGCGAAGCAATGAAACGGTAGGACAAACGGACATTAACACGTGTATAGTGTCAGAACTAACTAACCAGAATATAAATGTTGTATAAGAGTCGAAGCAAAATTGTAAGAAAATTTGTTTAAAATACTGCTTGATACAGAGTAATATTTATGGACATACTTACATTTTAGGACTTGATTATAGAGTTGCTTCGCTTATAATATTGTACTTTGTTGTCCAAGGAATCAATAAACCAAAAACCAGATCAATTGGATAATTAGATCACATACAAATCTGTCTCGGGTGGACGGACGGACCGACCCGAATTATAGAAAAGCTTCGCTTTTAAAAAATATGGAAAAATTTTAATAAATGTCCCCAAAGTTTTCGAGGTAACGAGTTAGATAATGTGGTATTCGGCAACCGTGAGCCATGCCTATGGCACCCCTGACCGGGGTTCGGGGAAGGGCCAACGGCCCTCCCCCGAGTCCTGGGGAAGGGGTCTGCCGACCCCCTCCCTATATCTAAAATTAATGATTGAATCTGACAAGCTTTATTATGGTTAAGCTGTATTGTTAATTCCCCCCACCCTTTCCAGGGATGGGGGATCATTTTTGCCCAAACTGACTATTGTATATGTATCATAATGCTTTTATGTTATGATTATTTATTCCTATCTGTGTAGTTATTGTTTGTTGTATATAGCTTTAGTACTCTTTAGACCTTCAATAAAGTGACAACTGAAATAGATGTTGATTATTATTTAGTGAATGTTAGAGAAGCGTAGCTTCTCTATAGTAAGGTGTCCACGTCTGTTCACGCTGCCGTAATCTAATTGAACTCCGGTGTCTGCCATTTATCCTCGGCGGATACCACAACTTTTGGTGACAGCTGTGTGAGATTACGGCAAACCACAAGTGTAGAGCAGACGCGCAGCTGAGGCTAAGGTACTCCCAGCAGTGAAACTGGCAAAACTGACACAAGCAACCTGAATTACCCACCCTGGATAGCAAGGTCTAACTCTGCATCCGGCAGTTGTGGGAGTGAAACAGCGAAACTTGACGGAGAACCGCGAGAAGCGCCGACATCTAACGGAGAATTGAGCGCTCAGAAGGCTGAAACAGGCCAAATAAGTGCAAACGGCTGAAAATAGGCCAACATTTACTGCAAGAGATAGCAGGATCCGAACCAGCGGCGCTAGCAGGACGGGACATTCCCTGCCGCCATCAGCCGGATTCGGATACGCGGCGCTAGCAGGACGGGACATTCCCTGCCGCCGATAGGCTGAAACACGCCACATAGCTGCGAGCTACGAGCCAACATACGAGTGTAGTGTACCAAAGCAGAGAAAACTACGTCAACTCCAAGTATCCTGAGAGGCTACAGCGCAGCCACCCATCTAGAAAAGCAGATATTATATCACATTGTAGGGATTACCACCCTAGTGTGATGGTTAAACAATAGATTTATGAGCAAGGATTGGCAAACAATTTGTTGTGTATTGTGATAAAAGCTAAAAATAGAACAGGCTTGGATTTGTTGTGTATTGTGATAACAACTAAAAATAGAACAGGTTTGGTAAGCAAATCTGTTAGGCATTGTGATAAGGCCAAAAAATAGAATCTAGATGTAATATAACAATGCCTTGATAAACAATCTAACCACCCAAGCCTACAGCACAACAAAAATACACCCCTTATTCCAGAGGAAAGGGAGGGGCCCACTCTCCATTGAAGGAAATACAATCAAGGTGACATAACAGATAAGCCTAGGATTAAGGAGAAAGGGCACCATTACCTCATCACACAGTTACCTCAAACCCACAGCACTCCCCCTTCCTCACAGGGGGAACGGACGGATTTACCCCGTCCCCTCACGCGCTTCCCCCCTCCTACCCACACTTGACTAAGTCCGCCCACAGTGTGGAGCTAGCGACCGGGAACACAGAGCGCCATTTACGGGTCGTGCAACAGAGTTCGGAAATATCATAAAATTCAACGGACAAAGCGGACCAATGAGAGAGCGAGTTGAGGGATAAGTGCGCGTTTTACCTGTGTGCGCGGATTTGACGGTGCATAAGCGCGCTGCAAGGACAGGAGATTTCACGCACACACACACACGCAGGAGCGGAGCTACTCTATAGCATCTAACAGAGGTATTTTTAGAAAATAAAGAATTACAAGCTTCTGCCTCCTATCTATAGTGTGATAAAGGAAAACCAAATCAGTTCCTGACAGCAGTTCAGACCCTCAACAGCTATCTACCCCTACCAGCCTACTCTACAACCTCAGAATAAAACTAGTGATAAGTACAGCTAAGTTATATCTTTGTAACTAAACTACCAACCTAGTGATAAAACAGTGTTGGCTGTTAGGCTAGAAAGCCTCAAGTGACAAACCATTTATAATATTGCCTTATAACTTTGTGTCCCGCCGTTGAACCGTTGACCCGATGGAGCAGCCGCAAGCGCCAGGAGGCGACCAAGCCCCAGGATGGCTCCAGGATGACCCTCAGCCGGCCCCAGCCGAGTACCGCAAGCTGATGCTGAGTAACCTGCCGGAGTATAGAGGACCGCCCAAGCAATCCTGGAGTTCCCACATCCGCAGACTCGAGATGTCATGGGCGGCTTACCGCGTGCCGCCCCATGACTCCCTCAACCGCCACAACGCCCTTTTACTGTCACTGGTAGGGCAAGCGGCGGAAATGGCTTCTCATCTGTTTGGCGAGGCAGGCCAAGCCTTGACATACGAACAAGTCAAGGCCGAGCCGAGTGTGAAATGTTATTTCGTCCCGCCTTTGAATCCCAGACGCTGAAACAAGCGTTCCGGGATTACAGGCAACACTCGACAGAACCTATACAAGCATACATATCCACAAAGTGTGCCTTGTATAGGGACGCCTACAGCCATGAGGATCTCGAATTATTAGTCGACGAATTAAATCGTGGCATTCGTAACGCTAATGTGAAACGTGAAATGATGAGTCATGAGATCACCTCTGTACCTGAGTACACACGGAGAGCCATGTTCACCGTCACAATGATTACCAAGCAGCTGAAGGAGGGTGTGTGCCTAGTGGACGCCACCGACGGGCTCACGGGATCAGCCAGCGTCCAGTTGCCCCATTACGACGAGTCGGAGCCAATGGAGATTGGCGCCTTGGCTCCGGGTCTCCACCAGATGGGGAAGGTCGCTCCAGATGACAAGGTTCCAGGCCGCTGTTTCCGCTGCCAAGGGAAAGGCCACCGAGCTCAAGACTGCCCGACGCCTATGGAAGTCAGCCTAGAGGAGAGACGCACCCAGCCACGCCGTGACCGTTCTGCCAAGTGCGAGCGTTGCCACTATGCCGGCCATACGGCGGCCGAGTGCAGAGCTGACTGGGACCAGGTAGCCAGCCGTAGGCGCACCGCCGACAAGGGTGCTCCCCCAGGAAAGCCCAGCAGAGTAGCCCACATGGAAGGGAGCGCGCCCCCAGCACCACCGCAGCAAGCAGCCACCCCCAACGCAGCGGGCCGAGCCGACGGGATGCCGCAGTTTGGGACCGTTCCAGCTAGGATCAACGTACTGGGAGGCGCGGCTGAGCCCAACCGGGTTGGCCTGGGCTTCAGTCTCAACCACCTGGGGCCGGAGTTTGTGCAACCCAACAACATCGCTGAGCCAGAAGTTCTGAGGCCCCAGCCTTTTAGCCTAAACATGATGGAGCCTGCTCGACCGAGCCTACCCAGCAAGAGTGGAGGGGCGCTACCCAGTGTCACTGAGGCGGTGTACGGGGAGGCCCTGGCGGCCGCTGAACAAGAGAGGCAGGAGGCGCTAGCCAGCGCATCAGAGTCGATGTATGGGGCGCCACCCGGCGCCGCCACCTGCGATGACTGGGGGGTGCTATCCAGCGCCTCCAACCTGGTGCCTGGGGCGACAACCGTCGCCGCCACCGAGATACCTGGATCCTGGAACGAGCCAGCCTCCAACCTGGTGCCTGGGGCGACAACCGTCGCCGCCACCAAGATACCTGGATCCTGGAACGAGCCAGCAGTCCCAGAGGAAGGGGTGACACCCGTCACCCCCAGCCAGCCAGCGCCACCAGCCTGTAGGGAGAGCCCAACTATACACCATCCAGCACCCCCTGCCAGCCGAAGGAACCCAGCTGCCCAGCACTTCCAGTCGAGCCAGGACAAGTTAAATTTAACAAATGTGTTGTATCCAAACTATTGTAAAACCCCAGCCTTGCCTGTGCCCCCTGCATCAGAGGCTGGGGAGATTGAAATTTGGGGATATAAGGACTTGCCTGTGCCACATGCACCTGAGTTACTAGGGCAGGGGAGGGACGTGAGTTAGGGCGAGCCTGTGCCACACGCACTTCAGCCCCATGCCACTGGGCATGCCATGGACAAGGGAAGGGACCCCTTGGGGCTAGGGGAGCCGACACCCAGGCAAGCGCCAGTCGCCTGCCAGTCTGTCATTGGGGAGGGTATCGGGGTGCCCCGGCCACACAAAGATAACGCTCAATGGAAATTTGTATCTAGCCAGGAGCAGCCCAGCCGTGTCCAGCCCCGAGAAGCAGCCGTGACCCGAGCCGAAGATCCCCAGCCGCGTGCGCGAGGTAGATGGCTGTCTGGTAGCTTCTCACACTGGTGGATGGTCCTGTGGGGACTACTGCTGGCAGCCGTGTGGCCTACAACCAGCTACGTCCTGGTGGGGTGGGACTGTGCCAACCCCACCCACGTCACAGCCTACAATAAAGAAAAGATGTGTAGCACGGAACCGCTACACCAGGAGGTGCCCCTGGGCCATGAAGTACACGTCCTGCAGCAAGTCAAGATTAGGGAGACGACAGGATACAGTTGCCAGCTCACTGTGTCCCAGTGGACATTCAGGTGTGGGGTATCGGGTCACCTCAAGGTGACCTCGGTCCCCACCCTCATGAGGCCAACCAAGATCGATCCAGAAACGTGCCGAGACCTGGCCAGGAACCGAGTCTACACGCTGCCAGGCAAGACCCAGCCACTGACGTTCCAGCTGAACCATCCCCTGTTCTTCACCCTTGATATGGTGGGCGCCCTCGTCAACAGCCCCGAGGGGGTGGGTTGTGAAGGGGAGGACGTCCACTTTGAGGGCCAGCTGTACCGCAATGAATTAGTGCTCCAAGGAAGAGACCTACGTAGTAGAGGATGGACGGGTGGAGTCCCAATCTGACCACCTGGCCTTAGAATGTCCCCATTCTGAGCTGTCTTGCATCACTGGGGAAGCAACCTACGTGTGGGACCACCTGGGGAGAGATTGCCCCTTGAGGCTGATCTGCAGCCTCCAGCCTAGCCTAGTGATGGATGCGTTCCTGGTTGACCATCAAGCCCAGTTTTTCATCAACATGACCAACCCCACCTCAATAGTGAACTGTGACTTTGAGGCCCATGCCACCAACCACCCAGCATTGTTCGTGGCAGCTGACCCAGCCGCGGCAGCGCTGCCCAGAGTATCGGCCAGGGATGTTGATGTCCCCCTGCAGGCCCAGATACATGCAGGTTATATTGGATTTACTCTGGAGACACGCATGAAAAGCACAGCAGCAGAAGAAGTAGCGGCCAACTGCTGGAAGCTCCAGCAACTAGACCCGGCCCACCCGGTGCGTGTCCAGGAGAGCACGTTCTCGGTGCTGAGGGGAGATGTCCTGCTCCAGCTTACCTGCCAACGCAACAAATACGTTGTCCGTGAAAGCAAGGAATGTTGGGACAAAGTACCAGTGGAGCCCACAGGATTTGTAGACGCCGTGACACGAGTGTATAGCGGCCATGCCACCAAGATTCCCTGCTCCTCCACATACCCCCTGACTGTGCACGCGGAGGAAGGCTGGATAGAGTTAACCCCCGCTCCTAAGAAGAGGCCACCCCTGCTGGATACGCCCAAGCAGCTGCTGACAGAACCCTTGGATGACTTCAGTTCAGGGGGCTTGTATTCGCAGGCTGAGTTGAACGACTGGCAGCAACTGCTGGCGTTCCCAGCGTATAAAAGCGCCATGCTGACCGGCCTGTCCTATGGCTCATGCGTTCAGCAAGGTAGCTGTTCGGCCACCGGGGACCATGGGATAGTGTCCTACAACATCGACCGACTGGCGGAGGAAGGAGAGGCCGCCCTGGATGTCTGGGCTGGATTCAGACAAGCTATTCACGAGTGGGGAGATGGCGCAGCCATACTGTGCTTGCTGTTGTTAATCCTCAAACTGCTGGGGGATCTGACCATCATTTCCCTGGCAGCAGCACAAGGAGGTGTACGGGCCGCCATGAATGTGATGTCACAAGTGTTCCTGTACCATCCAACTTTGTACAGGAAGGCCTTGGCCAGAGCCCGGCTCACCCATGCCAAGTCCCGGGACTTCTCAGTAGACTGGGATGCCATTCCCATCGGCCGGGAAGCAGCCGAGGAAATGGTGTCCATGCAATCAGCCGATAGTGGGCATGACCGCCCAGGCAGGCCAGGACCGCCCTCTGGAAGACCCCGCGGCCCCTCGGGAGGTCAGGCTGCCGCCCAGACGGTCAACTTGGCAGCCAGTGCCCCAGCCGCTGCCAACAACAACCAGAATGCCCCGCTGCTGACCGTCCCAGCAACAGCTGTGCCACCCGCCAACCTGACACCTGCCGGCGCTGAGCTACGTGTCCAACCAAAGCCAGCCTCTGCCTTCTATCCCACGTTGGGAGCCCATCAGCCCTGAAAGAAAATCACCACTAGGATTCCATTGAATCATTATCATTTGTATATATATATCTTAGCCCTAAGGAGCGGGCCGAAGGCCTCAACCACTGTCGGAAGTCTGGTAGGGAAACCCTCCCCCAGCCTTCCGAGGGGAGAGTTGTGGTATTCGGCAACCATTTAATTAACCTAAAATTAATGATTGAATCTGACAAGCTTTATTATGGTTAAGCTGTATTGTTAATTCCCCCCACCCTTTCCAGGGATGGGGGATCATTTTTGCCCAAACTGACTATTGTATATGTATTATAATGCTTTTATGTTATGATTATTTACTCCTATCTGTGTAGTTATTGTTTGTTGTATATAGCTTTAGTACTCTTTAGACCTTCAATAAAGTGACAACTGAAATAGATGTTGATTATTATTTAGTGAATGTTAGAGAAGCGTAGCTTCTCTATAGTAAGGTGTCCACGTCTGTTCACGCTGCCGTAATCTAATTGAACTCCGGTGTCTGCCATTTATCCTCGGCGGATACCACAATAACGTGTTTATTAAACTTTGGGCGCCACCAGTGTAATGTGTATGGCTTCGAAACCGAATAATATCCGCTGGATTAGAACCGGTTCTCAGCTATACTAATAAAATCATGTTTAGCTTCGTATTACAGACAATTTTAAACGAATATTAAAATAAAATTCATGAAATTGATACCAGTTTTGTTAGCCCAGGCCTTTATAACTTTTAACTTCCACAAACACTCAAAAAATACATTTAATGTTAGATTGCTCTTAAGGGTTTAAACTATTCAAATCAAACAAAGAATCTGTTTATATTCTTTTTAAAAGCGAAGCTTTTCTGTATTTAGGGTCGGTCCGTCTGTCCATTCGTCCGTACGTACGTACGTACGTAATGGATAGCTCTTTTCGTTAATTTAGGCATGTTAGAATTGTCCTATCGATTTCAAACCGTGCATGATGATTCCTATAGGAGTTAGGTACGAGTTAGAAAGCAAAGCAACTCTATAAACGTTACCAGAAACTTAGAAAGTACGTACGTCCATTTTAAACATGTTGATTTTTAACTTTTTTAACATCAAATTTTTATTTGATCTAATTATCCGATTGATCTGATTTTTGATATGTTGATTCCTGGGACAACAAAGTATAATGTTATAAGCGAAGCAACTCTATAATCAAGCCCTAAAAATGTAAGTATGTCCATAAACATTATCCTGCATCAAGCAGTTTTCCAACAAATTTACTTACAATTTTGCTTTGACTCTAATACATACCTATATATTTTGATTATTCAGTTCTGACACTTTATAAGTGTTAATGGCCTTTTGACCTACAGTTTCAGGGCTTCGCTTTTATGGATGTTGTCATTTTAGGTGTTCTTGATACTGGTCTGTTTGTCAACATGGCACAGAAAGCATATTTTGGACTAGAGAATGGAGAAGTCT
The DNA here is from genome assembly GCF_053477335.1 of Acartia tonsa. Classification (NCBI taxonomy): domain Eukaryota; kingdom Metazoa; phylum Arthropoda; class Copepoda; order Calanoida; family Acartiidae; genus Acartia; species Acartia tonsa. Next base: position 5,067,093 of record NC_137266.1, read on the forward strand.
TTGAAAAAGTCAGTCAGACTCAATAAAAGTACAAGACTTGGATTTTGAATTCGTAGCTTTGTTTAGTTTTGTTATTTGCAGTCAATTTTATAATTGTTGGCTTAATCATAACATATTTATTGTTCAAGTTACCCAGCGCAGAATTTCGTCCTTAAAAATTGAAGGATATATCTTAATTGAATGTTTTATTTTGTGATACAATTTTGATTATAATGGAGCATTTATTTAATATACCTATGTTATTTTAAACGAATTTATGATTATTTTTTTTTATAAGCAAAGTAATTCTATAATTTTTCATGTTCCGTATTCATTAAGTTTTAACAATTGCATACTTGTACGAAGTCTTTTGTTTATGGTTACATAACAGATCTAAAGTATAGATGAATATACAGACAACTACCTCCTTTCCTTTTTCAAAGACCTCTTTCGTCTGCTTCTAAATTATTTTCTGCTACTTGGCTGTGTTAATATAAGTGACATCATTGGTTGATTTTCAATGACCAAGGTTGCACCACAAGGCGGTTGCGATTGGGAGATACAGTTATTTAACCCTTTCTCTCTCTAGTATTTACTCTAATGTTTACATAGTAAACACAACAGATCTATAATATGTATATATTATACAGACAACAACTACCTCCCTTCCTTTTTCAAAGACCTCTTTCGTCTGCTTCTAAATTATTTTCTGCTACATTTCACTAAATTGAAGCTTAAATGCACTTCGTTCAACTACCCCTTTGAAATATTATTCATTGAATAAATGAAGTAGTTGTCAGAAACAAAATTCTGGACTACGTTTTAATTTTGAAATTACAATCTTGAAGTAGTAAATAAAATTATGTTGCCAATTGGTGTGGAAAATTATATCTCATCCACCACCAAACAAATAAAAAGTTACGTATTATTTTTTTTTTACCAAACATTTGAAGTGCCACTAGAGGCCTCTAGGGTCATAGCCGCTAGTTTTAAATATTTGAATACTTTAATAAACCTAAAGAAAGAAAACCTGAGTAGCAATTTAAATTGCCATGACGGATATTTTTAGTTTATAGAATTTCTACGCTACAAAAAAAATAATTGAAAGACGAAGCAAAATCTTTGAGAAATTTTGATTAATCAGAGATTGAAAAAAAGGATGATAACATCCATAAAAGCAAAGATCGATATATCAGACAAAAGAATAGTTATTTCTCGCATTATAAGATTAAAACTAGTTTTTTTTGCCCCGAGGTGCCGGAGGCACCTGCTAAAAAAACTGGTTTTAATCTTATGATTGTACATTTCTATATTCGTAGAAAACTGGATATAATACGATGCTAGACAAAGTTTTTTCGTATGGATAAGAACCGGTTCCTATCCACCGGATTCGAATGAATACGAGAAAATGATTTATTGATATTTTAAATTATATATTTTTTTAATGCCATTAATAACAATTAGAATTGAAGAATTAATTATTTTACACAATTAAATTTGAATATTATTATTAAACACTTTTCTTCATTTTAATGTTAATTTAAAAAAAATAGAGGCATAATTCTTTATTTTATTTTGGTGGAGTTTTTATGTTGATGAATTTATTTTTCAGTTTTAAATAAAATTTATTAAAGATTAGGTATGGGATTTAAATTTTTTAAAATCTTTTATGATAATAAAAAATATGCCATGATTTATAGATTTGGAGATTTTTATCGATCCTCATGGTGGAATGAAGGTTTACTTATTTTCTCTCCCAAGCAGGGGCATAATTCTCCTCGAATGTTATTGTTGGAACAAAACCTAGAAAAACAAATCCTATTAGTTCGCCCATCAAATCACTTGCCCAATTTTTTTCTGTAGGTTGTTAAAACTAAGTTTGGGCCGAATGTCCGGATATCCGGCCATTTTTAATATCTGGCCGGATACCTAATATTGAAAATATCTGGATTTCAGATATTCGGAAATTTGTAATGCCGGATATCCGGTAATTTGCCAGATTTTCGGCTGGATAAACCGGATATCCGATATAATATTATAAATCAGCCGGATATCCGGTATCCGGGCCAACCCTAGTCAAAACAAGGTTGGTTGACTAGCTTTCCCTTCATTACATTGAAAAATGTTTGTAAGTGGCAGCAGCTACTAACATAGGTGAATAAGAGCGAGTTGTTAATTATTAAGATATACAGACAAACATACCATGGTTACAGAGTAGCTTAGCTACACTGCAATAGCCACATGAATAGCAATAGCCATAATAAGTGACGGAGTCTTGCAACAGACTGACAAATCTAAGTTGAAGCAAAGCTGCTCGACAATAACTACCCTTATATCTAACGTCATAGAGAGTGACGTTTCGAAATAATATCAGGACGTACTTACAGAGCTTAGTGTAGAGCAGCTACGCAGGTAAAACTATACCTGTATCGTCATACACATAATAGGAAACGGTCAGAAGTCTTCCATCTGTCATCGAGGCTGACAGACGGAAACACCACAGAGTTATAGAGCAGCTGCGCCATAGCTCTGTGGTACCGCACTGAGTTACGGTGATGAGAATTCGAGTTCAAACCCATGCATGTTGCAATCACAACATGTTGTCTCGAATTCTCTAATGTGTATTCACGCAACCTCCCCCAGTTGCGTTGGAAGGGAGATTGTTAGGTAGTTTGGATGCCTATAATCAAGTGTATAATACCATCACTTCCCTTAATTCCAGGCTCCTCTGAGGAGAGTGTCATTCATTACGGTGACTTAATCTGGGACACCTGCCATACTCAAAACCGGCGAGGGTGAGGTAATAACGAGGAGCTCTCATGAGACAGCGTGTCAAGTCATACATGAACGTGGAGCCTAAGCTGGCCCTGGTGGCTATACAAAAGTGTCTCAACATACTCCAAGAGTCTTAGGTCCAAACCCTAAGAAACTATGGCTAATCAAACAAACAAAAAAAAACAAGAGCAGCTGCGCTGGTAATAAAATGTATACTTTATTCTGATATAATAGGTTACTGTCATATGATTACCTATTGCCATTGAGACAGACAAGCGGACATAGTTATAGAACAGCTGCGACAATGGTATAACTATTCCTGAATTACCATCCAAATAACAGGTGATGGTCAATGAAATATCTGGCATCAAGACAGACGGAAGGATGTACCCTAATTATAGAGCGGGCTTTGCTGGTAAAACTATACCTGAGTCTCCATCCACATAATATGAGACAGTCATGAGTCTTCCATCTGGCATCAGCACGGAATACGAGCCATCCACACGACCTACAAATTAAACAAGGATGGAAATATCAATTAAAAGCTAAGCGCTCGATAGACAAACGGAAATTAGCAAACATAGCACAGATTCTAAATAAGAAAATAGATTTGAATTCAAACACAGAAAATCGAGATACTAACGTTTTTAAACTTGAATATAAATAGAGCTGTTTTGCTTATTACTTAGTGTCTAACAGTCAATAAATTATCATTTTAAAACATTTGATGTCAAAATTAAAAAGCAACATGTATTAAATACATATGGACTTTTTAATGGCAATATTTTAGCTGTTTTTACCTGGATTTTCCTCCAGAGCTTGTTCGTCCTGGGTCCAGTAGATTCCATTTGGATCTGCCTCTTGTTCACTTACACGGTTTGTAAACTGATACTAAAACAGAAATGAGCTGAAGAACGTATCTTTACTTTTGTGATTTTGTTTTAACCCATTAGTGACGAGCAAACAAAGTTCAAAGTTTTGATTCACCGGGCTTCAATATAATAGATTTTTTCAATAATTACTCAACAGAATTTGAACCTGTCACCTCCCCAGTGATGAAGGGATGCGCTACTTGTTAAGCCACGATTGCGGGTAAACTATGTATACTTCAGGCAGTATTAAGACAAGAAACTTGATAGAAAAAGTAGACTGAAGAGGCTGTATGATAATTGGAGAATTTAACCTCAGCTACATCTAAGTACAGGACTGTCTGCTGGATAAAATGACACTAATGATAGAGTAGCTGCTTTTCAAGGACGTCCATGCATTTTTCGAGTGGGTTAAAAGGTTTTTTTTTGGGGGGGGGGGGGGAGGGGGGTGTTATCTAGTGTATTTAAAACAAATTTAAAGGTTTCAAAGTTTGAGGGGTGTAAACACTAAACACCCCGATACAACCCCCCCCCGCCCTTGATCGTCTATGGCTGCAGAATTAAAATCTTACAGGCATAGGCGGGAGGTCTTCATCCTCTTTCTGTGGCAGAGGTGAGGTGGACACAACGGCTAGCAGGCTAAATACAATTAGCAGAGCTACTCCTCTCATCCTGTAATGGATATAGTATAGACGTGGATATCAGGACAGGGGAAAAATTGTTGTAAATTTAGGTTTCTAATATATGTAACTAATTTTTTGGTCAGTTCGTTCATACGGTAGGGGAGGGGATGGGGTAAAAGTAGTGAATGGAGGTACCGGTATCTTAGCCCGCTGCGAATTTCACTGTATTAGAAAAGATGAACATCCAAGTAATGATAAATCCATTGTTTTGTCAAATATATGGTTGATAACTTTGTGTTGACAGAAATGCGATTGTATGGCCAAATAAGCAGTACCCCCCCCCCCCCTTGGATTGTTGAGTAAGCGGGTACATTTTTACAAACAAGTTGACCTAACTTTGGGTACTTTTTAAAAACCTATTTGTTTAAAACTATTAGCGTCAAATTTTTTCAACCAAAATAAAATATACAAAAAGGGTTAATTATCAATAAGCTGAGAAGTAGTAACATTATTCACTATTAAACAAGGATGACAACATCCATAAAAGCGAAGCTCTGAAATGGAAGGACAAACGAACATTAACACTTGTATACTGTTAGAACTGAATATTAATGCATATGTCTATAAAAAATTGTAAGTAAATTTGTTGCAAAACTGATTAAATCCATGTTACTGTTTAAGGACATACTGACGTTTGATTATAGAGATGCTTCGTTCATAAAACTATACCTTGATGTAATAGGAATCAGTATTTAAAGAATCAAATGAATAGGATAATTTTAACATACAAAAATTTGTTGTCAAAAAAGTAAAAAATCAGCTTGTTTTAAATGGACGTACGGACTCTCCGGTAACGATTATAATGTTGCTCCGCTTCTGAGTCGTACCTAACTGTAATAAAAATCAGCACGCAAAGTTTGAAATCGATAGGACAATTATAACCTGTTTAAATTAACGAAAAGAGCTAACTGTAACGGGCGGACGAACCGACCCTAATTATAGAAAATCTTCGCTTTTAAAAATGATAAAAAAGTTAGGGCGGCCACCTAGCACAGTATTTTTATGTAAACTGTAAATAATTTGGGGGAAGGGGGTTTGGATAGTTTTTGTTGTTGTTGTTTTTTGTTTTTGTTTTTTACTTTAGGTAAGGTTTAGGTAGTTGGCCCTGCAGTGTTAATGCACCGCCCGTACATGCCCCAAAGGGGTTAGGCAAGGAATAAAAACTAACCCAATTTCCATTCATTTTATTTAAAAATCAAGAGCTTCTTTGCTCGCTTGGCACTTCATGAAAGATGATTAAAGTCCCTCGACAGATTATGACGTCATACGATATAATAACCAATGAGAGGCCAGCATAAATTTTACCATTGGTCAATTACAGTGTATACTGGCCCCTTATTGGCTATTCTATCGTATGACGTAAAATCTGTAGAGGGACTTTAATCATCTTCCACTTTATGGAAATGGCAATAATGTGATAAAACCATTACTTCACATTCTTCCTCGCTACAATCTTCCAAATTTAAAGTATGAGTAATCCTTATACTAAAGTAACAGGATGTCTGTATGTTTGTCTGTGTGTTTGTGTGTCTGTACTGAAGGCCTCCCTAGATGCCTCTAGGGGCGTAGCCGGCCGATAGTTTAATACATTGCAATATTAGTTTTAATTTTTCATCAAAGAAAGCCTATTTTATTTTGGATGATTTCTGTTTGAAAGAAAATTTACAGTGACTTTCATTTTGCAACTACCGCGCAATAATGTAAAGATAAAATCAGGAATAAAACAATGGCCGATGAATTGATGTACATCGCCAATGATTATACACAAATTAATCCTTTGAGTAGATTACAATTAGTGGTTGAAACGTAAAGACACTAAACTTAATGAAACAGCCAATCAAAAATCAGTAAAAGTCCCCAAAGTTGTTCAGCCTTCGAAAAATCTTTAGGGATTAGTGTAATAAACAGCCCACTGTCCCCTACCTCCCTGGAGATAAAATAGAATTTCCAGTAAGGCTTTTAAAACCGCTGGATTATAATCGGTTCTCAGCCATTCTGATAAATAATGTATACCATTATATAGACAATTTTCCACGAACATTGAAATAAAAATCATTAAATTGTTTTTAATCTTAATATTTTTCATTTCCATATCCGCGGAAAGCTGCCTATACTACGATACGATAAATAAATAACTCTTACCTTGTCTGTGTGAAGGTTTGTTGTGAAATGAGTCGGAAAAGAGTGAGTGTCTTGCCTCAATGATTTTCTTCAACAAATTTTTCGTGCAATTTCCTAGTTTCCTTCATAGTTGTCGGCAACTACACCTCTCACACCCCTTTTTTTTATTAGCAAAGCTAATCAACAATTTCAGGGAGTAAAGGATGGGACATTGGGCAATTTAAGAGTTTTTGCTGAAAGGCAATGAAAAGCAGATTTATCCAGAAAATTTGAAGAAAAATTTGATTACCAGTACATCACAATGTAGTAAACATTCTATAATTAATCACTAAAATATTATATAAAAACTGCTTCTAAAATTCAAGAATAGTTTATTCTTGCTTTATGTGGATATAAAATGTACAATTATAAGATTAAAACCAATCTTTTTAGCCCCAGAAATGCTGAAGGCACAGGCTAAAAAATACTGGTTTTAATCTTATGATTGTACATTTTTATATTCGTAGAAAACTGGATATAATATAATACTGCACAAATATCACAGAAGAGTTTGTATCAATGAAATGATATTACCATGGAAAAAAATAATTGTGAAAACCAGCTAAAATAATTTAATTCCATATAAATTTTTGTCTGCTAGAATTTGCTTTGATTTTTTTTATTGATTTTGCCTGCTATGATCATAACAAATTCAGCAGCAAATGCATGCTAGTCCCCAAAATCTTGCTAAATCCTTGACAAACACCTGTGGCCTGTCCCCAAGTTTTGAGACCCCTGATAATTGAATATTCGAAACATTGTCCCATCCCTGCAACAATTTACTTTGTCTGTCCGTCCTAACTCTATTAGGAAAATGGATTTCTTGACTGCTATTTAAGATAAACTGCTGTGTTTTTGCTAGTATACCTCTCCAGTTTACTATGATAAATCTGCCTTTTCATATTGTCCGCTTGTTAACATATGATTTGTTTGTGCTTTGTTATCTTCTAGAGAAAATTTTTGCAAATAATGTTAATCGCAATAGAGAAGTGGATATCTATCTAAAAGAATAAAACCTGTGTTATCTTGTAAGGATGGGATTCTCCTTCAATTTAAGCATCATCCACGTGTAATGGAATAACATCCATCAAACAACCAAACCTTTTATTGCACAACCTTTTTTTGAGAAGTCCTAACTGTGCATGGTAGTGAGGGGCCAAGGCATTCCCTCTTCTCTTACTACTTACTAACTCACGTGCACCTGACATAGCAGCAGTAGGAACCATTTTTAATGTCTTTAGTTATGATACCGTGTTGGCCCAAGATTCGAACCAATCACCTCTCAGGCAACAAGCGGATGCGATACGTATTGAGCCACGATCGCGGATAAACTTGCAGGAAACTATACTTATGTATATCATAGAAATATGTGGGTAGATTATTTTTCACGAATTACTTTTAGGGGAAATTGACATTTTTCTTAACACGTACAAACCCTGGTAACCTTTGAAGTATAATGTTGACTTCCAATTTCAATGATTTAATTTTTTTTAAAATTGACTAATAATGGATATGATCTTATAAATGTTGAATTGCATAAAAGCTAATGCCAGGTTTCTTGCTAAAATGACGCACATCACAAATAACGAATTACAAAACAAAATTACCCTTTTCCCTTAGATCACAGTAATAGTACAAAATTTTATTCACTTATAGATTGTGCAAATTAAGTCAAGTTCTTAAATATGATAAGCTTATGATAATTAAAGAATGTGAAAAAACCTAAGTGGGACCCTCTCTGGGAATACCAAAAGTATTAGATTTACAAAGTTTTTGTTGATGTAATAAAGGCATCCACGTTTAACAGGGCAAACACATAACTCAAATTGTAATAGTTCCGCTTAACAGAGTAGATATTTTTTCTTTGATTAAAAAATATTAAATGTACTTAATATTTTGAAAAATCATTGTTTGTTTCATCAAGTAAGATGTTTACAAACAAGGATGACAACATCCATAAAAGCGAAGCACAGAAACGGTAAGACAAACGGACATTAATACTTGTATAGTGTCAGAACTGAATAATCAGAATATAAATGTATAAGAGTCAACGCAAAATTGTAAGTACATTTGTTGAAAAACAGCTTGATTCAGGATAATGTTTATGGACATACTTACATTTTTAGGACTTGATTATAGAGTTGCTTCGCTTATTACATTATACTATGTTGTCCCAGGAATCAATACACCAAAAATCAGATCAATCGGATGATCAGATCACATAAAAATTTGTTGTTAAAAAAGTAAAAAAATCAACATGTTTAAAATGGACGTACGGACATTTTGGTGATGATTATAGAGTTGCTACGCTTTCTAAATCGTACCTAACTATTAAAGGAATCACCATGCAAAATTTGAAATCGAAAGGACAATTCTAACATGCCTAAATTAACGAAAAAAGCTATCCGTTACGGACGTACGGACGGACCGACCCTAATTATAGAAAAGCTTCGCTTTTAAGACCGACCCTAATTATAGAAAAGCTTCGCTTTTAAGACCGACCCTAATTATAGAAAAGCTTCGCTTTTAATAAATTATGTAAATAATATTTTTTAATCTTTAAGAAATTAAAGAACTACGTATTATTTTAGATAGAGTTGGTACAGAAAAAATACTATGGCAATAAGTCTAAGAATTTTGTTTATAATTAGAGGCAAAACAGGTGTTCTTAAAATTAAATATCACTCCCTGTTGTTCCAAAGTTTCTTTTGAGTGATTTCAGCAGTTTATTTTTAACAATATAATTTAATGATATAAATCCGGGAGGGTGTGGACAATGACAATAAAACCACAACACAACCCTTGCTTTCTAAACTACAAAAGGCAGACTTTTGCACACATGAAATTGAAAGGGTTTATAAATTTTTTATCCTAACCCTGGGTCAATGATTATAATTCTGACGTTAACTTTCACGTGCAGGCAAAAAAAGCTGTAGCAAAACGCCATCAAAACCTATTAAAGCCTTTTTTTAACTCTCAAAGAGCACAGCCTCGAGATTTTCATTCTAATAAGTCAATCCTATATAATTTTGGTTAAGGTATGAAACAATGCGGGGGGGGGGGGGGGCTCTAACCCTGTGGTGCCAATTGCCTAACCCTGCGGGTCAATCACCTAACCCAAAACAACCTATCAAAGCCATTTTGAAAATACGACGAATAGCCCCTTGAGGGGCGTTGACACGAAAGGGACTATACCCTAATATTTTTTATGCTAAAATCTTTTTCTCGGTTTAAAAAAAAAAACTAATTTTATTCTTTTACAGATTCATAATCATTTTATCTTTATTTAAAAGTTATTATAAATTGTAATATTTGGAAATGATTGTCCTTATTTTGGAATAATATAAAACTTAGTTGTATTGTTAGGGCACCTTTAAGTTTGTGAAAGCCATCTTTTTTTTATCAAAACAACATCCTGTTAAAAAATTAAGGGGAGGCTCAAAAATTGAAGACATTTCTCGTATTCTGAGTATGGAGGGCAAAAGCAGAAAATATCGGTTTTATTCGTCGTTTCCCACAAAGTCCCTTGAACCAAAATTGAAAATAAGGAGGAGGGATTGTTGTTTATTAATGTAAATAAGGTTAGGTTAGGTTTATTGGGTATTAGGTAGCCCCACAGTGTTAGGGCCTTTCGAAAAAGACTTAAATGCACGCATAGAAAGACATCTTCTTGGATAAGAATTTACTAACATTTAACTATTTTTCTTTAGCAGAAGTCACCAAGGGCGTCCAAGCCTTTTATTCCTTTTTTTCGGGGGGAGGGTTGCGAAATCTTTATGTTGGGAGGGGGAATTTAAATTAAAGGATGGTGGGCTAATACCCTTCTAAAGTTGAGTGTAAAATATATATTTAAGAAGAAGTAGAATTGTAATATATTAATTTTTTTTTTTTTGGGGGGGGGCGTGCCAAAATTATTTTTTTAGGGATTATTAATTGTTTGGAGGTGGGAGGGTAAATACCCACTCCTAAAAGGCTTGGGCTGCATACGGCACCCCCAAGGTAGGGATAAATTTATATGTGAGGGTAATCATCACTTTAACCCCCCTGGACGTTCTTGGGGGGCGGGAGGTAGGGATGCGGGGGTGGGGGGATAATGAGTACTGCAGATTAAATTTCACAACATAGCAAATTCATCAATAATTAACTTTAAATTACAAATTATAATCAAAATTATTTTTTTATTTGAAATACTTTTGTTACAAAATATAATTTCCTTTGACAGTGGGAGATATATTACTTGGCTTTAGAAGAACAATTTTTATTAAAGAAAGCGATCTATCATAATGAAAAATTGCTTCTTTAACAGTGAACCTTCTATTTAATTTAGCAAGTTCGTCATTCTGTATTAGCATTGTCCACGGTCATGGTAGCAAAGAAATTATTATTGCTTTGACAACTGGTGATTAATTTATACATCCCTCCAATTATGATCAACAAAATACCCCTTTTCCAATTTAAAATCATTGGTAGAATATTGCAAACACTGTTAATTTAAACAAAACCATCAAAATTTATTAAATGTCTCCAAAGTTTTTAAGGAAGCAAGAAAAAGGGGCTCCACAGATTATGACGTTATACGATAGAATAACCAATGAGAGGCCAGCATAAATTTTACCATTATTGTATACTGGCCCCTCATTAGCTATTCTATCGTATGACGTCATAATCTGTGGGGCCACTTTTTCTTGCTTCTTTTTTAGTCAATGAATGAGAAAATGTGTTTATAAAAGTTTGGGTACTAGTATAAATTCAGGAATAAGGTATAGCCAACAAGCGAATAAAATCTAAAGTAATATTTGGGGGGCAAACGGAGAGGTCGTCAATTTTACGATGTGTTGCCCCCCAACGACAGCTGAAAAACACGTATAGGTTTATGATTTTTCCTCGAATTAATTTCGTAATTGGTATTAGCTGGTATAAATAACAGTTCCATGCTCTTTTTGATAGTAGACATCCTTGTTTAAATATCCTTTCTTAGCAACAAGATTTTGTATTTTTGGTTAATGTAATCATGCAAATAATTATGATTATTTACAGTCAAAATAACAAATATAATATTTGTGGATTTTTTCTCAATATGATTCAAAGCAGGAATATGGTATATAGCCAACAAGCGAAATAAATCTAAAATAATACTTGGGGGGCAGACAAAAAAGGTCGTCAATTTTACAATGTGTTGCTCCCCCCCCTCCCCAACGACAGATAAAAATCACGGATAGGTTTAGTGATTTTTTTTCTGGATTAATTTCGTTGTTGGTATATGCTAGATTCAAATATCTTCTACATTTGGAATGTGCCCGTAAGCGCTTTTGTTCGTAAGAATCTGCAATTTGACAGCATATGAGGATTTATTTATTTTTTTTTATTTTTATGGTTATTGACTTAAATTTATTTCATTCGCATAATTATAAAATTAAGAATACAAAATGGCCAAAAAATTTTTTTTTTTTAAAGCGAAGCTTTTCTATAATTAGGGTTGGTCCGTAACTTTTCCCGTTAATTTAGGCATGTTACAATTGACCTATCGATTTCAAACTTTGCATGATGATTCCTGTAATAGTTAGGTACGATTTAGAAAGCGTAGCAACTCTATAATCGTTACCAGAATGTCCGTAAATCCATTTTAAACTTGATAATTTTTTATGTGATATAATCCTTCGATTGATCTAATTTTTGGTGTACTGATTCCTATTATAATTTATAAGAGAAGCATCTCTATATTCAAGTCCCAAAAATGTATGTATGTCCTTAAACTGTATTCTGTGTTTAAAGGGACTGTGAACGAGAAAATTTCTCATCAGATTATCAAACCTTAACATCATCTCATTCATATATTCTCAAACATAGGGCAAAACTGTCTCTCGTTTCCTTAAAAAACGGCTTTTTCCATCGATTTTTACTAAGTCCAAGATTGGGGGAAAAATTTCCGGACTATATAAATGTGCAGTTAATTGTCTTTTTTTCCTTCTATAGCTAAAACTAAACTTTTTGACATAGTTCTCTAACGGTTAAGCTGACTTTTAACATAATACTTGCTTTAAACAAATGTATAGTTACTTAGAAATTGATAAAATAAGCAATACTTTTTGTTGAAAACCAAATACAATAACAAAGCTAGAAACAGGTTTTTTTTATTAGTAACTGTATCCAAGTAACTTTAGATGGCCCATCTCTCGCCCACCTTTAATTACAAATTTGTAAATAATAAAGGTGCAATATTTCTTTATTAACAGTCTGATAAAAGTGTAAACTAATTCTCCAAAGTGGGCTATTAATTGTCTAACACAATAAAAAAGGATATTATTATTTTAAACAAAATCTAAGATTCAACCCTTTGTAGACAGTGAGGTAATTTAAAATAGATCTTTATTACCTAATTACTATGTTATAAAAAAAACGTATTGGCAATTTTATATCATAAAATAAATCCTTAACAGTAAGTAAATTGTTTCAACTGTATATGACAAGTTAAATATCCCTACAAACATTATAAGAAACAAAAACGTTTAGATTTTCCCTGTTTTTTTCTTTTTCCCTCCCAAAATACCATAAAATCAAGGCATTATTCCTGGATATTTTTGTTAATAGGACGTTTTTGGTTGATCAGTGTAGTGAAATGTGCTTAGAAAATGTTAAGATTTGATAATCAGATGAGAAATTTTTACGTTCACACTCCCTTTAAGAAGTTATGCAACAAAATTACAAAACTTATATATTTATATTTTGTATATTCTGTTCTGACACTCTACAGTAGTTAATGTTCGTCTATCATACCGTTTTAGAGCTTTGCTTTTATGGATGCTGTCATCCTTGTTTTTTTTTGAAAAATAAACATATCGTATTAAAGGTTTTATAATTAATTAATATGACGTAAAGGTGTGTATTTATCAGGAATATATAGATAGTACAGTGTGAGATATATTGATTATTCTTTCAATTTAAAAACTATATCGTCAGCAAGTTTTATTATGCTCATCAGCTGTTTTAACATTTAAACAAGGATGACAACATCCATAAAAGCGAAGCTCTGAAACGGTAGGACAGACGGACATTTACACTTTATAGAGTCAGAACTGAATAATCAGAATATAAAGTCGAAGCAAAATTGTAAGTAAATTTGTTGAAAAACTGTTTGATGCAGGATAATGTTTAAGGACATACTTACATTTACAGGACTTACGTCATTCTGGTGATGATTGCAGAGTTGCTACGCTTTCTAACTCGTATCTAACTACTACAGGAATAATCATGCAAAGTTTGAAATCGATAGGACAATTCTAACATGCCTAGATTAACAAAGCTATCCGTTGTGTACTGACGGATAGAAGTACGGAACGATCCTAATTATAGAAAAGCTTCGATTTAAATTACTTAAAAAAACTGTCACAATTTTGTCACAAGCAGATGCTATTTTCTACTAGCGGCTACGCCCCTAGAGGCTCTAGTGGCAATTTAAATGTTTTTTGTTCAAGTCTCTATGATACCTCTTTATGTTGCGTTGGAGTCTCTGGGTTAAAATTTTTTTTTTTTTTGTGATTCCTCTTGGGAGGTAGGTGGTACCCTCCCACAAAATAGGTAAAAACTTTCCCAGGACCTACGAGAAGCTACCCTGTAAAGGAGAATCATAACGGTTCAGCGGTAAGCGAGATCCTTTGGTACAAGCATATAGACACAAAAAAACACACAGACAAACAGACATCCTGTTACTTTAGTGTAAGGATGGGGTAAAGCATCAAAAAGTTTTGAGACTAACGTTTCCTTAGCCTAACATAGATAATGAGTATCGGTTGAGTTCTCCAATTAAGGGAAGATTCAAGTATGTCCCAGGATGGTTTAATGTTATTTTTTTTCAAGATTTAAGTATTGAGAATCGAGACTGTTTTAGGTTCTTTTTTTGCATCTTCCCAATTAGTTTTGTATAGGATAAATTCACTGAGTCAAAAGTCTTTGATACTTCTTAGTTATTTATTGAAATATTGGCTTTTTTTTATGGATATGGGATAGGGTTGTCAGCCCTAAGCCCTATGATTGTGGTGTAAAGCGTCCATTTGCCAATCAGACAACCAACCCTTCGATTGCACGACCTTTGTCTGGGAAGTCCTAACTGTGCATGGTAGTGAGTTGCGACTGTTTTGGGCCAAGGCATTCCCCCTACTCTTACTATTCATGTCGAGCATCTGACATAGCAACAGTCTTCCGCTGGTAGTTGAACAAACATTTTACCTCTTTAATTACATTCTAATGGTATATTATACCGTTTAAAATAGAGGAAAAGATATACTTCTGCCATTAACATATCCCTGTACCCCCTGAGATGGGTTTTTGAAAGACAAATGCCGCGTTTCTTGATTGATTGATTGACTAGATAGAGTATACAACAATTCATTTAATTATTTCGCTTTTGTTGGTACGGCCTTCATAGAAGAAAAACAAATTATCTTCAATCCATTTAACAAATTATCTTCAATCCATTTTTGCTGAATATTAATTTATGCATCTTTTTAGAGCTATGTTAGACATTATACAAATGGCTTATATAATAATTTAAAATTTTGAATTCTTAAGTTGTATACTCTGTTAAAATCGTACGGGGCATTTTTTAAACCCCATCTCTGAACAATACCTCAAAAAAATGGTTCTAATTAAGGCCCTGCCAATCAGACGCTGTGAAATTGATTCTAAATTTTCCACTTGTCTGAACAACAGAAAACAATTATTAATTGTGCTAAAATTATATCATAATATTTACTAAACTTTGAATTGAAGATAAAAATTGAACTTAAAAATGTACAAAAGGTGTATTTCTTAGGGTTGGGTTGGATATCCAGACACCGGATATTGAAACTACCCGGCCGGATATCCGGCAATATACTCTTTTATATTTTTCAACAAAAATCACAGCTTTTAAAACTTTAAATTTTTTCTGAATATATTTATCTGTATGTAAATTTTATATTAGAAATCTCAAAACATAAATTTTGGCAGCAGCAGCTGTACTTGGCAGCTGCCAGCCGCCCCAACTGGTGGTCGTTAGTTAAATGGCGGTGGAAATTTCTATGAAATTTTAATATGTCATGAAGACATAATAGAACAAGGATGAAAACATCCATAAAAGCGAAGCACTGAAACGGTAGGACAAACAGACATTAACAATTGTATAGTGTCAGAACTGAATAATCATAATATAAATGTATAAGAGTCAAAGCAAAATTGTAAGTAAATTTGTTGAAAAACTGCTTGATTTAGGATAATGTTTATGGACATACTTACATTTTTAGGACTTGATTATAGAGTTGCTTCGCTTATAACATTATACTTTGTTGTCCCAGGAATCAATATACCAAAAATTAGATCAATCGGATGATTAGATCACATAAAAATTTGTTGTTAAAAAAGTAAAAAAATCTACATGTTTAAAATGGACGTACGGACATTTTGGTGATGATTATAGAGTTGCTACGCTTTCTAAATCGTGCCTAACTATTAAAGCAATCACCATACAAAATTTGAAATCGATATGACAATTCTAACATGCCTAAATTAACGAAAAAAGCTATCCGTTACGGACGTACGGACGTGCGGACGGACGGACGGACGGACGTACGGACGGACCGACCCTAATTATAGAAAAGCTTCGCTTTTAAAAAATCTTAAGGTTAAAATTTGAAGTCTCTAAGTCAAAAAATACGGTCATATGAGCCATTTAAAGATTTCTGGAGACCTGGAGATTCAGGACATGCAGGATCATATCTGTTACTATAATTTCTTATATACTCAGTTAAAGCCCTCTACCTTTCATACGCAGAAATGAGATAGAAAAACCAAAGTGGTGGGGGCGTTCAATGTGAATGTTTAGTGGTGGTGGCAGAGATAAGATAATGAGCCATAAATTAATCTCAAAAGTTATCCCTCAGTAATTTTAATCTCGTATTATTAATCTCGTATAGACAGAAAGACAAGGGGAAAAAAGAACAGGCGTTATGATGACAACATCTATAAAAGTGAAGTACTGAAACTGTAGGACAAACGGACACTTGTATAGTGTCAGAACTGAATAAATAATCATATTCATTTGTTGTCCCAGGAATAAGTATACCAAAATTCAGATAAATCGGATAATTAGATCGCATAAAAATTTGTTGTTAAAAAAGTAAAAAAATCCACATGTTTAAAATGGTCGTACTGACATTCTAGTAATAATTATAGAGTTGCTACGCTTCCTAAATCATACCTAACTCCTATAGAAATCAACATGCAAAGTATGAAATCGATTGGACAAGTTTAACATGCCTAAATTAACGAAAAGAGCTATCCGTTATTGACATACGGATAGACGGACGGACTGAACCTAATTATAGAAAAGCTTCGTTTTTAAAAAATGATAAAAATTCATTGTATTTAACACATGAATTTGTATGATTATTGCGTGTAATAAAAATTTCTCATTGGTTGCATGATTCTATATTTTTAAAAGCGAAGCTTTTCTATAATTAGGATCGGTCAGTCCGTACGTCCGTCAGTCACAGAGAGATAGCATTTTTCGTTAATTTAGGCATGTTAGAATTGTCCTATCGATTTCAAACTTTGCATGGTGATTCCTTTAGTAGTTAGGTAAGATTTAGAAATCGTTGCAACTTTATAATCATTACATGAATGTCCGTACGTCCATTTTAAACATGTTGATTTTTTTTACTTTTTTAACAACAAATTTCTATGTGATCTAATCATCCGATTTATCTGATTTTTGGTATATTGATTTCTGAAACAACAAAGCACATTATTATAAGCGAAGCAACTCTAGAATCAAGTCTTAAAAATGTAAGTATGTCCATAAACATAATCCTGTATCAAGCAGTTTTTCAACAAATTTAATTACAATTTTGGTTAGACTCTTATACATTTATATTCTGATTATTCAGTTCTGACACTATACAAATGTTAATGTCCGTTTGTCCTACACCGTTTCAGGGCTTTGCTTTTATGGATGTTGTCATCCTTGTTACAAATTTCCTTTAAAAAAATTATTTTCCTCATTATACATTTATTGATATTGCCATGAGTTTATTAAAAAATGTGAATTGAGAGTACTTTTTGGTAATTAGATGCTATACAACTAAATAGGTTTTGATGTAATTTTATCAAAGTAAGTTAAGAATTATAATCGCTTCTGTTATGTATAACAAGGATGACACCGTCCAAAAAAGCGAAGCTCTGAAATGGTATGACAGACGAACATTAATTTCGTAGAGTGTCAGAACTGAGAATATATGAAAGTCAAAAATCAACTTGTTTAAAATGGACGTACGGAAGTTCTGGTAACGATTATAGTGTTGCTAAGCTTTCAAAATCGTACCTCACTACTACATCATGCAAAGTTTGAAATCAATAGGACAATTCTAACCTGTTTGAATTAACGAAAAGAGCTAACTGTAATGGACGAACGGACCGACCCTAATTATAGAAAAAGCTTCTCTTAAAAAAAAAAATATAGGTTGTGTGTTTTTTTTCTTAATGTCTTATTACGAGGCCTGTCTTGCGATGACCTTACCCTGCATTAGGCTATAAAAGTTTTCCGGAATTTTAATAAATATAATAGATTTGAAATCTGCATAAAATTTTAAGGAATTTTTATAAAATTCGTTTTTTGTATAATTCTTTATCTATAAGCGCAAATACAAATTAAGTTAAATAATTTTGACATCTGTGATTGGTGGATTGAAAACTATCTGCGCTCTAATTGGAGAAGCTTAAGTGACGTACATCATTCAACCAATTAGAGCACAGGTAGTTTCCAATCCACCTATCCTATTGGTCAAAATTTATTAACTAAAATTGGATTTGCGCTTTTAAATAATGAATTATATAAAAAACGAATTTTATAAAAAATCCTTAAAATTTTATGCAGATTTCAAATCTATTATATTTATTAAAATTCCGGAAAACTTTTATAGCCTACCCTGCATGGCTACCCTGTACCCAATATATCATAACCTAACCATGCTTGGCTACCCTGTACCCAATATATCATAACCTAACCCTGCTCGGCTACCCTGTACCCAATATATCATAACCTAACCCTGCTTGGCTACCCTGTACCCAATATATCATAACCTAACCATGCTTGGCTACCCTGTACCCAATATATCATAACCTAACCCTGCTTGGCTACCCTGTACCCAATATATCATAACCTAACCCTGCTTGGTTACCCTGTACTCAATATATCATAACCTAACCCTGCTTGGTTACCCTGTACTCAATATATCATAACCTAACCCTGCTTGGCTACCCTTGTACCCAATATATCATAACCTAACCATGCTTGGCTACCCTGTACCCAATATATCATAACCTAACTCTGCTCGGCTACCCTGTACCCAATATATCCTAACCTAACCCTGCTCGGCTACCCTGTACCAAATATATCATAACCTAACCCTGCTTGGCTACCCTGTACCCAATATATCATAACCTAACCCTGCTTGGCTACCCTGAACCCAATATATCATAACCTAACCCTGCTTGGCTACCCTGTACCCAATATATCATAACCTAACCCTGCTTGGCTACCCTGTACTCAATATATCATAACCTAACCCTGCTTGGCTACCCTGTACCCAATATATCATAACATAACCCTGCTTGACTACCCTGAACCCAATATATCATAACCTAACCCTGCTTGGCTACCCTGTACCCAATATATCATAACCTAACACTTCTCGGCTACCCTGTACCCAATATATCATAACCTAACCCTGCTTGGCTACCCTGAACCCAATATATCATAACCTAACCCTGCTTGGCTACCCTGTACCCAATATATCATAACCTAACCCTGCTTGGCTACCCTGTACCCAATATATCATAACCTAACCCTGCTCGGCTACCCTGTACCCAATATATCATAACCTAACCCTGCTTGGCTACCCTGTACCCAATATATCATAACCTAACCATGCTTGGCTACCCTGTACCCAATATATCATAACCTAACCCTGCTTGGCTACCCTGTACCCAATATATCATAACCTAACCCTGCTTGGTTACCCTGTACTCAATATATCATAACCTAACCCTGCTTGGTTACCCTGTACTCAATATATCATAACCTAACCCTGCTTGGCTACCCTTGTACCCAATATATCATAACCTAACCATGCTTGGCTACCCTGTACCCAATATATCATAACCTAACTCTGCTCGGCTACCCTGTACCCAATATATCCTAACCTAACCCTGCTCGGCTACCCTGTACCAAATATATCATAACCTAACCCTGCTTGGCTACCCTGTACCCAATATATCATAACCTAACCCTGCTTGGCTACCCTGAACCCAATATATCATAACCTAACCCTGCTTGGCTACCCTGTACCCAATATATCATAACCTAACCCTGCTTGGCTACCCTGTACTCAATATATCATAACCTAACCCTGCTTGGCTACCCTGTACCCAATATATCATAACATAACCCTGCTTGACTACCCTGAACCCAATATATCATAACCTAACCCTGCTTGGCTACCCTGTACCCAATATATCATAACCTAACACTTCTCGGCTACCCTGTACCCAATATATCATAACCTAACCCTGCTTGGCTACCCTGAACCCAATATATCATAACCTAACCCTGCTTGGCTACCCTGTACCCAATATATCATAACCTAACCCTGCTTGGCTACCCTGTACCCAATATATCATAACCTAACCCTGCTTGGCTACCCTGAACCCAATATATCATAACTTAACCCTGCTTGGCTACCCTGTACCCAATATATCATAACCTAACCCTGCTTGGCTACCCTGTACCCAATATATCATAACCTAACCATGCTTGGCTACCCTGTATCCAATATATCATAACCTAACTCTGCTCGGCTACCCTGTACCCAATATATCATAACCTAACCCTGCTTGGCTACCCTGAACCCAATATATCCTAACCTAACCCTGCTTGGCTACCCTGTACCCAATATATCATAACCTAACCCTGCTTGGCTACCCTGTACCCAATATATCATAACCTAACCCTGCTTGGTTACCCTGTACTCAATATATCCTAACCTAACCCTGCTCGGCTACCCTGTACCCAATATGTCATAACCTAACCCTGCTTGGCTACCCTGTACCCAATATATCATAACCTAACCATGCTTGGCTACCCTGTACCCAATATATCATAACCTAACCCTGCTTGGCTACCCTGTACCCAATATATCATAACCTAACCCTGCTTGCTACCCTGTACCCAATATATCATAACCTAACCATGCTTGGCTACCCTGTACCCAATATATCATAACCTAACCATGCTTGGCTACCCTGTACCCAATATATCATAACCTAACCCTGCTTGGCTACCCTGTACCCAATATATCATAACCTAACCATGCTTGGCTACCCTGTACCCAATATATCATAACCTAACCATGCTTGGCTACCCTGTACCCAATATATCATAACCTAACCATGCTTGGCTACCCTGTATCCAATATATCATAACCTAACCCGAAATAAAGTAAAAAAAAAACACTCGAAAACAGCATAATCGCTTTTTTAGAACTATTTTTTATTTGAACTAATGATCCTATATATCTGATTTTTGGAATGAGGATTCCAACAAGGGACAATTTTTGGAATGAGGATTCCAACAAGGGACAATGTTATAAGCAAGGCGTCTCTTTCACCAAGCCCTTAAATATCAGTATGTCCATAAAAAGAGTCCTGTAAATAAGCAGTTTTTTTCAACAAATTTACTTACAATTTTGTTTAGACTAAAACCTTTATATTCTTCTTACTCGGTTATGACACTTTACAAGTGTTAATGTTTGTATGTCCTACCGTTTCAAAGCAGCGTTTTTATGCATTTATGCACATTTCAAGTAACTTTAGAATGCATTAATAACCATTTTCTTTCTTTTAAATGTTTTTAAAAAAAACTATATTCATTTCGTAACATTTATTTTTGGATTGGTTAATAAAAGATCAATACATACATTTTTACATATAAATTTGGATTCTTAGTTATTATTAAAATAAGATGATTTATTTTCACTACAAAATGACCTATGTTCTAATTAATTGTATCTCATATTGGATCACTATTTTTGTCCAAATATTTTTAAATCTTTTATTCTAAATTTACGTTTAAAAATAATTTTGTACATGTTTTGCACACAATTCAAAGTTTGAATATATAGTCAATGGCCGAATTCCAGTCCTTCTGGCTTTAAGTAAATTATCAAAAAAGATATTTATTTTAGTAATTGGATAATTTCTAAAATCATGCGATTTTACAAAAAGCCAGAAGGCCTTTCAAAAGTTTCAATTTTATTCAGTCTAGCCAGGCGGAATCTTCTACCTGGATTCTATTCTATTCTTCTATCTTATTTGGACCAAAACTTGAATTCTTCTATCAATAATAATTTCCTCTTCTATTTCTCTTCTTTTTTGAAATGCTGAAATTTAATTTTTGTTTTGTTTAAAACCCTCAACATTTTTTTATATTTTATTTGAAACCTAATTCATAGAAGATGATTAAAGTCCCTCAACAGATTATGATGTATTACAATAAAATAACCAATGAGAGGCCCACATAAATTTTATTATTGGTCAATTACAGTGTTTACTGGCCTCTCATTGACTATTCTATCGTATGACATCATAATCTGTGGAGGGACTTTAATCATCTTCAATTCATATAGTCACATATAGGTTAAACTATTATCAAGTTTTTGAGCCCGTTTACTGTCCTTCTTTCACTTTTTGAAAAACATGTTTTCTGTTTTGTATTTTTTCAGCTGCTTTCTACACAGTGCGTTTGAAGGTGCTTTGACTTTTGTGTTAAAATCTAAATTGGGACATAGTGCATTTCATTATTCTAGGTTAGGTAACTTTATTTCACTTTTCAATAAAATCTAAAATGCAACCGTTTTTGAGAAAATTAGATTTGAAAATTCAAAAAGTTCAATTTTCATCCCCTAGGAATTACCGCATAATCATGACAAGTAAAGCAAAGATCGTATATTTAAAATTTTGAACAACTTTGCTTTTATGAAGTCTTTCATAAAACCTCTCTATATATGATTTATTAAAGGCTGAATTTCCATGACCTTAGTAAAGCAACTGATAAAAATGACCATGAATCAACTCACTTCAGGAGTGGTTTTACGAAGAACTTTATAAAAGCAAACTTGTTCAAAATTTTAAATAAATAAACTTTGCTTTTCTCGCTATCATTAAACCGATATGGTTCTTCTTTGCAGTTAAGCTTCTCATATTTCCAGGAAATGTGATTAACTATTTTGGAGGAGGGTGTTTCCACCCTCTCAAGAGAAAGTCCTAAAAAACTATCCGCCCACTCAAAAAGCATCACTTTTTTTTCTTTTAAAAACTAAAATAAAAATGATGGGTCGAGCAGCTAGTGAGTCTAATAAAGCACTAAATTTTTTTACCTGAATCTAAAGATTTGATGAGCATTAACGGAGAGGGGGAAAATAATACCCAACATACACAGAGAACAGAGGCTTGAGACAGTCTGGATCACTTGGGATTCCACACACATACCTTTGGAACTAAAAAGAAGCCTGTTACTGGGTTGCCCCACAAGGTTAGGGCACTGTAGGCATATTGCTCTGCATGGTTAGAGCCACTGGCAGGGTTTTTGAAGAGGAAAAAACTCCCCCCCTCCCCTTTTTTACAATTCATTTTGAAAATAATGAGAATGAGTTCAGTACTCGCATGCACTTACAGTGGCGGCATCCATAAATTTTTTTTTAAAACTTCATCATCCTTATACTAAAGTAACAGGATGTTTGTCTGTGTGTCTGTACCGAAGGATCTTGCTAACCGCTGAACATAGGTCCCGGGAAGGTTTATAACTATTTTCTTGGGGTTAGGACACCCCCAACCCCCCAAAAAATGAAAAATATCCCTTCCCCCCAAAAAATTTAAATTTTTAACTAAAATTAAAAATTATGAGGGGGAGGGGAGGGGGGGGGGGTGCACGCCCACGGCACCCCCCCCCAAAAAAAAAAAAATTTCCACCCCCAAAAATACTTTTTTTACTTTTTCTTTTAAAATCTAAAATAAGAAATTGGGTTATCAAATTCGACCCCCCCCCTCCTCAAATGCCCCTAGAGGCCTCTAGGGGCGAAGCCGCTAGTCATACATAAAGTAACAGGATTTTTGTGTGTGTGTGTCTGTCTGTCTGTACCAAAGAACTTCACTAACTGCTGAACCGATATATAATGTAGTTTCTCATAGGTCCCCAGAAATATCGCACCTCGTAAAAATATTTTTTTTTGATTTTTCATTCTAAAAGTTAAAATTAGCCGCTAGTGATAAAAAATTATTGAAAATTGTTTATACCTGCAACTGGCAAGAAATGGAGAGCATGCAACAAAATACAGGGCCAGGTGAACACAGCAGGTCAGAATATTTGGAATATCAACCAGAATTGTTTTCTTACCGGGCTGTAATAGTAAAATCATTATGAATAATGAAGCTAAATGTTTTTAATTTGCCTGAAGATATAAAAAAATATCTAAAATTTTCCTTTTCATTTTTGGCATAATGATTTTTAAAAGCGAAGCTTTTCTATAATTAGGGTCGGTCCGTACGTCCGTCCGTAACGGATAGCTTTTTTCGCTAATTTAGGCATGTTAGAATTGTCCTATGTATTTCAAACTTTGCATGGTGATTTCTATAGTAGTTAGGTACGATTTAAAAAGCGTAGCAACTCTATAATCATTACCAAAATGTCCGAACGTCCATTTTAAACATGTTGATTTTTTTTACTTTTTTAACAACAAATTTTTATGTGATCTAATCATCAGATTGAACTGATTTTTGGTATATTGATTTTGGGACAACAAAGTATAATGTAATAAACGAAGCAACTCTATAATCAACAATTTTGCTTTGACTCTTATACATTTATATTAGGATTATTCAGTTCTGACACTCTACAAGTGTTTATGTCCGTTTGTCCTACCGTTTCAGTGCTTTGCTTTTATGGATGTTGTCATCCTTGTTTACTTATCATGACCAGGGATCTTAGGGGATAAGATAATGGACGATAAATTGATGTAGAGTGTATTCTGTAGACCCCCAATGATGATAAATTGTTTGCGCTGATAGTTTGTATACTGCTCAATCAAGATTTGTTAATCTTTATACGAGAATTTGATTTTCTCGTATTCATTCGAATCCGGTGGATAGGAACCGGTTCTCATCCATACGAAAAAACTATGTCTAGCATCGTATTTTGTCCAGCTTTCTACGAATATAAAAATGTACAATCATAAGATGAAAACAAGTTGTATTTTAGCCGGTGCCTTTGGCACCTCGGGACTAAAAAAACTGGTTTTAATCTTATAATTGTACATTATATATCCGCGAAAGCTGTTTGTAATACGATGCGAGAAATAACTAATCAAACTTTTGGTACTCTGAGATAGATGTCTAATTTTCATTTTTAAAACGATTTTCCTAATTATTAAGTATCTACTCTCTAAGGGTATAGTCCCTTTCGTGGCAAAGTACCTTAAAGGGCGTTTTTTTGTATTTTTCACAGTAGCTTTCCTCCCATTTCTAGCCCCTGCGGGGCCAATTGCCTAACCCTGTGGGTCAATTACCTAACCCAATATAGTTTAGACATAGAAATTAATGATCTGCTTATTAAATTCTGACACTCTACAGGATTCGTTTGTTCTTCCTTCTGATTTTAGAGCTTCGCTTTTTATGGACGCTACACACTAAACTTATGTTGTTTACCTCTGTAGCTGTATGAGGTTTCTCTAAGACAAACCTACAGTAGATATCCGACCTTCCCTCAGAACTGTAAGGATCTATATTCGCCTCTTTCAGCTGGTTTTTCATTCGTGGATTTACAAGCAGCTCTTCTCCATGCTTGAAATAATAAAATGATAGTTTAACTACTGAATCTGCCTGATAGTTCCTAAGATCTTTAAAAGTTGAGAAAGCGTGGTCTCTAAAATTGAAAAGTGACCAGTCAAGCGCAGAAACCTTTCCCTATTCATTTTAATATAAATTAAAACAAGTGGTGGGGTTAGGCCTGGTAAGGCAATGTTATATTGGGAAAATGTTACCACCCCTGCAGGGTTAAAGGACTTAAGTGTTAGACCCCCTCCACTGCAGGGGCTAGACATAGGAAAAGAAAGTAAACCCTTTTTTTTCCCCTTATTTCATCAATAATTCTGTGGTCAAAACAATCTCTTCACTAAAGTTGCTACTAAGTACTTTTTTATACCTGGATACAGAGATCGTTGCTGGGCAGGCTGGAAGCTCTCTCCATCCTGGCAGGCTTACTGGAACTGGTCATCTGTCTCACCAGGTTGTTAGTCAATGCCTGAGAATGGCCTATAGAATATGTTCCTTCATCCCTGAAAATATAACTTAGAAGTCAAATACCAGGTAAATTTGCAGAATTTCAATTACTTTTCTTCAAGTTTTGAATGAAATTGTACATGCAATTTTGTAATGAATATATGATATACGTGGATTTATTGACAGGGGAAATTTGGCGTCAATTTAGTTTGCTAATATGGACCTCATTTATAGGTTAGTATGTTCATCCAGTAGGATGAGAGGGAAGTAATAATATATCTATTAACTGTGTATGATATCTTGTATTGCAAATCAACAAATTTGTTTCAGAAAGCCTTTTTAGGTATGAAAATTAGGAAGTTAGGAATTTTTTTACATTTGCTTTTTTTAGAAGCTTTTCTATAATTAGGGTCGGTACGTCCGTGACAGATATTGTTTTTTGGTAATTTAGGCATCCTAATTGTCCTATCGATTTTAAACTTTGCATGATGATTTCTGTAGTAGTTAGGTACGATTTAGAAAGCGTAGCATCTATATAATCGTTATCAGAATGTTCGTACGACCATTTAAACATGTTGATTTTAACTATTTTAACAACAAATTTTTATGCATTATAAAAATCCGATTAATCTGATTTTTGGAATTCCTAGGACAACAATTTACAATGTAATAAGCGAATCATCTTAATAATCAAGTCCTAAAAATGTAAGTATGTCCTTAAACATTATCCTGCATGTAAGCAGTTTTTCAACAAATTTACTTAAAAATTTGTTTCGAATTATATACATTTATATTCTGATTGTTCAGTTCTGACATTCTACAAGTTTTCATGACCGCTTTTATGGACGTTGTCATCATTGTTTAAATAACAAGGATGACAACATCCATAAAAGCGAAGCTCTGAAATGGAAGGACAAACAAACATTAACATTTGTTTGGTGTCAGAACTGAATAAACAGAATATTCATGCATATGTCTATACAAAATTGTAAGTAAATTTGTTGCAAAACTGATTAAATACATGTAAGTGTTTAAAGACATACTGACGTTTTTATGACTTGATTATAGAGATGATTCGCTTAAAACACTATACCTTGTTGTAATAGGAATCAGTATTCAAAAAATAGAATGAAAAGGATAATTTCAACATTCAAAAATTTGTTGTACAAATCAACTGTTTTAAATGGACGTACACACTTTCTGGTAACGATTATACAGTTGATGCGCTTTCTAAGTCGTACCTAACTGTTATAGGAATCAGCATGCAAAGTTTGAAATCGATAGGACAATTCTAACCTGTTTAAATTAATGAAAAAGAGCTAACTGTAACGGACGGACGGACCGACCCTAATTATAGAAAAGCTTCACTTTTAAAAGATTATAAGTAAATGTTTATTACCTCATAGCAGCTGAGTAGGCCCTTCTCTCTTTAACTATTATCTCTTTACACTAATAATTAACAAATTTAAGGGTCAATATAAATCATTTTAATAAAGTAACATGATGTGTATTTGTCTGTTTGTTTATACCGAAGGATCTCGCTAACCGCTGAACCGATCGGGTTCTGCTTAACAGGGTAGCTTCTCATAGCTCCCGAGAAGGTTTATAACTATTTTAGGGGAGGGTACCACCACCCTTCCAAGAGAAATCACACAAAAATCTAAATTTTAGAACGCAACATATATATGTATTGTGTGCAGCGGTGCCAGATGTACACATTTTGTGTGTAATGTACGCATTTTTAACTTTAGGAAAATGGACTTTTATAAGTGATGTACACATTACCAAGTAATGTACACCCCCCTCGCCCCTCTCCCCTTTTCTCTTTCCCCTTCCCCACAAATGTACACATCAAAAGACCAATGTACACATTTTTTTGTACACTTTGATCTAAAAGATATCTGGCAATTATGGTAGAGACCTAAACGCAACATAGAACTGTGATAGAACGTATTATTTAAAAAAAGAAACATTTAAAATGCCACTAGAGGCCTCTAGTGATGTAGCCGCTAGTATAATATATATTGATAATACTTAAAACATGCGTCATAACAAAATGTCCTGTATATGGATTGAAATTATTCATTGAAAAGATTGAACACTGGTATTTTGAATTAACAAATCAAAAGTCCCCAAAGTTTAAGGCTCACTAACAAAAGCATGTATTCATAAAACTTTGGGTACCAGTATGATATACACTCCAAAATACTAAAATTGTCTGACAGCCATAGAACTTTGATTTTATGACTTTTGTCTAGAAATTAATTTCCTCCATATCAAATTTAACTGAGTAGTGTGATGTGCCTGTTTATTGGCTAGGGCATTTCTTCCAATAAATTCCAGAAATTATTGGATGTGTTACACCCCACGCCTACCTGGGTAGTGGGGGTTAGACCATAGGGCACCATGTCTATCTGGGAAGGACCAATCGGGGTTGTAGTAATGTCCTAAATGATGAATTAATGGGTATTAATATTTTGATTTTCAATGATAATTTTTTTTAAAGCGAAGCTTTTCTATAATTAGGGTCGGTCCGTCTGTCCGTCCGTCACAGAGAGTTAGCTCTTTTCGTAAATTTAAACAGGTTAGAATTGTCCTATCGATTCTAAACTTTGCAGTTTTAAAAGCTATTGATCCATCTCAACCCAAGACTACTTTATCAAACTAACATCTTTGTACATCTTTGCACAATGATTCCTATAGTAGTTAGGTACAATTTAGAAAGCGTAGCAACTCTATAAGCAATACCAGAATGTCCGTACGTCCATTTTAAACATGTCGATTTTCAACTTTTTTGACAACAAATTTTTGTATGTTAAAATTATCCGATTCTTCTGATTTTTAAAAAATGATTCCTATTACAACAAGGTACAATGTTATAAGCGAAGCATCTCTATAAACAAGTCCCAAAAATGTAAGTATGTCCTTAAACAGTATCATCTATTTATGCAGTTTTGCAACAAATTTTCTTAAAATATTGTTTGTACTGATGGATTAATATTCTGTTAATTCAGTTCTGACAATCTACAAGTGTTAATGTTCGTTTGTCCTTCCATTTCAGTGCTTCGCTTTTATGGATGTTGTCATCCTTGTTTAGTTAGGAAATTATCAGGCGCTGCTCTATTCAGCCAATTAATTTGCCGAAAATTAAATATTTTGTTGCTGTAGAGTTGGCGTAAATTTTTTAAATATTTTTATAAGGAGAGAAAGAAGGGAATAGGGTTTGGGGGAAATTTTTACTTAGAATTGTTAGTCAGAATCACATTCCCTTTTCCCTGGGAAATTACATTGTCTAAAAACTTTCAGATAATCCTTTTGAAGTCGTGAGGTTTAATGTATCTTTTTGCAGGGAGTAAGGGAGGAGACAATGGATCGAATATTCAATTTTTAAGAGTCTCAGACTTTAGGTACTGGCTTAAAGGGAATGTGCATGAATTCAGCAGTTTCTGACTTACTTTGGGTACTAGAGCATCAATGCCCCGTTAACTAGCTTAGTTAATTTTTAATATAGCAGACAGACAAATTTGTCCTTTGATGACTGGTTTTAACAAATATTTTTCCCAAGAAAATGTCATTGTATATCAATGTATAGAAACTCTACTGGGATATTTATGTATTAAACGATCTAAGATCCCCTTGAATTTAGGTAGCAGTTAAATATATAATAAAATGGATGGACGAAGTTCTAAGGGTGATTTTTCTAGTGATTAATTACAGAATGTTTACTACATTGTGATGTACTGATAATTTAATTTTCTAGTAATTGATTTTTTTCTTAAAACTTATTTTGTTCTAAATTATATTACCATGATCCCTTTACAATTTTGGTCAAATTTTTTGGATAAATCTGGTTTTCATTGCATTTCAGTGAAAACTCTTAAATTGAATTAATTACCCATTGTCCCCTCCCTTACTCCCTGATCTTTTTGACCATGTACGATAATAAATTAATAATAAACTATTTATTTTATATTACCCAATCTGAATTGTCTTCAGGGCCAGATTGAAATTCTGCCAGATTTAGTGAACATAGAGAATCCTAAAATAATAGATTTACAGTATAGATGTATAAAGAGCTTAATACATCATTTCCAATTGCAAAGACCTAAAGCTCTGAAGACAAGAAATAATTTCATTAAACTATGCTTTCTAAATTTAGCTGTTTAATGCTTTCTTTTGCTTTTTGAAAAAGAAAGGAACAATTTTAGTGAAAATTTGTCATTTCTGTCCAAACTTATGTAAAATATTTAAAACTTCCAATATCAATTTCTCATAACTAGGCTCCTGACTATAAAATTATATTCATAATCACCCCAAAATTTTTTTTTTATAATATATATATTACTTTAATCCTAAAATTATTAAAGTTTTTGTTTGGCTGACAAGATCCATCCAAACAACCATACCCCCACCCCCCCCCCATGAATAGTTTATCTCAAAAAATAGAGAGCTACTGATGGGTCATGGGAAGGTTTTTAGCTATTTTTTGGGGGAGAGTATCACCACCCACCCAAGAAAAGCATAACTAACCCCATCTAGCGAAGGACAAAGTATTTTTTTGGTAAACAGCTGAACTTAACATATATAGATTGAAAGGAAAGCATGTTATGTGCCCCTAGAGGCATTTAGAGGCCGTTAATCATTTATATGTTTTCAAAAATAATTTTTTCTCTCATTATTTTTACATGGATAGTTATGTAATATCGAGGATTATCTGGTTAAAAATATCTGTGCTTACCTCATATTCTAAATCTGTAAATTCTTCGAGTTGACGGCTAAAAAAGGATATTAAGTAGAGATATTACAAAATATTTTTGGATTTTCCATAAACATATCTATATTTGGTAGACTGGATAAAGTATTAAATGGGCTGCTACCATTTTTACCCCTAGCAAAATTACAGCAGCTGTTTTTTTGACAAATATTGGGTGTGTTTTTGTCAATTTCGTTTTTTGCTGTATTTTTTGCAATATCTTTTTATCCATTGTCAAAATTACACCTTTACTGCTGTCATAATCTGTATTACTATTAAATCTGTAAAAACGTCCATTTGTTGTTTAAAGATAATTTATACTGCAGCTATTGTGACATTAATAAAAAGAACAGGTGAAATGCATTGACCGTTATTTATGTGCAAATGCACAGGTTTAACATTAAGACAAAGGTTGTGCAAATAAAGTATGGTTTTCTGTTGTATAACAGCCTTCCCTCCTTGAAGGACCAAATGTTAAGTTTAAATGGATGATAATTATTGTTATACCTGGAATAATTTGCTTGAGTCCAATGCACACTTAAACCTGAATAATAGAGTATAATTAAAAATTCTTTTCTTGTTATTACATCAGCATATATTTTAATCTTTAAAATATCTTCTCGTATTCATTCGAATCCGGTGGATAGGAACCGGTTCCCATCCATACAAAAAAACTATGTCTAGCATCGTATTATATCCAGCTTTTAGCCCCGAGGTGCCGAAGGCCGCGGAAAGCCGTTTATAATACGATGCGAGAAATAACTATTAACTACGCCAAGTCTCTACAGGCTTTTCCCCATGAGAATGATGGAATAATCCCATAGTTGATGATGATTGTCAGGAATAAAAAAATATCTTTATATTCAGTTTAACCTGTGGTGGGTTATTACAGCTTTACTTAAATTTTTCTGGAGGGAGTGTCCCAACCCTTCTGAAAATAGCCTAAAACAAGGGTTCCTTACCTTTGCTCTTTTCATCCTTATTGCTTCTATTTTCCATGTCCCTATAAATTATAACAACCTCATTTCTACGTTATTATACCACAAATATCAAAATTAAAATTAGTTCTTTTTGTTATGATTTTTATAATTTGTAAAATAATTTTCAATAATTTCTTAAATTAATAGGTTACTACTATACAACTAGTCACCTTTCAAAAGCTGGATTTGTAAAGGCAGCTGAAGTACTGGGCATTGGTAATCCATTAGAAGATTGGATTGTTTGTTGTCTTTCAATGCGTTTCTTACTGTCAGCTGACATTAGCTTAGTTCTAACTTGTTTAACAGTAGCATTTGGATCAGAAGGAGTTATTTTATCATCTTTTACATTTTGTTTTCCCTGAGATTTGGTTTGGCCATCTTTGTTCAATAGCGTCACACTTTGATCCGCAGATTTTGGCCTAGTAGGGTCAGACAGTGTACCAGCTGGTATGATCACGTGGTTACCAGCTGATTTTGAATTTAATTCATGAAGTTTTGTACCGGAAGGATCCGTTAATCCCTCAACTGTGGGTATATCAGTTAAAGGAACTGAGGACGTTTCTGTGACTTTTCTTTTCAAACAAGATCTAAAAGGAAAATCTATAATCCGGAATGTCTCTAGGGGCACTTGTTACATTGTGGGAGAGTGAGGGGGGGAAGGGGTAGAACCTTCAATTTTAATTTAAAAAAATGAAAAGTAACTAAATTGGAGCATGGGTATTATTTCCAAGGGCGATTTGCTTAGGAGGGTGGTGGCACCCTCCCCCCAAATAGTTATCAACCTTCTGCTACATCGTAAATTAGAACCATATCGGTTCAGCGGTTAGCTAGATCCTTCTGTACACAAAGTTAGACAGACACACATCCTGTTACTTTTATAAAATGATGATATACTATACTAATACACTTTATACATACCTTGCTTGAAAGTCAGCTTCCTCTGTTTGTTTCAACCTTAATCCATGTCCAATATTTTCAATATCTACATATAATAAAATTACAATATGTAAAATAAAATTTACATTTTTAAAAGCGAAGCTTTTCTATAATTAGGGTCGGCCCGTCTGTACGTCCGTCCGTCCGTAACTGATGGCCTTTTTTGTTAATTTAGGCATGTTAGAATTGTCCTATCGATTCTAAACTTTGCATGATGATTCTTATAGTAGTTAGGTACAATTAAGAAAGCGTAGCAACTCTATAAACAATACCAGAATGTTCGTACGTCCATTTTAAACATGTCGATTTTTAACTTTTTTGACAACACATTTTTGTATGTTAAAATTATCCAATTCTTCTGATTTTTTGAAAACTGATTCCTATTACAACAAGGTACAATGTTATAAGCGAAGCATCTCTATAAACAAGTCCCAAAAATATAAGTATGTCCTTAAACAGTATCATCTATTTATGCAGTTTTGCAACAAATTTTCTTAAAATATTGTTTGTACTGATGCATTAATATTCTGCTAATTCAGTTCTGACAATCTACAAGTGTTAATGTTCGTTTGTCCTTCCATTTCAGAGCTTCGCTTTTATGAATGTTGTCATCCTTGTTTTACTAAAATTTCTTTTTTAGACTATTGCAATTGTTTACCTGACAGGGGGATTTCTTTAGAAATAGCTCCATTTTCCTTAAATTTCAAGTAGTTTTAGGAGAAAGCTCAAAGTGTCATGTGTGACGTCATAAAAAAACGTCTATAAAGGAGGGATGAGAGGAGAAGTGGAAAAGGACACCCCTTAAAAAAGAGATGGATTTTTATAACGTCACACATAACATTTTGAGCTTTCTTAGTTTTAATTGATCTCAAAGATAAATTAAGGATTAAGTGCAGTTCATGGTAAAATGTTCGTGGTAATGATTGTCTCCGAAAATGTATGAAGTTTAGAGACCACTAGCTGTAAAAGGCTTAATGTACATGTCAGGCCACGCTCCGTGCTAAGCGCTATTTAAAAATCCTCTAAATAGTCTTAAATTACCAAGATCCAATGATGCACAGAGAAAGCTTCACTAAGGAAAAACGCATAAAATAAGTATTATTTGCGCATTTAAGTGCGATGTGAGATAACAATTTAGTTTATAGATTTTTGGAGATGATCACTACCTGGAACATTTTACCGTAAACTGCACTAGATCCGAAATTAGATCATTACATGTAATAAAACATTGTCAGCATAGGATGTATATAATACATTAATGCCAACTACTCATTGTTGGAAAATATTTTTAAATAGAGGAATTGCTATATTTTGGCCAGGCCTAAATTAAGAATTGTATAATGTTGATTTCCCTGACGCTTACATGCGCCTGACGGGCGGCTGCCGAGTCCTGGTTATTTTACCTGTTCAGAATTTTCTAGCTGGTGTTTAATTTTATTATGAAGGTTTCTTGGCCGGAATATTTTGAATAATAAAGTATTATTTCTTCCTTTCTATAAACATACAATACAATTATAAAGAGTGTTGAACAAAAAACAATATCTTTATTCTATATGTTTATTTTTAAGTTTTATGTCTTAATACTTTGGTGGATATTCAGAAATAAATAAAGGTTAATCTTTTAAGCTTTCTATTCTTACAAAATCTTTCGATCTAAATACAGATTAAAATTATCCTAAGACTTTTTAAAAAGCAGCCTAAAACCATCCCTGCACTTTTGCAAGACTTCCCTGAATTATAGAACTCAATCGGTTATGTGGCAAGTTATATCTTAACAAACAAAAAACAACAAAAAACTTATTTACATAGGATATATCACCTTTTCAAGAAAAGGCTCAAAACCAAGATAATTAAATATTTAATATATTCAATAGGATATATAAGTTGGAAGGAATTTTAATGTTAGAGGCAGATTTGAAAAATTCATCAAATTTTAAGGATTTTTTTTTAAAATTCGTTTTTGTATAATTCTTTATCTAAAAGCGGAAATACAATTTAAGTTCATAAATTTTGACCAAAAGGATAGGTGGATTGTAAACTACCTGCGCTCTAATTGGTTGAATGATGCACGGCACTTAAGCTTCTCCAATCAGAGCACAGATAGTTTACCATCCACCAATCACAGATGTCAAAATTAATTAACTTAAATTGTATTTCCGCTTTTAGGAACCTAGTAATAGTTTCTAACTTTTTATCTTAGTGACGTAACAAAAATCGAAGGATGAGAGGGAGGTGGGATAGGAAACCCCCAAAAAAGAGATGGATTTTTGTTACGTCACAAAGATAAAAAGTTAGACACTATTACTTGGTTCACTTTTAGATAAAGAATTATACAAAAAACGAATTTTATAAAAAAAATTCCTTAAAATTTGATGCAGATTTCAAATCTCCCTCTAACATTTAAATTCTTTCCAACTTATATATCTTAAATTATTCAATAGTGTATGTTCCTTGACTGAGTATACTATCATCCTTGTTTTGGGATTTTCTGGTCTAAAACAGTTCATCTGATTATTTCAAAAGATGTATCTAGGTTAATTAAACCCGAGGCATTAGCGTAATTGGTATGTTTTTTTGCTTGCTGTATATTAAGTTTTAAGTTTAAGTTTGGGCCAAACTATATAATAATAGAAGTTTTATATACTGCTGCTATGTCAGGTGCGTGATACTAATTGTAAAAATGCCTTGGCCCTTAAAAAATAGAAGCAATAGAACAACCCATTACCACGCACAGTTAGGACTCCCAGACAAAGGATCGTGGAATTAAAGAGCTGGTTGTCTGTTGGATGTTTCACCACCTTACATCCCGGGTGTTTCAATATAGAAATAGTTATTGAAACCTTTTAGGATAAGGTAGATCTAAGAAAAGACAAGAATGACAACATCCATAAAAGCGAAGCTTTGAAATGGAAGGACAAACGAACATTAACACTTAAACAAACACTTGTAAGTAAATTTGTTGCAAAACGGCATAAATAGATGATACTGTTTAAGGACATACTTACATTTTTAGGACTTGTTTATAGAGATGCTTTGCTTATAACATTGTACCTTGTTGTAATAGGAATCAGTTTTTAAAAAAATGAGAAGGATCGGATAATTTTAACATACGATAGTTTGTTGTCATAAAAATTTAAAATCGACATTTTTCAAATAGACGTACGGACATTCTGGTATTGATTGTAGAGTTGCTACGCTTTCTGAATTGTACCTAACTACTACAGGAATCATCATGCAAAGTGTGGAATCGATAGGACAATTCTAACCGGTTTAAATTAACGAAAAGAACTAACTCTCTATGACAAACGGACGGACCGACCCTAATTATAAAGCTTCGCTTTTAAAAATGTATATAACATAAAAGAGCTAACTTTTTATGACGGACGGACGGACCGACCCTAATTATAGAAAAGCTTCGCTTTTAAAAATGTATATAACATAAAAGATATACTTACGGGACATTAATTGCTTCAGACTTCTTTTCTTCAAAATAACATTTCAAAGTGTTATAGCCCACCATTGATAAACAAGCCTAAAAACATGAATTCACACATTTTTTTTTGAGGGGTTAAGGTGCCTTCCTATATTAGTTTGAAACCTTTTGTGGACCTCTATAAAAAGCCTCACTGTAAAGAGAGCCATATCAGTTCAGCAATTTGCGAAATCTTTCGGTTCAAAAACTCAAGAATAGTTATTTCTTTCATTGTATTATAAACAGCTTTCCGCAGATATAGAATGTACAATTATTAGATTAAAACTAGTTTTAATTTTATGATTGTACATTTCTATATTCGTAGAAAACTGGATATAATACTGTGGTAGGCGGCATACGGACAAGCCTTTTCCAGAGTATGCGATGCTCCGTGTTTACCAAATCACACCCCGGCGTTAATCCCAGCTTATCACCATTCTATCCAGCCCCTCTCTGGGCATTGTCTACACATCAGAGGCGGCGGTCAATTTGGACACCGCTGATAATGGGAGGGGCGATGCCCCTCTCCCCTTCATGCCCCCAGCAACCTACCCTTTTCCGGGAGATGTCTACCTTCCCCCTTACGGGAACCTACCACTCTACTGCTCACCTGAATGGGGCTCCGCCCCATCTCCCCCACACCCTCTTCTACCTAACCCAATTATCATCTATTTTGTATATAAACTAGTAACCTTATTATAAATGTATTCAGTTCAAATATATCTCTTTAACAGTAACTACTTGTAGTTCTTTATTGATAGAATCCTTAAAGGCTAGGGGCTCTTTTGAATCGAACTCGCGTTGTAGGGTTGAAACGCTTCACCCTACCACAATACGATGCTAGACATAGTTTTTTCGTATGGATGAGAACCGGTTCCTATCCACCGGATTCGAATAAATACGAGAAAGAATTTTAATTAAAATTATTCAAATTTTATTTAAAAATTTCTATGATATAATAAAAATCTTACCATTATTCTAAAGGCAGTGAAAATAGGCCAACATCCATCCTAAAAAAGGAAAAACAAGGATGACAACCTCCTTAAGTAGCAAAGCAACAAAAATCATTGTTGGACAAAAAAACAGTGGAAGTAATAGTTTAGTAAAATAAAAATAACTATTTAGAACATAAAAAAATCAGGAAACATTTTTAAAAGCGAAGCTTTTCTATAATTAGGGTCGGTCCGTACGTCTGTCAGTACGTTCGTCCGTTACTGTTAGCTCTTCTCGTTAATTTAAACAGGTTTGAATTGTCCTATCGATTTCAAATTTTGCATACTGATTTCTATAGCAGTAAGGTACGACTTAGAAAGCGCATCAACTCTATAATCGTTACCAGAAAGTCCGTACGTCCATTTAAAACAAACTGATTTTTTATTTTTACTGATTTTTTGAATACTGATTCCTATTACAACAAGGTATAGTGTTATGGGCGAAGCATCTCTATAATATTAATCATGCCTTAAAAACGTCAGTATGTCCTCAAGCAGTAACATGTATTTGATCAGTTTTGCATCAAATTTACTTACAATTTTGTATGGACATATGCAGCTTTAATAGTCAGTATATTAAGTTCTGACACTCTTTGCGTGTTAATGTTCGTTTGTCCTTCCATTTCAGAGCTTCGCTTTTATGGATGTTGTTATTCTTGTTTTTATATCAATAGGTAGCATGAACGATATTTTATCTATCTATCTTTAAGAGTATTCGGGAAAAAAACATTTCACCCATATCGATAAGAATGGACTAGTGGAGAGACAAACTGAATAACAATTTTATTTTATCTGAGGTGGATTCTTAAAAAAAAATTACCCCACTAATCGCTTAGTAGGGCAAAATTGTTTTCGTGAAAAATCCACCAAAATCACATTAAAAATCTACAAAAATTAATCAAAATCATAGAAGGGTAATTAACATAAGATTTTATTTAATTCTTGTAGATTTTTATGTGATTTTGGAGGATTTTTCACGAAATAATTTTGCCCCACTAAGCGATTAGTGGGGCAAATTTTTTTTAAGAATCCACCTCTGGTTTAAGAAATATAAGATATATAAGAGAGGCTAAATAAAACATATGCAAACAAAACAAGTGCAAAAGTTATTATATTATGTAGTTTAAAAATAAATGTAAAAGTCCTACCAGGTGAATAATGACAGGTTGCTCCTGGCAACATCCAGGTAAACTACAACTTATTTAGAAATCTTACCAGGTGAATAACGTCAGGTTGCTCCTAACAACATCCAGGTAAACTACAAATTATTAAGAAATCTTACCAGGTGAATAATGGCAGGTTGCTCCTGGCAACATCCAGGTAAACTACAACTTATTTAGAAATCTTACCAGGTAAATGATGGCAGGTTGCTCCTGGCAACATCCAGGTAAACTACAACTTATTTAGAAATCTTACCAGGTAAATGATGGCAGGTTGCTCCTGGCAACATCCAGGTAAACTACAACTTATTTAGAAATCTTACCAGGTAAATGATGGCAGGTTGCTCCTGGCAACATCCAGATAAACTACAACTTATTTGGAAATCTTACCAGGTAAATGATGGCAGGTTGCTCCTGGCAACATCCAGGTAAACTACAACTTATTTAGAAATCTTACCAGGTAAATGATGACAGGTTGCTCCTGGCAACATCCAGGTAAACTACAACTTATTTTGAAATCTTACCAGGTAAATGATGGCAGGTTGCTCCTGGCAACATCCAGGTAAACTACAACTTATTTAGAAATCTTACCAGGTAAATGATGGCAGGTTGCTCCTGGCAACATCCAGGTAAACTACAACTTATTTAGAAATCTTACCAGGTAAATGATGGCAGGTTGATCCTGGCAACATCCAGGTAAACTACAACTTATCGTACTAAAAAACCAACCCTCAACTAAAATAAATACATGTCTTAATTTTTTTTGTATTTAACAATGAATCTAGGGATTTGGTACTTTTCCTTTAGGTGCCAATCGATCACTAATCCCTCTCCCCAAATGTTGAAATAAATTGAAAATAAGTGAGATTTACACTTTTTTCATACTATTGCAAACCTAAGATGCCCTAACCCGATTAATTTTATGGAAAACGCCAAAGGATTTAACAAAAATATCATTGAGACTATATTTTTTTTCTAATCTAGATTTAAGTTTATATTTATTTTTCTAAAATCAAATGCGTAGTTGAGGTCAAAGAAACAAAAAAAAACTATTTTATTCAGGGATCTTAAGGGATAAGAAAAAGTACAATAAATTGATATACATTGAACAACCACAATTATGATGTACAAAATTACCCTTCTAAATAGTTAAAAATAAAGAATAGAAAACCTTGGATAATGCTAGTTTGGTAATAAGCAATCAAGATCTTATAAAATTTCTCAAAGTTTTAAGCCAACAAATAATATGAAATATATGAAATAACCTGTCAAAATTGAAACTTACCAATAGAAAATATAGTGAAAGGCAACCAGGGAAGCAGAGTTGTTAACAATCCATATTCTAATTCTAGAAAAAATATATTTTAGGTTTTGACTTAAAAATAGACGATTACAAAACTAAAATAATCTTAAATTATATTTAAAACAAGGATGACAACATCCAAAAAGAGACGTTATAAAAACGGTAAAGGACAAACGAATATAATCACTTCTCAGAGTCTCAGAACTGAAATAGCAGAATATGAATGTTTGAGTCTAAACAAAATTGTAACCTAATTTGTTGCAAAACTGCATAAATTCAGAATATAGACTAAAATTATTCTAGATATGCTTTACTTAAAACAGTGTACCTTGTTGAAATATGAATATATATTAAAAAATGGTATGACTATATCACATAAAAATTATTATTAAAAAACTTTCAAATTATGGTATGAATTGAACATTCTGGCAACAATCATAGAGTTGTTACGCTTTCTACAAAACGGACGGACTTCAATCATCTGTAAAACTCGTACCGTTGATATTTATAAGAAGTATAAAAACAATGACCCATTCTTCAAAATAAAGAATAGAACCAAAAGCAAAGCTGTAATAGTAACAAAGATGGCCATAACCCTAAATAAACGATATTATTATTAGTAGCGAAGCTACTATATAATTCACTTTGTCCGTCAGTCTGTCAGTCCGTCCGTTATACTATGGGGAAAACGTTATTTTCTCGGCTCCTATTCAAGATAGACAGCTGATATTTTTAGTGAAGATTCCTATGACATATGCCCATCTAATCTTTACATTTGTTTGTCCATCTGTATGTTACTAGATTTTCAAGATTTTGTGATTTTCACAATTCCTAGTCAAGATAAAAGGCTGAAACTTTCAGAGATTAATCTATTTTACATTTAAAGTATTTTCACCAAGTTTTATTAAGATTTGTTTTTTAATTGGGGGTGCTAGATCGATTCCTAGATTTTTAGGTTTTTGTAATTTTCTCTATTCCTATTCAGGATTGGTGGCTGAAATTATCAGGGATTGAATATGCTCATATTCTACATATTTCCATAAAGTTTCATTAAGATTTGTCTATTTATTGCGGTGCTATATTGATTCCTAAATTTTAAGTTTTCATGATTCAAAGGTTGCGTGATTTTAAAGGTTTCGTGATTTTCCTATTTTATCAGGTTTACTGCAAAATAGTAAATTTTCTCAGATTTCCATTCAAAATTTTTGAGCTTCGCTACTTACGTTTGACTATTTCAAAGATGAATCAAAACTTACCATAATAATTAGAAAGTGTAAAACAACGGCAACAGATCTTAAAGCCAGCTGTGATGTTCTAGAATTATTATTCTCTTGATTTAATTTTACTTTTGAGGATCTCAGAATTGAGTCATGTTGGAGTACAGAAACCTTACTAAATGCTAAATTATGAAATCTAATAACCGACACAAAATTTGAGGTTAAAAAGTTATGCATTTTGCATGCATTGATGATACCCTGGTGTCTCAAAAAAATAAATATAGCTTAAAAATGGACTTATAATGGAGAACTTTAAGAATAGTTCAAAAGTTTAAGACAGAATTTGTCTTATTTTTTCCCTATTTTCTCCAACTGTTTAAGACACTTTTTAAAGATAATTTCCGTTGGAATTTTAACGGAAATTCTCACTAATAAGGACTATTCGAAATTTTAAGAAGAGTAAAATAGGAAAATGAACTAAAACACCACCTGTTTTATTATTATCCTAAATTTTCAGGATAGCCCATAAACTAACACAAATTTGAAAAAGCAGGGGTGATTAATAATTTTCATATTTTTTGGAAAGAAAAAACAAATTTAAATTTAGATTTTATGAATATTTAGAATTTTTAATCTAAATGATAACAAATATTAAGCCCTGAAAAAGTGTTACCCTCCCCCCCTCTAAGTTTTATTGCATATACCCCACTTCTCTTATACTACCTTTCCCTTTTTATCAATGTCTACTCCCTTTTAATCCCATTTCCTCCTTTCTCACCCCCTCCTTCCTCTAAATACCCCCCAACCCCTTCCTTATTCCACCCCCCCTATTATCTCCTTCATCTACCCCCTACCCCTCCTTCTTTTACCCCCCGCCTCTCTTTCATGTACCCCCTACCCCTCCTTCTTTTACTTCCCTCCCATTCCTCATTCCATCCCCGCCCCTTCTTGATTTATCCCCTTGCTTGATCTAATTGTGTGTAGGGGGTGTCCACACCCCCTTGAAATTGAAATAGGGAACGCCTCCCTTCCCCTTTTTTCATCCCAAAAAAGAAGAAGTCTCACACCCCCTGGCAAATCCCTTTATACTCCCTTCCCTTCTTACCCTTTCATAAAATCTTCTTAAACAATAATATAAAGAAATTTGAAAAATATTTAATTTGAAAAAATGATTCCAAACATCTTAACTAAAATAACATTATATAAATAACAACAATCAATATTAACAATTAGAATATAATAAACACAAATTTTAATTCTATAAACTATCTTCAACACTTCTGATGATTTCAATATTTTCTTCCTTTTTCTTTATTTATGTTATAAATAAAATTATATT
Organism: Acartia tonsa; assembly: GCF_053477335.1. Classification (NCBI taxonomy): domain Eukaryota; kingdom Metazoa; phylum Arthropoda; class Copepoda; order Calanoida; family Acartiidae; genus Acartia; species Acartia tonsa. Next base: position 5,109,070 of record NC_137266.1, read on the forward strand.
CCATAGATTGTGAACTAATACTTATTATAAAATCATTAGCTGAATAAGATAATAAGGAGTAGCCCTTTTAGGAAATATTTTATTTAAGACTTTAAAATAAAATGAATATCTAAATTTGTCGAAATTCAAAAGCATAAAACAATTATAAATTCATCTAATTCATCAAATATTTGAATTAAAAAGAAATCATAATTTATTTTATACTCTTGCATATATGTAATGATTTAGGTTTCTTTGATTTTCAGTTTCTTTGTTTGTCAGTTTTCTTTCAACATATATATGTCCTTTCACTTTGGTAATTGTCAGCAGAGCAAACTGACTTAAGAATAAGAATTTAAGAAATAACTGACAAACTTTAAAAATGAAACGTTTTTCTAAAGCAGCAAATTATTAGAATTAAACATTTAGTTACAATCTAATTTTATAGGATTCATCTATTATAACCAATAATATTAAAATGATAAATCTTATATTTGAAAAAGCTTATTATTAGTAACAGAATAAAATATAGCATAACAATCTATTAGAAGTTTTGTCTTAACCTCTTTTCGAGGAAGCTTTGTGTTTATCAAGTGCGAAATTAAATTCCTTATCATTAACCGAGAATTAAGCGCAAATGTCGTCTTTTTTGACTTTCCCTTCATAAAGTGACGCAGCATGGATTGTTTATATGCGCCCACGTTTTTCACTTTTGAATGAGACATGAGTGTGTGAAGATTTCGGAGAACAAAATTGGGCCTATCATTGGTCTCATAGTGTGTGAACGACCCTAGTATATCAGGGATTTGAAACCATAAGAGCTTCAGGTAGAATTTGTTATTTTTATTAAGAAGTATGGTGTATAGGACGATTATATGTAGTTTTAAAAAAAGGCTTTAGCCAGCTAAGCATGAAACTTAATTATGATTAATATATGTTTTAGTAATTTTTATGTGCCTTATTGTTGCATTTAACAATGATTTATTAAACCAAATAATTTTCCTTTAAAGCCAAAGTTTCCAAAGATTTTTACCGTAGAGAAAAATGATTTTTAAAAAGCAAATAAGATTACGTGGTTATAAATAACTGGAATTATGAACTAATTGATATTGTAATTTCAGGTCTTTGAAATAATTTCATCAATAAATCTATATTCAAACCTGCTGTTGAAACTTGATGGTTCCTGGTATTGGGGGTTTGTATGTTCGCCAACTGATCTCGTGAACTTCCCGCTAATTCGGAAGTCAAGCTCAACCAAAGTGTCATGGTTGAGACAATTTCAAAGGACTTGAAGTTTAGGCGTTAGCAAATTTCAATATCCTGATGTTTGAAGGAGCTGCACAAGCAATTTCAAAGAAGTGAAGGTTGAAGTTTAGGCATTAGCAAATTTCAAATAACCTGATGGTTGAAGGAGCTGCACAAGCAACTTCAAATGGTTCTGAAGAATAGGCATTAGCATTCTTCATAGAATCTGGAGAATAGGCGTTAGCATTCTTCAATAGATCAATAGCATATAGTGTATTGATGAAAAAAACATTGACAATTTTTCTGTGAAATAATTACCTAGTGAATCAATATGGTGCTCACTAAAAAGCAGAAAATTGAGCGAGCTATCGCTATTGGCAATGAAAGGCTAGAGGTGTTTGACGAACAGATAAAAGTGTTTTATGAAAATCTAAAAGCCTGCCAAAGTTTTAGTTCATGTGAAAATGTGAATTTAAAATCAATTCGTGACATTTTTAGTGAGGTCAAGGACCAATCTGACCTAATAAAAAGTCTAAAATCTGCCGTGGAGACTAGTGAGATGCGCAAGTTCAAGCGTGATTTGGATGAAGCTAGTGAACAGAAAACTGTTGCAGATAAAGTTTATGCGTCGTTGGAACAGTGTACGAAAATTCTGCACTGGCTTGACAATGATTCAGACGACGTGAGGTCGAGCACTGTCGCCAGGAACCTCGACGTTGTTGAGAAGGTGAGGATGGACATGGGAGTGCTTAAAATTTCCATGGAGTTGCGCCAAGAAGTACGTGATATGTACCGAAGGCTTAGAGAGATGGAACGTCGTTCATCTAACTCGGATAAGCTTGGTGTCTGTGGCACCAATAATTACGACAGTTATCATAGTCGTATGTTGCATGAGGCTAGTGCTAGTGTGAATACAGTCTACAAATCAAGTTCTGCGCCTAGCACATGTACCTTCCTGCTGCAAATAGTTCCAGTTGTAGCACCTGGCGGCGGCGCCTGCCATGCCGCCGTCAGGTTTGATTCTGGTGCAAATCTATCACTTGTGTCTGAGAAGTTGTCCAGCAAGTTGAAGCTGAAATCTACCGGCAGATATACAAACATTTCTGTTGCTGACGGTAGTGAATCATCCTGCCGCAATGTGGTGTTCTATCTGAAGGACAGGGATGGTAACTTGAGAGAATTTGAGGCAGCTGTTATGCCTAACCTCGGAGGTGGCAACGAGATGCGCTCGGTCCATCCGGAAACCGCCGCCGAAATATTTAAGATGCCGCCAGAAAGATTTACATATATTAGTGGAGGCTTAGATATCATCATTGGAAATACACATCCTGACGTGTTTCCATCAACCTACCAGAAAGTGGGCCAGTCTATGTTGTGGCGAACCATTTTTGGTAGTGGTTTTATCTGTACAAGTGCTGACTATGGAGCTGGTCAGCAGAAATCTGCGTATAAAGCTGCCGTAGCTGTTGATAATGAGCCGGTTGGTACTGCCGTAGCTGTTGATAATGAACCGGTTGGTACTGCCGTAGCTGTTGATAATGAGCCGGTTGGTACTGCCGTAGCTGTTGATAATGAACCGGTTGGTACTGCCGTAGCTGTTGATAATGAACCGGTTGGTACTGCCGTAGCTGTTGATAATGAACCGGTTGGTACTGCCGTAGCTGTTGATAATGAGCCGGTTGGTACTGCCGTAGCTGTTGATAATGAACCGGTTGGTACTGCCGTAGCTGTTGATAATGAACCGGTTGGTACTGCCGTAGCTGTTGATAATGAACCGGTTGGGTCTGCCGTAGCTGTTAATGATGAACCTGTTGGTTCTGCTTGTGATGCTGTTATTGAGAAACCCGTTATTCCTGCAGTTGACGCTGTTGTTTGTGTTGCAGTCAAATCTGATGTTAAAGATGCTGCCGTAGCTGTTGATAACATTGCTACGGCAGGTGAGGCTGTAGCCGTTCACAATGATGATGCTGAAATTGGTTGTGTTGCAGCCGGTTCTGATATAGAGGTTGGTGCTGTTGTGAATCAAGAATCGACCTGGCTGCTGCCAGGCTGGCCGCCCGACACAGGGTAAAGGGCCTGCAATATGGCGGGTGTTGCCGCCAGAAAGTTATTGAAAGTCTACCAACACACATATCTAATCTACAACATAAACTATTTATGTGAAAATGATCTTTAAAGAAAAAATATTACAAGTTATATATTAGGCTTGTGAAGGGAACCAAAATGGGTTCTGTAAAGAATAAGTATTCATTATTCAACTAATTTTATTGTTCATACCTAAGCAAAAATTCTACAAAACTGTTTAGACTTTTAAAGCAGATTTTAAAAGATTTTGTTTCTTTAAGTATGATTTTGAAAAGCAAAAGTTCGTGTGTTAACTACCAAATGATTTTTGCAGAATTTAAAATACCTCGAAAAGTATTTTTTTTCATGGTTCACGTTTGCTTAAAAAAAAAAATGTTATTTCTCAGATTCTCATATGAGATAATGCATTAAAGTAAAGAACACAACATGTAAAATTATTATGATAATGTTTAAAATATTTCTGATTATTATTTTAAAAAGATTATCGCAAAAAATCAAGATATTTGTTTTATTATGTAAGCAAATAAAGGTTTTTCGTTCACTCCGGAGGCAAGGATTCCTAATAATCCACGCGTAAAGATTTTTCTTCATTCCGAGAGCAGAGATTCGTAGTAATATATGTACCTAGCGACTTCGGACAATTTTAAACCTTGAGAAGTTTTTATAGCAATTATTTTCCTAGGTAAATATATTTTCGTTCATGTTTAAATATAAACTCTATTTTCTATGAGATAAGCATTTATAATAATGAACACGATGTATGATATTATTAAATTATTGATTATTATTTATATGAATATCACAGAATTAATTTAAGATAAACTATGCATATTTTAAATTAACCTTTCCTTCATTTTTATCGCAGATATTAAAATAAAAGCGGTTATTAAAAATTATGATTAATAATTGATTCTTATTTTATGAAAACTAAGAACATTTTTTTTAGTAAAAAGCTACATTTTCATATGCCTATTTTTATGCCTAAAATAAGAATCAAATGAAATGCGATAAAATTTTATTCTATTTCATATGCTCAAATTTAATTTTATTGAGTTTAATTTCTTTTCAAAAGTACAATTCATTTTAAAACTTACCTGAAAAGTTTAACAAAAAGGAATAAATGTGTCGAGGTTGCGTGATTCAATATTTATTCTAAGAAAAAAATCAAGTATTTTTTTAGCAGATTTTTTTAAAATTATATATGAATTTCAATCAAGTAAAACATTTTATTCAGATCAAGGAATGATTGAAAATTCATATTTAAAGTCTCATATTTTTTTACAAAGAAAAATTGGTATTTTTTTCATAATTCCGATGGAAATTCTAACGAAGATATTATTATTTTGCTATTCTTTAAGTATTAAAAAGTTTTATTGTTGATTAAGATATTACAGTTCTTATTCATTAGGTTTGAAAAACTTTCTGCCCAAGGATTTTGAAAAATTTTTTCTTACTACTCTTTTTGATGCTTAACAAATTTAGTTTTAAGTACCTATAAATCTTAATTTTCTTGTCTAAGATTTATTTCGTTTTATTTTTTACCATTATTTGTTTACATTTACATTTCAACCTGATTTCGTAGGTACTTATTGATTTATTATTAATGATTTATTACCTATTGATTATGAAATGATTATTATTCAGTATAGTTGTTATATTACAACATCATGATTAATAGGATTATATATTTTAGGATTTGTGTATGTGATCTTGTGATTGTCATGTGCATGGAATGTTGTATGGTACAAACCAATCCCCATCCTTCTATCCTAAAATGTGAGGTATTATGAGTCCTAGTGAGGAGTATAATATTGTGTATGCATTTCACTGGGTTTCATTTAGTTAGGAGCAAAATTGTCACGTTTTCGGGATGTGGCCATTCTCATGTGATTATGGTGAGTTGAGTTTAGTGAGAAATGTTACTAGTGCTCAGCGCAAAAAAAAACCTTGAATCTCGTTAAGGAAGTTAATTTGACTTTCAAACGGGGGGTGTGTCTTAACCTCTTTTCGAGGAAGCTTTGTGTTTATCAAGTGCGAAATTAAATTCCTTATCATTAACCGAGAATTAAGCGCAAATGTCGTCTTTTTTGACTTTCCCTTCATAAAGTGACGCAGCATGGATTGTTTATATGCGCCCACGTTTTTCACTTTTGAATGAGACATGAGTGTGTGAAGATTTCGGAGAACAAAATTGGGCCTATCATTGGTCTCATAGTGTGTGAACGACCCTAGTATATCAGGGATTTGAAACCATAAGAGCTTCAGGTAGAATTTGTTATTTTTATTAAGAAGTATGGTGTATAGGACGATTATATGTAGTTTTAAAAAAAGGCTTTAGCCAGCTAAGCATGAAACTTAATTATGATTAATATATGTTTTAGTAATTTTTATGTGCCTTATTGTTGCATTTAACAATGATTTATTAAACCAAATAATTTTCCTTTAAAGCCAAAGTTTCCAAAGATTTTTACCGTAGAGAAAAATGATTTTTAAAAAGCAAATAAGATTACGTGGTTATAAATAACTGGAATTATGAACTAATTGATATTGTAATTTCAGGTCTTTGAAATAATTTCATCAATAAATCTATATTCAAACCTGCTGTTGAAACTTGATGGTTCCTGGTATTGGGGGTTTGTATGTTCGCCAACTGATCTCGTGAACTTCCCGCTAATTCGGAAGTCAAGCTCAACCAAAGTGTCATGGTTGAGACAAGTTTTAAAGGAATACTTTCCAAGTAATATTATGTAGTAGAGCAGAAGGGTGTTGGGACTTAAATTTTGGGTATAAAATAGGTATTCATGCAAAAAAGAAATGATTCTTTTTAAGAAAGCTGTCAATTCTCAAATTGTAAAGAATTCAATTTGTCCAAAAAAATAAAAACAAGGCAAGTTGAAAGCTCTACTTAATTTAACAGTTGTGTTTATGCTTATTTGAGGTTAGGTTAGATTAAGCAGTGGTAAAGAGTGCCCTTAATGGTTATCAAAAAGTTTTAAAAAGTAAAAAAAATATTTTTGATGATATGTATAAACACTTTGTCTCATGTTACAAGCCAAGATATTTTACTTAATAAATACTTCACATCACATCCCCTCTTGAGAAAATTTTTTTGTTAATATTCTAAAATTTTAATGTCTTTTTCAATAATAATTCTAGGAAAAGAATAAGATAAGACTTATCTTAAAAAAACCGTTAATATTACAAGAATTATCCTATTACTATTCTATTAATATTTTTCTATTTTCCAAGTGTAAGAATGTAACAGTAATTGAATTTAATACAAGTATACCAGGGTACAACTATTTTTCGAGGTATAAAGTAAAAATTTTCTGGAAGTCAAAATTGAGGACTGCTTATCATGATCTTGACATGACAATTTGCATTAATGAATCATGTTTCTATACTCCGACAAGTCCAAAATCCTGAGGTCCTCTGATATAAATGTCATTAAATTTAATTATTGCTTTATCGCATCGTATTATAGACAGTTTTTTACGGATATTATGATGAAAAAATATTAGATTAAATCCAGTTTTTTTACCCCGAGGGTCAGAAGGCCCGGGATAACAAAACTGGTATTTATTTTATCTTTTTTTTTATTTTAACTTTCGTGAAAGATTGTCTGTAATACGATGATATACATGATCTTTCAGCAGGGCTTAGAACCTGCTATAATCCAGCGGATATTAACGGTTTAGAAGCCATACTGGAAATATGTATATACAATAATTTAATAAATTTGATACCTCATAAATATCATTGACAGATTTACTGGTGACCTAAAATCAATATTACAAATATCTTTAAAAGTGGGGCTTTTCTATAATTAGGGTCGGTCCGTCCGTCCGTATGCCTGGAACTTGTAGCTTTTTTCGTTGATTCAGGCATGTAAGAATTGTCCTATCGATTTCAAATTTTGCATGATGATTCCTTTAACAGTTATGTACGCTTTAGAAAGCGTAGCAACTCTTTAATCATTACCAGAATGTCCGTACGTTCATTTTAAAACATTTTTTACATGACAACGAATTTTAGTATGTTTTCATCTGATATTTTTTAATACTGATTCATATTACAATAAAGTACAAAGTTATAAGCAAAGCATCTCTATAATCAAGTCCTAAAAATGTAAGTATGTCCTTAAACAGTATCATGTATTTAAGTAGTTTAGCAACAAATTTACGTATAATTTTGTCAAAACTTATATATATTTTGTATATTCAGTTCTGACACTGACAAGAGTTAATGTTCGTCTGTCATACCGTTTCAGAGCTTCGCTTTATGGATGTTGTCATCATTGTTTTAATAAACAACATTTTTAATATATTAATGAACATACTTTTATAGAATATTTAAAACTTAAAGTTAAAATGCTTTACCTCAATTCTTTAATGGATAAAACTGGATACACATAGAAAATATCTAAAAGTACAAATACTTTAAGTATATTTAACAAGTACCTAGGTTATCTAAAATTGAACAAGGATGACAGAATTTATAAGTGGCAAAGGACAAAAAAACATGGATAAACATTGAACAAACGAACAAAGAGAGAGAGAGAGAGAGAGAGAGAGAGAGAGAGAGAGAGAGAGAGAGAGAGAGAGAGAGAGAGAGAGAGAGAGAGAGAGAGAGAGAGAGAGAGAGAGAGAGAGAGAGAGAGAGAGAGAGAGAGAGAGAGAGAGAGAGAGAGAGAGAGAGAGAGAGAGAAAGAGTAAAAGAGAGAGAAAGAGAGAGAGAGAGAGAAAGACAGAGGTATTTTTAGCATGACTGACAGGCTGACGGACCAAAAATTTCAGCTGTCTATTTTACATAGCATCAGAGAAAATCACATTTTCCCCATTTATTTAGTGACGGACTGACAGACAAATGGACTAAGTGAATTAAAGAGTAGCATCGCTTTGTCATTTTAATCCTTATAATAAAGTAACAGGATGTGTGTCTGTGTGTGTGTTTGTTTGTACCGAAGGATCTCGCTAACCGCTGAACCGATCGGGTTCTCCTTAACAGGGTAGCTTCTCATAGGTCCCGGGAAGGTTTGTAACTATTTTCTTTGGGGTAGGGACACCCCCAACCCCCTAAAAAAATGAAAAATCCCCCCCCCCCCCTAAATTTTTTTTTATTTTTTTAACTAACATTTAAAATGAGGGGGGGCACCCGCACCCCCCCCTCAAAAAATTTTTTTTCGCCCCCCCCCCAATTTTTTAAAAACTTTTTCTTTTAAAATCTAAAATAAGAAGTTTAATTATTAAAATCGACTCTTTCCTCCTCAAGTGCCCCTAGAGGCCTCTAGGGGCGTAACCGCTAGTAATAAATATTCCAGCATGGCTTCTAAACCTATTCATATCCGCAGGTTTAGAACCGGTTCTCGGCCATACTGAAAAATCGTGTAGTAATACAGACAATTTTCCACGAATACTGAAATAAAAATAATAATACTATTACTAATAAAAGATTTGTTAGTTCAGGCCTTCGGCCCCTCGGGGCTAACAAAACTTGTTTTAATAGCATTTGCTAAAGTGTTGCTTATTGATTATAAAATCGACACATAAGTAAAGTAGAGAAGTTTTGCTTATAAACAAATTAAGATTTAAAATAAAATAATATTAAATACCATTAACTACTAAAAATAATTTTAAATGATAAATTTAATCTTTAATCTAGTTTCTTCAAATATATTAAAATATTTAAAAATAGATATGATTTTTTACAGAAGTACAACATGAGTTAATCTATATGTGCAAAGAACCCCGTACATCTTAATTTTGGAACATTTATTTTCTCTTAAAAGCATAGAATAGTTAATATTATAGGTTTTTTTAAAACTTATTTTTTTTGTGTAGATTCGATATTTGATGCCAGATTTGTAGTTTTTGAGATATTTGACCTATTAAGAAGCCCCTTAATAAAAAAATATAAATACCAAGAAAGCCACTAAAAATAATACCAAGAATATAGGCTTGATGTAAAAATTATAAAGTTAATGGTATCCTATGCTTTTAAGAGAAAATAAATGTTTCAAAATTAAGATGTTTGTGGTTCTTTAGGAAACACCAATAGTTAAAGTAGGGGGAATACCTTGGCCCATAAACAGGCGCTACTCATTACAATGCATAGATAGGGCTTTCAAACAAAAGTCGTGCAATCAAAGGGTCGGTTGTCCATTTCAAACAATGAATCAATTAACGACTGCGTGATAAATATTTTACCTGAAATTAAAGGTATAGCCCATACCAGTAAATGAATGAACATCCAAACACTAAATTGTCTAATATCTCCAAATGCCTCCAAATGCTTAAAGACGACAAGATTAGTTTGTCATGAAAACTTATGACTTTTTAAAATAAAAAAAAAAATTCTGTTATTTGTTCTACAGGCATTTACACACAAAAAATAAGGGTTGGGCCGGATATCCGGTGTGGCCGGATATCCAGCAATTTTCAGTATCCGGCCGGATACCGGATATTGAAACTATCCGGCCGGATATCCGGCAATATAATCTTTTATATTTTACAACAAAAATGTTTTTTTAATCTTAAATGGCTGTAATTTTTTTTATTATTGAAGCTAGAAGAACAATTTTTTCTGAATTTGTTTATCTTTAGGTATGTAAATTTTATATTATAAATCTCAAAACATAAATTTTAGCGGTGGCAGCAGTACTTGGCAGCTGCCAGCCGCAAACCGACGGTTGGCAGGTAAACGGCATTAAGATCATTTAATAGTTACTTAATTTTTAAGTTTTAGCCTTAATTTTATCCTATTATGTAAAGTATTAAGCTTTTTTTTGTCTGTAACGAAGGATCTTGGTAAACGCTAAACCGATATGGTTCTCCTTCAGAGTGAAGCTTCTTATAGGTCCCACAGTGGTTTTAGGCTGTTTATTTTTTATAAAAAAAAGTCGTTGTAAGGTTTTAAGTTATTTTTCTGCACTTTCATGTCCCTTCTAATATCCCTAGATACTAGGGACGCAGCCGCTAGTATAATATAAAACACCAGTTTATGAAGAAATTTTTTATTGCCGGTATAGTCCCTTTCGTGGCAATTATTCGTATTTTCACAGTAATCACCTAACCAAATATAACCTAACCTATAAAAAGCAATTTTAAAAATACAACGAATCGCCCCTTAAGGTGCGTTGCCACGAAAGGGGCTATACCTATTCTTTTTTGATACTTTAATATGTAGTAGTTTGGCCGGATATCCGGTAATTTTGCCGGATAACCGGATATTTGCCGGATACCGGCGTTGGCCGGATATACGGCCGGATACCGGATATCCGGCATTTGAAATCAGCCGGATATCCGGTATCCGGCCAAAAAAATATCCGGCCCAACCCTAATGACAACAATATATTTACAAGATACATGACTCGACTATATGAATTTGCAATACATGACTATTACAAAAATATGATTAAAACTATCTACTTTTTACATGACTTGTATAAACTAACTGATGTAATGCACGACACTTACAAGACAATAATAAATTTTATCACCTCTTTACATGACTTCTGTGTATTATTGTCTAGACTATCAACAATATACATGACAACAATTTTAATTGAAATACATGACTAATACATGAACAAAACGATAAATATAAACTTTTTACATAACTAAGTCTAGAATAACTAAAACACATAACATTATACAAGACAATAGTAAAATTTTTTACCTCTTTACATGACAATTGTGTATCATTGTCTAGACTATCAATCATATACATGACAACAATATTTTTACAAAATACATGACTACATGCAATTGGAATATGACTAAGTCTAGAATAACTAAAATACATAACATAATACAAGACAATAATAAAATCTATCACCTCTTTACATGACTTCTGTGTATCATTGTCTATACTATCAATCAAATACATGACAACAATATATTAACAAATACATGACTACATGCAATTGGAATATGACTAAGTCTATAATAACTAAAATACATGACATAATACAAGACAATAAAAAAATCTATTACATCTTTACATGACTTCTGTGTATCATTGTCTAGACTATCAATCATATATATGACAACAATATTTTTACAAAATACATGACTACATGCAATTAGAATATGACTAAGTCTAGAATAACTAAAATACATGACATGATACAAGACAATAGTAAAATCTATTACCTCTTTACATGACTTCTGTGTATTATTGTCTAGACTGTCAATCATATACATGACAACAATAGTTTTACAAAATACATGACTACATGCAATATAGTCTAATATATAAAATGCTAATATATAAAAGTGACTTATCGAGACTATAATTAAAATACATGACATATACAAGACAATAATAAAATCTATTACCTCTTTACATGACTTCTGTGGATCATTGTCTAGACTATTAATCATATACATGACAACAATATTTTTACAAAATACATGACTACATGCAATTGGAATATGACTAAGTCTAGAATAACTAAAATACATGACATAATACAAGACAATAATAATATCTCTCAGCTCTATACATAACTTTTGTGTATCATTGTCTAGACTATCAATCACATACATGACAACGATATATTAACAAATACATGACTACATACAATTGGAATATATGGCTAATATTTAAAAATGGCTTATCAAAACTATAACTCAAATACATGACATATACAAGACAATAAGAAAATCTCTCACCTCTATACATAACTTTTGTGTATCATTGTCAAGACCATCAACTATATATGTAACAGGAACAGGGCATCCATTGATCTCTTCATAAGATATCAAACTTATATTTTCTTTCATTTTACTCTAAAGAATAAATTTAACGTACTATTCCAATATTCCAGTGAAAACAAGGAAGACAACATCCATAAGTAACGAATCTCCAAGAAACCCTTTCTAGACAAACCGACAATATGACTAATAGAGCATATATTCCAAGGTCAACAAAAAATAAATTGGATGTATGATCATTAAAATGTATAAAATCACGAAACCTTTCAAAAAAATAAATATTTATGCATTTTTTAGCATGCCCAACAGACTGACGAAAGTTATAATATAAAGGTTCTCCAGAACAGTTCTTAAGCAACTAATAAAAAAAACTCCCATACATAAACTAAAAATATCATAGAGACTTTAAAAATCTTCAGGGTGTGTTGTGATGTGTGGATGTGTGTGTGTTTGAGTCTGTGTTATTGAGAGGATGGCAGAGAAATTGTCATAGTTACCATGTTTACATATTTCTAAAGTAAATTGTTTTTTTTTATCTATGGTATTTTAAAGTTTTTCTACCTTTATGGAGTGTCTGTCTGTCTGTCTGTGTGTGACGGATACCTTTTAATATACACCTAACACATTTTTTTTTAATGAGCGAGCATCAAGTTTGGCCCGTTTGTCTATCATTCTACATTAGAAATTTAATTTCATATGCAATACTTTGCTATTAAAGATAGACAACTAAAGAATCATCTACTTTACAAATCAGTACGTAGTCCGTTTGTCTGTGATATATTACAATTTTATAGAAAGAATCTGTTTTTTCTCAGCTTTTATTAAAGATAGACGAAGATTAGAAGAAATAATGTTTTATCTACTCTCAAACTGATCCATCCGTCTGTCTGTTATGCTCATTTTTAAAAGCGAAGCTTTTCTATAATTAGGGTCGGTCCTCCCGTCCTTCCGTCCGTACGTCTGTAACGGATAGCTGTTTTCATTTATTAAGTCATGTTAGAGTTGTCCTATCGATTTCAAAGTTTGCATGGTGATTCATGTAGTAGTGAGGTACAATTTAGAAAGCGTAACAACTCTAAAATCATTACCAGAAAGTCCGTACGTACATTTTAAACATATTGATTTTTAACATCAAATTTTTATGTGATCTAATTATCCGATTGATCTGATTTTTGATATGTTGATTTCTGGGACAACAAAGTATAATGTTATAAGCGAAGCAACTCTGTAATTAAGTCCTAAAAATGTAAGTATGTCCATAAACATTATCCTGTATCAAGCAGTTTTAATACAAGTGATAATGTCCGTTTGTCTTACCGTTTCAGTGCTTCGCTTTTATGGATGTTGTCATCCTTGTTTACTTTATATATTAGAGTGAAACATTATAGGGGGAAGGGGTTAAATTACTGTATGACCCCATCCAGAGGACCCTGTACCGACTCTCAGTTGGGTCTATGAAAATCAACCAATAGCGTCGGGAATATTAACATTATTGACGTTATTGTATTTTTTGTTATTGATATTTTTATATATGATTTATTTTCCTCTAAAAAAAAGGTATTAATTTCGACAGGGGCGTCCAAGCTTTTTTATTTAGGGGGGGGGGGGGAGTATTTAACAGTCGGGCCCCTTGCCGCACCTTAATCGGTCGGGGGAAGGGGGGGTCGTTCAACGCCCCCCCTATTATCTCAGTTCCTATTAGAGTTAGAGGGCTAAATTGTTTTGTGCAAGTCCCCTGTTTGATATTGAATTTCCGACCTTTTATAAGTCAAAGTCAATTTTCGCTTCCTTCACCCTTTTATTTAATAACCTTTGTTTTTAGGTCCTTTTTTACTTAAAAATTTCAAACGCCTTCGGCACCTCGGGCCATAGGCGTCCACGGGGGGGGGGGGGGTAATGGGGCGATTACCCCCCCCATTTAAAATTTACCGTAGGCACCCCCAACCATTTAGGAGGGGGTATTTACCCCCCCCAAACAATTTTTGGGGGGTAAATACCCCCCACAAAATAGAAAATCTCTAACAAAAAAATTTTTGCGCGCTTCGCGCGCATTTTTAATACTAAATTTTTGATAGAATTTAAATTACCCCCCCCCCAGAAATTTTACCCCGGGGGTAAATTTTGGGGGGGGGGGGGGTAAACAAATTTTACCCCTGCCAATAGATTTTAGGGGGGGTAATTACCCCCCCTCAAGCAAATTTAACCCCCGGGGTAAAAATTTTGGGGGGGGGTAAAAAAAATTTGCGGCGCGCTTCGTGCGCCATTTTACCCCCCTCAAAACCGAATTACCCCCCCCTTAAAAAAATTTTACCCCCCCCAAAATAGATAGCTTGGACGCCCCTGCCTCGGGCCTAAAAAAACTGGTTTTAATCTTATAATTGTACATTCTATATCCGCGGAAAGCTGTCTATAATATGATGCGAGAAATAACTATTATCAATTAAGAAAATTAACTAAATATAAAAATTAAAAAAAATATTTATTTTATCAGTATTATATTACAATACACATTTGATCACATTTTAGGTTATAACTTTGATATCAAAATACAAGATTTTATTTGTTTTAATATAATGTATTAAAGGAATCCTGCAAGAAATACCACGCTTTAACTGCTGAAAGACTGCCACAAGTAGACCAAATACCCCAAATTTGAAGCCTTCAGCTTCTATAACAAAAAAGTTCTAGGCATTTTAAAATTACATTTCATGTACAATGAAAATTTGAAAGAATTGCAATGCTCCATTGCTCATGTTGAAAACTTTGAAATTAAACTACGTGGCCTAGAAACAAAATTATAATCTTATTTTTGTCATAAATTTAGGTTTCCAGTAACTAATTATATTTTTACAATAAAAATACCCATTTTTATAGTCAAAATCATTAAAAAAAATTAAGTTTAAATTGCGTTGTACCGAGTGTACTGTAGCCAATCAGAAGGCTGAATCAGCTTAACAACCAATCACAGCTGAGCTTGTATTAGTTTCCCCCTTTGTTTCCGCTATGATTTTTGTTTAAAAATGCAATTTAAATAAAATTTTTTTCATAGATTTTGACTATGAAATGTGGTGTTTTTATTGTAAAAATGTAATCAGTTACCGGCAATCTAAGTTTCTGACAAAGATAAGGTTATAATTTTGTGTCTAGGTGACGTAATTTAATATTGTTTTTTCTTTTATGAGCATTGGAAATCTTTCAAATATTTCATCGTACATAAAATGCTATTTTGAAATGCCTAGAAATTTTTTGTTATTGAAGCTGAAGGCTTTAAATTTGGGGTATTTGGTCTACTTGTGGCAGTCTTTCAGCAGTTAAAGCGTGGTATTTCTTGCAGGCGTCCTTTAACTATAGATTTTCTTAAATATATGAACAATTTGAATCATATCTGTTTTGATTTTAAAAAATATAATAGTTTTGATTTTTTTTGTAAAAACTTGAGGTAAATTATTATTAAAATAATGGTTTCACCCAGGGAGGGAGGGTCTTAGACCTTGGGTACCAGCTTAAAGTGTTTGTGAAGTATTTAGACTGAATTTGGGGACTTTGGGTACTAGTGCACAATTGCCGCGGAATTTGTTATAAATCTAGCAGACAATTAACACAATTTCTAGCAGAAAAACAATTTATATTGTATAAAATTATTCCGGCTGGTTCTCACAAATATTTTTTTTCTAAGAAAATGCCATTTCATGTATAGAAACTCTACTGTGATATTTGTGTAATAAACAATCTAAGAACCCTTCGTGTTATCTAGAATTTTGGTGGAAGTTGATAATATAGGAAAGGGGATGAAGAAGTTTCAATTTTCTAATTTAGATAACCATTAACACTTTACAATTTCCTTCAAATTTTCTGGATAAATTTTGTTTTCATGGCCTTTCAGCGAAAACTCTTAAATTGAATTAATTGCCCATTGTCCCCTCCCTTCATCCCTTGGTTTTACCCCTTACAACAAGAAAGTTGGGTTAGTCTCTATATATAAATACTAGCGGCTACGCCCCTAGAGGCCTCTAGGGGCACTTGAGGAGGAGAGAGTCGAATTTAATAATTCAATTTCTTATTTTAGATTTTAAAAGAATAAGTTAAAAAATATTTTACGTTTGACGATTATTTTTCGTTGAACTCTCTTTCTAAAATTGGGAAATTTTTAAAAAATTTAATTTCTCTAGGGAGGGTGGTGGTACCCTCCTCCAAAATAGTTCTAAACCTTCCTGAGAGAATCTACCCTGTTAAGGAGAACCCGATCGGTTCAGCGGTTAACGAGATCCTTCGGTACAGACACACAGATACACACACAGACAAACATCCTGTTACTTTAGTATAAGGATTTAAGGGATGGGGGGGGGGGATGGACCCGCTGAATAGCCTTAAATATGCCCTGAACCATTCCTTAAAAAAATCCATGAATAGTTTCAACAAAAATGTTATTTTAAGCTGTAAAAATTAATATTACAAATTTGGGCTTCATATTATGCAATTTTTTTAATCAACAATTTTTTATTTTTGGGTATAGTCACTTTCGTATTTTTCACAGTAGCTTTTCTCCTATATCACCTAACCCAATATAACCTAAAATAACCTATAAAAAGTCATTTTAAAAATACGACGAATCGCCCCTTATGGGGCGATGTTACGAAAATTCTAGTATTTTTTAAAGTAGCTGCTGTGCTTTAAAAAATCCTAGAATTTCCAAAAGAAGTACAGACAGACAGACACCAACACTTGTAGTGTAGTTTCGATACTAAAGAGTATGAATAAAGTATCTTAAATAGAATTTAGAAAGTTATGTTAATATAAAGCATGTCTAAACTAAGAATAGATAGAATAAAAAATATGTGTTTTACAGTTAGGGAGTTGAATCCATTTTTATAGAAACAGAAATATAATCTATGATTATGGTTTGGACCCTCTAAAACTGTAATCTACCTTTCCACTTTCCCCTCTCTTGGTGAAGATATCTTCAACGCCGATACGATTTTTGAAATGTAAGATTCTACTTTCCCCTCTCTTGGTGAAGATATCTTCAACGCTGATACGATTTTTGAAATGTAAGATTCCACTTTCCCCTCTCTTGGTGAAGATATCTTCAACGCCGATATGATTTTTGAAATTTAAGATTCCACTTTTGCCTCTCTTGGTGAAGATATCTTTAACAAGAGAGACAAAAGTGGAATCTTATATTTCAAAAATCGTATCGGCGTTGAAGATATCTTCACCAAGAGAGGGGAAAGTGGAAGGGTAGATTACAGTTTTAGAGGGTCCAAACCATAATCATAGATTATATTTCTGCTTCTATAAAACTGGATTCAACTCCCTAACTGTTTTAGGTACTAAATAAATCATCTTTGTAAAGTCGATTAATGTCAATAATAATAACTTTTATTGATGATTACCAGGGCTCGGCAGCTGCGCATCAACCGCGTGTAAGCCACAATAAGCGGCATATTAGAACTTCAGCGGGATGTCTAAACCTGTTCCTAGATAGAATTAGACAATCCATCTTTTCAGAATTTATTGTTTTTGCGCATAAGCTTGTTTCAATTTGAGGCTTTTACGCGGCTGAGGCGCGGCTGACGAGTCCTGATAATTACCAATTTAGTTAACTTATAGTTCCCATTTAAAAATAAATATGATGACCATTGGTTCAAGTATTTTTTTTTTTGGCATAAATTACTATGAATTATAAATTGATGTTAAATAAAAAAAGTGTACATAAATAAGAATAGAATATTAAAAATAGGTGTATTTTTGTCATGAAAACTGCCTTATTGAATTTTATGGGTGTGAAAATGGCAATAAAACTGTGTTTATGTCAGCGGTAAAGGTGTAATTTTGACATTGTGCAAAAAATGTTGCCAGAACTACAGCAAAAACAAATTGACAAAAACACACCTACTTTTTGTCAAAAACACAGTGATTGTACTTTTGCCAGTCTAAGAAGTGTCAGTACACCATTACTTAGTTTTTTTAAGGGAAGCTTTTTTATAATTAGTTTTGGTCCGTATCGGTCAGCTATTTTCGTTTATTTTAGCATGTTAAAATTGTTCTATTGATTTCAAACTTTGTATGGTGATTACTCTATAATCGTTACCATAATATCCGAACGTCCATTTTAAATATTTTGATTTTTTACCTTTTTAACAACAAACTTTTATCTGATTTTTGTAATACTGATTTCTAGGACCACAAAGCACAATGTTATAAGTAAAGCATCTCTATAATCAAGACCTAAACATGTAAGTTGATCCTTAAACATTATCCTGTAGCAGTTTTTCCAACATATAACTTACAATATTCTGCTTATTCAGTTCTGACACTCTACAAGTTGTAATGTTCGTTTGTCCTTCCATTTCAGAGTTTCGCTTTTATGGATGTTGTCATCCTTGTTTTTCATTAAACACAATAAAGGTAATTTGTTGAGATTTGTTGTTTAAGATTGATCATCAGTAGTGTCTGTGGAAGGTTGTTGTTGTTGTTGTTTAAGATTCCTCATCAGTAGTATCTGTGGAAGGTTGTTGTTGTTGTTTAAGATTCATCATCAGTAGTATCTGTGGAAGGTTGTTGTTGTTGTTGTTTAAGATTCATCATCAGTAGTGTCTGTGGAAGGTTGTTGTTGTTGTTGTTGTTTAAGATTCATCATCAGTAGTATCTGTGGAAGGTTGTTGTTGTTGTTTAATATTCATCATCAGTAGTGTCTGTGGAAGGTTGTTGTTGTTGTTGTTTAAGATTCATCATCAGTAGTATCTGTGGAAGGTAAGCGGTGTCTACGGATCGTGTATCTTCGCCTAGAGTATATAAATTATCAATTATTAAAATACTAGTGGATGCTTTCCAAACATTTATGGGAAGAAGGGCCTTAAAATAGCCTAAAACACAGGTAGGGAAAGGACTGTTTATCACAATAGTCCCAAAAGTTATATAATAAGTTTTTTTAAAAATAGCTTTAAAGACTTTTATTGAATTTTGATTGGTTGGTTAAAACGTTAATTGTTCAAATGTTTCAACCACTAACTGTAAGACCACAATAGGGGTATCATCATTGTTAATGAACATAAATTTATAGACCATTGTCTTATCCCTTTAGATCCGCGCTAAAACCGTCCATCATTAAATTCATACTGAGACCTAAATGAAGCTTCTCTAAAATGGATAATTTAATCGGTTTGATTTAATTAAACACTGCTTTTTAGAAAATATGAATTTTGAATATGCTCTGGTTTCAAGCTATTTTCTTTGGGACTTGGAAAAAATTACAAACCTCAAATCAGAAGGAAGCGTCTAGTTCTATTTATGGATACCAACGGCTACGCCCCTAGAGGCCTCTGGGTAACTTTTGTAGTTGGTCATTTTCTCCTAGGGTCGATTTCTAATAGGTGGGTGGTGTTTCCCTCCCCTAAAATAGTTATAAACTTTCCCAGGACCTATGAGAAGCTTAACTGTAATGGAGGAGAACCATATCGGTCCAGAGGTTAGCGTGATCCATGGTACACACATAGAGACAAACATCCTGTTACTTAAAAGGATAAACTTGCTTCAAATTTAAAAACAAGAACAAGTCTTACCAAAGAAGAATACTGACGGTGGCAATGACAACCAGAGCAAAAGCACTCCCGATGACTGGTACTATTATGTTGGCTCTTGAGACACAGGCGATCTGAAATTATTTAAAACTACCTAGAGGTGGATTCTTAAATTTTTTTTTGGCTCACTAGCTCACTAAAATCAGTGAGGCAGTGAGCCAAAAAGTTTTTTAAGAATCCACCTCAGATTTCAGAATTTTTTTCTTTTTTTAGGTGAGATTTTACATTTTAAAAAAGTTTTGAGAGTTATAAAACAAGAATGACAACATCCATAAAACGAACATTTGAAATCTAAGAAGTAATTTGTAAATCATCATATGAAACGTTGTAATAGAACAACCATATTAAGTAAAAATGGACATTTTATTTTTATAATCAATATAAGGACTTTTTGGTGAAGACTAAATAAATTCTACATTTGAAATTGTATATTGTTACAAACTGACGGACCGACCGTAATATGCAAAAGCTTCGCTTTTAAAAATGTTATGAGGGTGAATCATAAAAAAGGCCCCAATAGAATATATATATTATATATGGGCAAAAAAAATTCAATTAAATCTGACTCACTTTAGGGTCTTTTTGTATACGTATTGGGGATTTTGAAGCC
Source organism: Acartia tonsa (assembly GCF_053477335.1). Lineage (NCBI taxonomy): Eukaryota > Metazoa > Arthropoda > Copepoda > Calanoida > Acartiidae > Acartia > Acartia tonsa. The sequence continues at coordinate 5,129,286 of NC_137266.1, forward strand.
TTTGGCTTTTTATCTTTATCTCAATCTTTCAAAAGTCATCCCCTTTAGCGTTATTATGACACATACGTCTTAATTGGTTTTCTCGTATTCATTCGAATCCGGTGGATAGGAACCGGTTCTCATCCATACGAAAAAACTCTGTCTAGCATCGTATTATATCCAGCTTTCTACGAATATAGAAATGTACAATCATAAGATTAAAACCAGTTTTTTCAGCCGGTGCCTCCGGCACCTCGGGGCTAAAAAAACTAGTTTTAATCTCATATTTGTTCTTTCTATATCCGCGGAAAGCCGTTTATAATACGATGCGAGAAATAACTATTAAGCAATGCTACTCTTTATATGTTTGTGTCAGTTTGTCCCTTCGCTACTTGTTGTTTAGAGAAGCTTTTACACAACTAGGGTAGGGTTGGACTTCCGTCTGTTTAGGATAGTTCTGATATTTAATTCAGGCATTTTAATATTGTTCTATCCATTTCAAACTTGCTGATACCCTTTAAAGTATAATTAAGAAAGAACATCCATTATATAACAATTACAAAAGAGTCCGTATGTCTGTTGAGCTACGCTTTAATGAATATTGTCATCCTTGTTCTTGTTAAATAAATGTTTAAGGGTTTAAATACAAACAGACAATCAAGCTAGACTGGACTTGTATAAAAATGATGTCCATTTTAAGCATCATGTATTTATAAAGAATTTTTGTTTAGAATTTTAAATAATATTAAATTATAAATATTCATTCTCACATAAACGACCCCTTAAATAGTGGATGTAAATATTCTTTTTTTTACCTGAGGTAGTCATTTTTTTCCCTGAGGTAGTAATTTTTATCCCCGAGGTAGTCATTTTTTCCCCCGAGCATGGCAACCGGTGAACAGAATCTTAGTTCTGCACCACAAGCCTCGCACGACTGAATTCCCATGTCTATACAGTCATATTTAAATAAAAATCTGAGAAAATGTTTTTAGAAGATTTTTGAATTTTTTAAAAAAGATTTTAAATTTTTTTTTGAAGATTTTAGAATTTTTATTAATTACTAAAAGAAAGCATAATTACCTCGGGGAAAAAATGACTACCTCGGGGAAAAAAATGAAAATTAAAAACCAAAATTAAACCACAATTTATCATAAAAATGAATTTTTTGTTTAAATAAGAATGATATTCCTATTCAATTTTTGTTTTTTGTAAATGATGGAGTGATGGCTCATCATTTATTCACGAGGGCAAAAAATATTCATTCCTAAACAAAAAACTAGATAGGAATGACCCAGTGTTAATTGGGAGTCTGATCTGTTGTGCTACACGTTTATGGATGTTGTTCTTGTTCAATAGACGTGTAACGGTCTAAAGACAAACAGACAATCATTGAGCTAGACTTGCAGAAAAGCTTCACTTTTGATGATACTTACAATATTAACATTGAAAACTTTGCTTTTGATATTATGTTCTCCATCTGTCATTAAATCATAGTAGGAATTTCGACGGAATTTCAACCTAAACAAAAAATAAAAATATAAAAATATGTCTTGATATTCTTATATATTAGTAAACAAGATGTCTATCTATCTATGTGTTGCTAAGTATGAAGCTTACCTCGGACCGATATAGTTTTCCTTTCCAGTAAATATTCGCATATGTTTATGACTATTATTGGGGAGTGCAACTCCATCCTTGCATGAAAGATTGCCCCAGGAAAAAACACCCCCCATTGAAATATTTGTTTGTCAACCTAAAATTGAATTCAATGGTCGATTTACACCCCTTTCCTCTTTCCTCCAGCGTACTTAGAGTCCTCTAAGTTTTTTAGTTTTCACTAAATACATTAAAAAAAGATATATCTCTTTGACAATAAAGTTAGTTTTATTTCAATGTGCTATGTTTGATAAAAGATCATTTAGAACGACTGGAATTTTAAATAACGTACATGGAAAAAATATAAAATCCTACCTATAACAACAAGAGCCTTCCCTTTGCCCCAATTGGACATAGGGTTTCCCCAATTCTTTAGCCACTCCATTTAAAATATCTTCTTTGGTTACTTGAATTTTGGTTCCATCCTATAAATAAATAGATAGTTAGATAGATTTTTTAAAAGTTTTAAGTCAGTTGGGACATTTAACCACTAATGTGCCACTTTAGCTCTTAAATTATTTGCAGCACAGGAACCGTTCTAATAATTCCGAAAACTAGAGCTTATGGCGATTCTAAAGGTAAAAATAACTTTTTTCTACTATTAACATAAGCTGCGCAATCCTAATTTTAAAAATGTACACATTTCTTTTTGCACATCCTTTAGATAGATAGATAGATAGAGATAGATGCCTAAATCAGGCGGCAACTAATTATCATACACATTAAGGACTTCCAGACTATGGTCTTGCAATCATAGGGTTGGTTGTCTAGAGAGAGTTGGAACATAAGAGATACAACTAACAAAAAAGATAAAGTATAGAATAAAAAACCCTAAATATTCTTTTGATTTGAAATAAAGATTGACATGCGCAAAAAGGAAAATGATTCAAATTACAATTTACAGTGAGTGGTTGGACAAAACTAGAATAATTTAATTTCTATCAAAATGTGATAGATAATGTTAAATATTAGTTACATCTCCAATCTCTTTACATTTCAAAGTTAAGTTAAAGAATTAATATTATAATCTTGTTAAATGTATTCTTTACTCTCAATGAATAGAAGGTACTCTATGACCCTTAAATAAGATTGGTGTCTAACAATATTTTTTGTAGAAAAAAAATTTAAGTAATTTTCTAACTTAATAAAAAATTTTAAGGCTTTGCACTTAAAATTACATTTCAATTCATTGTGAATCGGATAAAGAAAGCTAGATACGCGTCTATATGGCTGTTAGTAAATTATTGCAAAATGTATTTTTTTTGAATATTTTTTCTGAATATTTACTGAAATCAAGTTATTTATTACCAGCCATATAGACATTTTGGTCTTTCAAAATTTCCAATTTTACTTCAGGCTAGCCAGGCAGAATCTTCTACCTGGATTCTATTCTATACTTTATCTTCTTTGACACCTAATCAAGATTTCATGTTGTATCCACTGCCATTTAGCAGGGATCCCTAACTAGATTGTTTACCTGTGTATGAAGATTTAAAACACCATCGCATTGATGTTGATTTTCAGGTCCGTCTATGACTGCCGCTACAGTCTAAAAATAACAAGAATTACAAAATTCTTGACAGAATATGAAACAAATTAATGTAAGCTGACCCTAAACAGACATTGCATATTTTCATGCATATGCATATTAAAAAAACTCCTTCTCTTTTATTAAAATCAACGTTGACTGTTTGGACGCAAATATAAGTACCCAATATTTTAAGGCCAACAAATAAGATAACATTGCTAAAAACTTTGAGGAAAAGTGTAATTTAAAGTCCATTTCCCCTCCCTTCTGGAAAAAATGTGTGTTTTTAAAAGAGAAAGTTTTGGATAAATGTCGTGTTATTTTGTTATATTCTAAAATCTTTGATCTTGTAATAATTAAATCATATTATAAAAAAGCTGAAAGAATTATTTTAAAAAGCTCTAAAATCTTTCATTGTATTATCAATGAAGCGGCTACGCATCTAGAGACTTCTAGGGTCAATTGATGTAAAATTTGAGTTTCAAAAAGAAAAAGAAAAATTGAAGGGGGAGGATTTTTTAGGGTGATTCTTCTTGGGAAGGTGTTGGTACCCTCCCCCACAATAGTTATAAACCTTCCCTGGACCTATGAGAAGCTACACTGCAAAGAAGATCCATATCGGTTCAGCGGTTAGCAGGATCCTTCGAAACAAACAGACAGACAGTAGCCATTACAGTTACATCTATAATACAAAGTAGAACGATATCTGTCTGTCTGTCTGTTTGTCTGTTTGTTTGTAGCAAAGGATCTCGCTAACCGCTGAACCGATCGGGTTCTCCTTTACAGGGTAGCTTCTCATAGGTCCAGGGAAGGTTTATAACTATTTTCTTGGGGGGTGGGACACCCCCAAACCCCCCCAAAAAAATGAAAAATCAAAACTAAAATTAAAATAGTGGGGTCAACTAACCCCCCTCCCCCCTCCAAAAAAAACCTCATGGGACAAAGCCCCTAGAGGCTAGGGGCGAAGCCGCTAGTTTATATTAAAGATAGATAAGAGAAGTCAATGAACGAAAATTTTGAGAGATATAAATTATTTAAGATTTATATGCACAACGAATATTTCTTTTAAAAAAAGAAATAAAATACCTTAAGATACTTATATATTTATTAATATTGCTAAACTGCACGATTAGCCCTGCAGGACATGAACTTCTAATTAAAATTTTCATGTTATTGATGGGGGGGGGGGGGGGGAAGGGGGGATTAATTCAGAATTAGCTATATAAATGTGTTTTTCTTTATATTTTAATCTTCTACAAGCTGTTTAATTAATGATAGACCAACAGAATTTGTAACTTGTAGAGTAATTTTTCTGCTATCATGCAAAGAGAAAAGTGCGATCCTATTTTAGTTGAAAAAAATTGTAAATAAAAATTGCAAACCTCGCAGACATGTTCCAGTAATAATATTGAAAAAAAGCTCATTGATCTTTCAAATGATTACTCGGCTCTTTCACACAAATTGCTCCGTTAAGCACTGAAACACCCCCCCCCCTTAATTTTGGAACATATCCTATAATGTAAAGTAGTAAGCTTTTTTTGTCTGTAGCGAAGGATCTCGCTAACCGCTTAACCGATATGGTCCAAAGATGGTTTTAGGCTATCTTTATTTTTATCAATAAGTCTAGGTGAGGTTTTATGCTATTTTCTTGCCCTTCCATATCCCGAGCCCCTAAATGCTAAGGGCGCATCCGTTAGTTAAAATAAAGTTAGGTTGCATTATATTAATTTCTGTGTACCCCCACAGTGTTAGACGCCCCTCGCAGGGGTAAGGCATGGGATAATAAAACTACCCATCCCCAGCTTACTTTCAATTTATTTAAAAATAATGGGGATCTTCATTGCTCAACAGAAACATTGTGTGAAAGTCCTAATTACTCTTAACGTATTTTTCAAAGTTTTCATAGTGAAAGCAAATAAAAGTAGCTTTAGGATAGTAGTACATACATATATAATATACAATAGTACATACATATATAATATATAATATAAAAATTAACTCTGATGAATTGAGCCATACTGATGAGCCCTAAAATGGCGAAACACTGTGTCTATGGATATAATATACATATATTATATATGTAATCAACTATTTCAACTAGAATTTTTGAAACAATCGTTACAAGGAACATTTTTCCATAAACTCTCTATATCCAAATATTTACATAACTGTTGAAATTAATTTATTGCGACTGTTGCATAAAAATCAGATAAAAAATTTAAATTCAATTTCAGTTTCAAAAAAAATCATTTTCTTACTTAATTTTGCTTCAAACAAGGATAACTTTATCCGGTAGAAGAACGACTATAACAAATATTGTCTCAATATCACAAAATTGTATTTAAGTTGGGATAGCTTGCATAATTTTTTATCCATTAATGAACAAGGAAACATATGAAATTGTAGCTACTAAATATATCAATTCATAGCTTATACGCCCCTAGAGACCTCAAAGGGAGGGGGGGGGGGGGAAGATTGCATGGACCATTGTTAACTTTTAATTTTAGTTTTTACAATAAAAAATAAAAACATAGGGGGTGGTCACTATTTCAAGGGGTGATTACTCTTTGGTGATACTATCCCCCCACATAATTTTAAATCTATCAGAACTAGGCTAGAAATCAACCTTATTCGACATTCACTCAAAGCCCCAAAAATAATGGACTTAAAAGTGTATTAATTTGTATATAAGACATTTGCGAATATATTGATACCATTAATTTGCCTCTTAGATAGAAAAAAGTATGTTTTTTTAATATTTTTCTCTTGCTACAAATCAAATTTCAAATTTGAGTCACCAAAAATGCTAAACTAATTTTTGCTCTAGAAGAATCAATTTTTGGAGATAGAAAGTGCTTAATACCTCATTTTAATCGCCTGGCATTGCTTTATAATATACAGGTAATGACTTGGTTTTTTATGGAACAGCTGACTAAAAAATCGAGGTTTTGTGATAAACCCACTTTTGTTGTTGCTCCATAAATGATATTTTTTTCCCAATTTTTTTGACTTTTGGTATTTTATTTATAACATCACCAGAGGGAATTGAATTTTGGAAAAAAAATATCAATTTATATTTTACACTGCTATGCATTGTTCTTGTTCTTGTTTCTAAAAAAAATTTATATTATAAAAAAGAGAATTATTTAACGCTTCTATAGGTATGTTTATCATTTTTCTAGGCTTAATATAACTATAATTACACCATTTTAAAGTTAGACATCATAACATATTAACACAATTATTGAATCGGTCTGTATTATTAAGCTGGCAACTCTTAAAACAGCTGCATTTTATTATCCTATTATATAAAGTAGTAAACTTTGTTGTCTTTAGCTTAAGATTTCGACAATTACAGTACCTATTGAGTTCTTCTTGATGCTTCCTATAGGACCCTGGATAGTTTTGGAATTTTGAAAATAATATCAATTTATATTTTACACTGCTATGCATTGTTCTTGTTCTTGTTTCTAAAAAATATTTTTATAATTAAAAAGAGAATTATTTAATGCTTCTATAGGTATGTTAATCATTTTTCTAGTCTAAATATAACTATAATTCCAGCATTTTTTAAACATCATTATATTCAAGTTATTGTAATTTTTAAATAAAATATCAATATCAAGAACTATTGGAACAAATTTTACCATGCAAAACAAGGTGTTATAAAGTGTAGGATCCCTCACAATATCTATCTGTCTGTCTATAATGCATTACACATGTAATGCTAATAGAGAGGATGCTATAAGAGTGCTCTTATAATGTGAACTTCTCATAATTGAATGGGCTTCCTGAAAATAGAGACCATAAAGTTGGCCTAGTAACTACAAGGGGGAGTGCAGGAGTATCCAGGGGGAGATGCTTGTAAAAGGGTAATTTTTTTAGGGATGGGGGTAATCACCCCCCTTAATATATTATGGGGGGTATAAACCCAGCCTTTTAAATTTTTTTTAATAGGAGTAAAGAAAATCCTTAAAACTTACAAATCTAGGAATCAAACTAGCACCCCAACCAATAATCGGTTCCATGCCAAATGTAGGAGTGGAAAAACATTGAAGGGACAAATGCATGAGTCCCAAACGTCAGAGTGGAACAAACGCAGGAATGGGACAAACGTTGGAGTGGACAAACGCAGGATTTTTGGGACAAACGTCGGAGTGGACAAACACAGGAGTCCCAAACTTTTTTTTCAATTTTGAATTTTTGTTTACAAACACAGCCCCCCCTACCTTCGTCCCGTTACTTTTCTTAGTTAGGTTAGGTTAGGATATAGGCTAGGGGGCTGAGCGCTGCAGCCATAGTCATTATTTTGTAGACAGGGGTATAAAAAATTTCAAAATTGTAATATTATTAAAATAGTAGACACTCCTAGGTTTTATTTAAGCAATGTCCACTCCAATGTTTTCCACTCCGACGTTTGTCCACCTTGATGTTTGTCCACTCTGACGTTTGTCCCATTCTTACGTTTGTCCACTCCGATGTTTGGGACTCCTGCATTTGTCCACTCCGAATTTTGGGACTCCTGTGTTTGAGGTAGAACCCCAATAAGTAAATCTCAATAAAACTTGATAAAATTATGCAAAATATCAAAGTATTCAATCCCTGAATTTCAACCATCTATCTTGAATAGGAGTAGAGAAAATCATGAAAACTTGAATTGTAGGAATCGATATAGCCCACCCCAGTTTTTTGGCAAATCCTAATGAAACTTGATGAAAATATGGAGTATTGATAGAGAGAGAGAATATTCAATCCATGAAAATTTAAGCCTTCTATCTTTTATAGAAGCCGAGAAAATCTTGTTTTTCCCTTTCTGTCTCAGACAGACAGACATACCAATGGACAGACATACAGATGAATGGACAGACAATGGACGGACAAATATTTTGAATTATAGAGTAGCTTCACTACTAAAAAACTAAATAGGATAATTGTTGTACACAAATTGATTTCAGTATGTTTTAAATGAGCTTACATAATCAAGGACGTCCAAGCTTTTTGATTTGGGGGGGAAGGGGGGAGGGAAATTTGGGCATCCCCATGTTTATTTTGTGGGGTAATCATTATATAAAAAAGGCAAGGACGTCAAAGCTTTTTATATTTTTTTTTGGGGGGGGGGGGAGAGGGGAAGATTAAAAATTAAAAATTTAAAAATTATGGGGTTGCCCCAAATTAATTAATAACCCTTAACCCCCTAACCCCCCCCCCCCCCCCACCGGGACATCCCTTTACATAAAGTAATGATTATAAAGTTGCTAAGTACCTTACTGCTACTTAAATCATCTTCCAACATTTAAGATTAATTCTAAAATGCCTGAATTAACAATAAGAGCTAACCATGCACAGTGCCTTCGAAGGTGCTTTGACTTAAGTGTCAGAACCTAAATTGGGACATAGTGCATTTCATTACCCTAGGTTAGGTAACTTCATTTCACTTTTCAAAAAAATCTAAAATGCAGCGGTTTTTGAGAAAATTAGATTTAAAAATTTCTAGTTAATTTTTCACCCACTAGGAGTTACCGCATAATCATGACAAGAAAATCAAAGATTATTTATTTAATATTTTGAACAACTTTGCTTTTATAAAGTCAGTCATAAAACCTCCCTATATATGATTTATTTAAGGCTGAATTTCTGTGACCTTAGCAAAGCAATTGATAAAAATAGCCATTAATTACATCACTTCAGGAGTGGTTTTATGAAGAAATTTATTAGAGCAAACTTGTTCAAAATTAAAAATAAATAATCTTTGCTTTTCTTGTTATGATTATACGGTAACTCCTAGTGGGTGAAAATTGAACTTGAAATTTTCAAATTTAATTTTCTCAAAAACCGCTGCATTTTAGATTTTATTGAAAAGTGAAATAAAGTTACCTAACCTAGGGTAATGAAATGCACTATGTCCCAATTTAGGTTCTGACACTAAAGTCAAAGCACCTTAGAAGGCACTGTGCATGGTGTGGATATACACATCCTAATTGTAAAAATGTTTTGCTTTTTAAAATTGTAAATCAATTATTCAGGAATCGTTTTACTTTGTTTGTTTACTAGCAGCTGCGCTCCAAACATCTAGGAGCTCTGTAATTAAAGGAGTAAGGAAATTAGTAAAATAGCCTTATACTTTACCGAAATCTTAAGCTACAGACAAAAAAGCTTTATATAACATGTATTAATTTGTAAAACTGCAAATGATAAAATATGACCTATTTTTTTCTCTTTAAAAATTCTTTTTAAACACCTCCCCCTTTTTATATAAAATTGCTAATTCCCCCCTAACCCCAAGAGGATATAAGCAGTAAAAACCCCGCAGGTGGCACAATTTTCTAACACTTCTTTCTTATTTAGTCTTTTAAAAGGATTCAAAATGCATTGACATATATATATTTTTTTTTAACTCTTATTTTATACATCTTAATTGTAACTGATGATCTATTTTTATAGAGAAACATATGTATTCCATCAATAAAAAGTTAAAAAATTAAGTGTGTTTATACATATAATAACTATATATAATAGGATAATGAAATGCAGCTGTTTTAAGGGTTGCCAGCTTAATAATACAGACCAATTCAATAATTGTGTTAATATGTTAAGATGTCTAACTTTAAAATGGTGTAATTATAGTTATATTTAGCATAGAAAAATGATAAACATACCTATAGAAGCGTTAAATAATTCTCTTTTTTATAATATAAATTTTTTTTAGAAACAAGAACAAGAACAATGCATAGCAGTGTAAAATATAAATTGATATTTTTTTCCAAAATTCATTTCCCTCTGGTGATGTTATAAATAAAATACCAAAAGTCAAATTTAGGTGGATGTTATATGAATATATAAAGCTTCTTTACAGCCAAAAAAATTGGGGAAAAAAATATCATTTATGGAGCAACAACAAAAGTGGGTTTATCACAAAACCTCGATTTTTTAGTCAGCTGTTCTATAAACAACCAAGTCATTACCTGTATATTATAAAGCAATGCCAGGCGATTAAAATGAGGTATTAAGCACTTTCTAACTCCAAAAATTGATTCTTCTAGAGCAAAAATTAGTTTAGCATTTTTGGTGACTCAAATTTGAAATTTGATTTGTTGCAAGAGAAAAATATCAAAAAAACATACTTTTTTTTTTATCTCAGAGGCAAATTAATGGTACCAATATATTCGCAAATGTCTTATATACAGTTTAATACACTTTTAAGTCCATTATTTTTGGGGCTTTGAGTGAATGTCGAATAAGGTTGATTTCTAGCCACTATGTAACTATGAGAATCTACACTGTAAAGGACATTATATCGGTTCAGTGAGATTCTTCGTACAAACAGACGCACATCCTGTTACTTTTATTCAAGGATTAAAAAATAAAATTCTTACCTTAGTAATAAAAAAGCTTACTTGAAGTACCACAGATAATGTTAACAAACTTCGTACAGAAAACATTTTGATTATGTCTAAAAAAAACCACAAAATTTATGTTGTTAATTCAACAAACATTAACTTAAAACTAATGCAAAATAAGTATGTGGTAGGAGACAAAACATCTGATTTTAAATTTCCTAGATTTTTAAAAAGCGAAGCTTTTCTATTATCAGTTTTATAATTTTTATAATTACTTTTATAAATATACATTTATATTCTGATTATTCAGTTCTGACACTCTACAAGAATTAATGTTCGTTTGTCCTACCGTTTTAGAGCTTCGCTTTTATGGATGTTGACATCCTTGTTTTTTTGTTGAATTGCTTGGAAACTTGTTTTTCTTGCAGAATTAAAAGCTGATTATAAAGACATTACTAATTTGATAACTATTAACACATTTCAACTTATAAATAACAAGTACAAGGATGACAACATCCATAAAAGCGAAGCACGGAAACGGTAGGACAAACGGACACTAACACTTGTATAGTGTCAGAACTGAATAATCAGAATATAAATGTATAAATGTCGAAACAAAATTGTAAGTAAAATTGTTGAAATACTGCTTGTTTCAGAATAATGTTTATGTACATACTTACATTTTTAGGACTTGATTATAGATTGTTTCGCTTATAATATTGTACTTTGTTGTCCCAGGAATCAGTATACCAAAAATCAGATCAACTGGATTATTAGATTGCATAAAAATTTAAAAAGTAAAAAAATCAACATGTTTAAAATGGACTTACGGACATTCTGGTAATGATTATAGAGATGCTAAGCTTTCTAAAACTACTACAGGAATCACCATGCAAAGTTTGAAATCAATAGGACAATTCTAAATTTGCGAAACAAGCTATTCGTTACGGACTGACGAACCGAACCTAATTATAGAAAAGCTTCGCTTTTAAAAATTGTGTCCTTAGATATCAGAAATCTTTAGGGATAAGACAATGTTGGATAAATTTATATACAACCAACAGATCCATAGTATATATGCATATACAGACAACTACCTCCCTTCCTTTTTCAAAGTCCTCTTTCGTCTGCTTATAAATTATTTTCTGCTACTTGGCTGTATTAATATAAGCAACACCATTGGTTAATTTTCAATGAGCCAATAGAAAGGTTGCATAAGACGGTTGCGATGGGGAGGTACAACTTTATTTAACCCTTTCTCCCTCTAGTGTTTTAATCTAATGATACAACAATGTAGGATAAATTTATATACAACCACAATTTAGATAAAAAACCTTCTGTAGATTTTTAAAAAGGTGGAAAGGTTTGGATACCGCTGGTTTGTCCAACCCCTACGTTTTTTAAGCCAACATATGAAAGAGCGCGTATTAAACCATGGGTACCAGTATAATGTATCATCCAATGTCTTTTCCATCCCTAAATAGATAGCTACAGAGCAGAATATTTTTAAAACAAGGATGACAACATCCATAAAAGCGAAGCTCTGAAATGGAAGGACAAACGAACATTAACACTTGTCAGATTGTCAGAACTAAATTAGCAGAATATTAATGCATCAGTACAAACAATATTGTAAGTAAATTTGTTGCAAAACTGCATAAATAGATGATACTGTTTAAGAATAAGGACATATTTAAATTTTTGGGACTTGTTTATAGAGATGCTTCGATTATAACATTGTACCTTGTTGTAATAGGAATCAGTTTTCAAAAAATCAGAAGAATCGAATTATTTTAACATACAAAAATTTGTTGTCAAAAAAGTTAAAAATCGACATGTTTAAAATAGACATACGGACATTCTGGTATCGATTATAGAGATGCTTCGACATGTTGGTAATGATTATAGAGTTGCTACGCTTTCTAAATCGTACCTAACTATTAAAGGAATCACCATGCAAAATTTGAAATCGATAGGACAATTTTAACATGCCTAAATTAACGAAAAAAGCTATCCGTTACGGACGGACGTACCGACCCTAATTTTAGATAAGCTTTGCTTTAAAAAATAATTTGTTATCGGAGAGGTAGATAATATCTAAAACGTATATTTTAAAATATTGAATGAGGGGACGGAGGTGCTAAACCCTTACCTCCCCCCCCCCCTCTTTCGGGTTTCGGTGATTAAAAAGATTGTTTGACAAAATAACTACGTTAAAGGGGAGAAGGTAACATCATGAAGGACAGAAAGACAAAAGGAAAGACTCGATCATTTAAAGAGTAGCTTCGCCACTAGAGAACCCAATAAACGACTTATGATTTAAGTAAAAGCTATTTAACACAATAAGCCTTTAGTTATCTATGAAAGATATTATCTAATTGTTTTCATTAATTTTATTTTTGTCAAAATGAGTCAACGTGACGAAATCTTTGGTGTATTAATAACATCAAGTGTTGATTTAAATGTGCATTGATCAAACATTTTTAATGCAAAGACTCCTTATAAATTAGGGAGCGTCCACAAGTAGCCGATAGCTTCAAACTGTTTCAAACGTAATTTCTATTTATTGGAGTTTGGTAATTCTTGGGGTGAATACAGGGAGTAAAGGAGGGGACAATGGGCAATTAATTCAATTTAAGAGGGTTCGCTGAAAAGCAATGAAAACCAGATTTATCAAGAAAATTTTACCAAAATTGTAAAGGGATCATGGTAACCTAATTTAGAACAAAATTAGTTCTAAGAAAAAAAATCATTTACTTGAAAATTAAATTATCAACACATCACAATGTAGTAAACATTCTGTAATTAATCACTAGAAAAATCTTGTTTAGAACTACCTCAACCCTTCTGATATATTTATAACTGACCCCTAAATTCAAGCGGTTCTTAGATTATTTAATACATAAATATCACAGTAGAGTTTCTATACATGAAAAGACATTTTCTTAGGAAAAAATATTTGTTAAAACCAGCGATAAATAACAAACTTTTCTGTCTGCATATTCAAAACTAGCTCAGCTAGTTAGCGGGGCATTGATGCGCAAGTCCCCAAAATCAGTAAGAATCTGCTGTATTCGTGCACATTCCCTTTAAGCCAGTCCCCAAAGTCTGAGACTCCTTAAAAATTGAATATTCGATCCATTGTCCCCTCCCTTACTCCCTGGGGTGAATAAGTTTTTAATTACACAATTATGACTTAATGATCTTTGAAGTGTATTACTATCAGACAGACTTATTATATAAAGAAGTACGGTTTTTTGTCTGAAGCTTAATATCTCAATAACTACTAAACTTCACATACAGTTAGTTTTAAGATATTTTCAGCCCCTTTCTAAACTTTTTAATATAATAATAAATTTATCAGGTAGTTAGATTAATTAGATTTCTTTGTACAGTTCAACATTTATGTAATTGTATATTAAACATTAATTTATAGTGTGAATGAAAATTTCATAAAAATCTATCGCAACTACAGGATGCTTGGACTGGATATATTACAAATACTTTATTATTGAGTTGCTTCTCTTATTAGAATATACCTTATCGACAAAGTAATCAAAAAAATAAAGGGAATATGATTATATCTATTATGTAAGCTTATATTCATAAAGTAAAAAAAGTTAAAAAGGATATTTCTAGTATTAATTGTAGAGTTTTTACAATTTTTAAATCGTACCCAACTGTTATAGGAATCATCTTGGTTGAAATCAATAGGACAATATAATCAATATGTTACGGACGAACGAACCATAATTATAGAAAATCTTCGCTCTTCAAAATCAACAAAAGTTGATTTTTAAAACACATGACTACAAATGTGGTATTCGGCAACCGTGAGCCATGCCTATGGCACCCCTGATCTGGGGTTCGGTGGAGGGTCAATGGCCCTCCCCCGAGTCCTGGGGAAGGGGTCTAGTGACCCCCTCCCTACGCTTAGAATTAATGATTGAATCTGTCATGTTTATTATGGTTAACTGTATTCTTAATTCTCCCCCACCCTTTTCAGGGATGGGGGATCATTATTGCCCAAACTGACCATTGTATATGTATTATTTATGCTTTTATGTTATGATTATTTATTCCTATCCATGTAATTATTGTTTGTTGTATATAGCTTCAGTATCTTTTAAACCTTCAATAAAGTGACAACTGAAAATAGATGTTGATCATTATCTAGTGAAAGCTAGAGAAGCGTAGCTTCTCTATAGTAAGGTGTCCACGTCTGTCACACTGCCGTAATCTAATTGAACTCCGGTGTCTGCCATTTATCCTCGGCGGATACCACAACTTTGGTGACAGCTGTGTGAGATTACGGCGAACCACAAGTGTAGAGCACCTGAGGCTAAGGTACTCCCAGCAGTGAATCTGGCAAAACTGACGCAAGCAACCTGAATTACCCACCCTGGACAGCAAAGTTTAACTCTGCATCCGGCAGTTGTGGAAGCGAGACAGCGAAATTTGACGAATAACCGCGAGCAGCGCTGATATCTAACGGAGAATTGAGCGCCAAAAGGGCTGAAACAGGCCTGCGGACCGGCTGAAACAAGCCAAATAAGTGTAAACGGCTGGAAATAGGCCAACTTTACTGCAAGAAATAGCAGGATCCGAACCAGTGGCGCCAGCAGGACGGGACATTCCCTGCCGCCATCAGCCGGATTTGGATCAGCGGCGCCAGCAGGACGGGACATTCCCTGCCGCCGATAGGCTGAAACATGCCACATAGCTGCAAGCTGCGAGCTAACATACGAGTGTAGTGCACCAGAACAGAGAAAAACTACGTCAACTCCGAGTATCCTGAGAAGCTACAACGCAGCCACCCATCTAGAAAAACAGATATTATGTTACATTGCAGGGATTACCACCCTGGTGTTATGGCCAAACAATAGATTTATGAGCAAAGCTTGGCAAACAAATTGTTGTGTTGTGATAAGTCTAAGAATAGAACAGGCTTGGATTATTGTGTATTGTGATAACAGCTAAAAATAGAACAGAGTTGGTAAACAAATCTGTTATGCAATTGTGATAAGGACAAAAATAGAAGCTAGATGTAATATAATAAAGACCCTGATATACAATCAAAACATCTCAAGCCCACAGCACAACAACAATACACCCCTTATTCCAAGGGAAAGGGAGGAGCCCCTCTCCATTGAAGGCAAATACAATCAGGGTGATATAATAGATAAGCCTAGGATTAAGAAGAAAAGGCACTATTACACCAGCACACAGTTATCCCCCCTCCCTCACAGGGGGAACGGACGGAGTTACCCCCGTCCCCTCACGCACTTCCCCCTTCCTACCCACACTAGACTAAGTCCGTCTGTAGTGTGGGACTAGCGATCGGACACACAGAGCGCCATTCACGGGTAGCGCAACAGAGTGCGGAAAATATCATAAATCCAACGGACGAAGCGGACCAATGAGAGAGCGAGTTGAGGGGTGAGAGCGCGTTTTCCCCGTGTGCGCGGATTTGACGGCGCGGACGCGCGTTACAAGGACAGGAGATTCCACGCACACACACACACACACACTCACACCGGAGCGGAGCTACTCCATAGCATTTAACAGGGGTATTTTTAGCAAATAAAGAATTACAAGCTTCTTTCCTTCTAGCTCTAGTGTGATAAAGGAAAACCCAATCAGTTCCTGACAGCAGTTCAGACCCTCAACATCTATCTACCTCTACCGGCCTACCCTACAACCTCAACACCTAACTAGTAATAAGTCCAGCTAAGTTATATCTTTGCAACTAAAACTCCCAACCTAGTGATACAAACAGTGTTGGTTGTTAGGCTAGGAAGCCTCAAGTGACAAACCATTCATTTTAGTACTGTATAACTTTGTGCCCGCCGTTGCACCGTTGACCCAATGGACCAGCATCAAGCCCCAGGAGGTGACCAAGCCCCAGGATGGCTCCAGGATGACCCTCAGCCGGCCCCAGCCGAGTACCGCAAGCTGATGCTGAGCAATCTGCCGGAGTTTAGAGGGCCGCCCAAGCAATCCTGGTCGGCACATATCCGCAGACTCGAGATGTCATGGGCGGCTTACCGCGTGCCACCTCATGATTCCCTCAACCGCCGCAACGCCCTCCTACTGTCACTGGTAGGGCAAGCGGCGGAAATGGCGTCCCATCTGTTTGGCGAGGCAGGCCAAGCCTTGACCTACGAACAGGTCAAGACCGAGTGTGAATTGCTATTTCGCCCTGCTTTTGAATCCCAAACGCTTAAACAAGCGTTTAGGGATTACAAGCAACACTCGACAGAACCTATACAAGCGTACATATCAACTAAGTGCGCCTTGTATAGGGACGCCTACAACCATGAGGATCTTGAGTTGTTGGTGGACGAATTAAATCGTGGAATTCGTAACGCCAATGTAAAACGCCTCATGATGAACCATGAAATTACGAGTGTACCTGAGTACACTCGTAAGGCCATGTTCACCGTGACCATGGTTACTAAGCAACTGAAGGAAGGTGTGTGCCTAGTGGACTCGACCGACGGGCTGACTGGATCTGCCTGCATCCAGTTGCCCCAATATGACGAGTCGGAGCCAATGGAGATTGGCTCCTTGGCTCCGGGTCTCCACCAGATGGGGAAGGTCGCTCCAGATGACAAGGTTCCAGGCCGCTGCTACCGCTGCCAGGGGAGAGGCCACCGAGCTCGAGACTGCCCAACGCCTGTGGAAGTTAGCCTAGAGGAGAGACGCACCCAGCCACGCCGTGACCGTTCTGCCAAGTGTGAGCGTTGCCACTATGACGGTCACACGGCGGCCGATTGTAGAGCTGACTGGGCCCAGGTAGCCAGCCGCAGGCGCACCGCCGACAAGGGTGCCCCTCCAGGGAAGCCCAGCAGAGTGGCCCATATGGAAGGGAGCGCGCCCCCAGCACCACCACAGCAAGCAGCCGCCCCCAGAGCTGCGGACCGAGCCGATGGGATGCCGCAGTTTGGGACTGTCCCAGCTAGGATCAACGTACTGGGCGGCGCGGCTGAACCCAACCGGGTTGGCCTAGGCTTCAGTCTTAACCATCTGGGGCCAGAGCTGATACAGCCCAACAACATAGCCGAGCCAGAGGTGCTGAGGCCCCAGCCTTTTAGCCTCAACATGATGGAACCTGCCCGACTGAGCCTACCCAGCAAGAGTGGAGGGGCGCTGCCCAGCGTCCCTGAGACGGTGTATGGGGAGGTCCTGGCAGCCGCCGAACGAGAGAGGCAGGAGGTGCTAGCCAGCACCTCTGCATCGATGTATGGGACGCCACCCGGCGTCGCCACCTGGGATGATGGGGGGGTGCTATCCAGCGCCTCCCACCTGGTGCCTGGGGCGACAACCGTCGCCGCCACCGAGATACCTGAATCCTGGAACGAGCCAGCCTCCAACCTGATGTCTGGGGCGACAACCGTCGCCGCCACCGAGAGACCTGAGTCCTGGAACGAGCCAGCGGTCCCAGAGGAAGGGGTGACACCCGTCACCCCCAGTCAGCCAGCGCCACCAGCCTGCAGGGAGAGCCCAGCTACATGCCATCCAGAGCCCCCTGCCAGCCAAGGGAACCCAGCTGCTCAACATCAGGATAAGTTGAATTTGTTAAATGTGTTGTATCCAAGATATTGTAAAAACCCAGCCTTGCCTGTGCCCCCTGCACCAGAGGCTGGGGAGATTGAAATTTGGGAAAATAAGGACTTGCCTGTGCCACATGCACCTGAGTTCCTAGGGCAGGGGAGGGAAGTGAAAAAGGGCGAGCCTGTGCCACATGCACTTCAGCCCCATGCCACTGGGCATGCTTTGGACAAGGGAAGGGAGCACTTAGGGCTAGGGGAGCCGACACCCAGGCAAGTGCCAGTCGCTTGCCAGTCTGTCATTGGGGAGGGTATCGGGGTGCCTCGGCCGCATACAGATAACGCTCAATGGAAACTTGTATCTAGCCAGGAGCAGCCCAGCCGTGTCCAGTCCCAAGAAGCAGCCGTGACCAGAGCTGAAGATCCCCAGCCGCGTGTACGAGGAAGATGGTTGCCTGGAAGCCTCTCCCATTGGTGGATGGTCCTGTGGGGCCTCCTGCTGGCAGCCGTGTGGCCTACAACCAGCTACGTCCTGGTGGGGTGGGACTGTGCCAACCCCACCCATGTCACGTCTTACAATAAAGAAAAGATGTGTAACACGGAGCCCCTACACCAGGAGGTGCCCCTGGGCCATGAAGTGCACGTCCTGCAGCAAGTCAAGGTGAGGGAAACCACTGGGTACAGTTGTCAGCTCACCGTGTCCCAGTGGACATTCAGGTGTGGGGTATGGGGTCACCTCAAGGTGACCTCGGTCCCCACCCTCATGAGGCCAACCAAGATAGACCCAGAAGCGTGCCGAGACCTGGCCAGGAACCGAGTCTACACGTTGCCAGGCAAGACCCAGCCACTGACGTTCCAGCTGAACCACCCCCTGTTCTTCACCATCGACATGGTGGGCGCCCTCGTCAACAGCCCCGAGGGGGTGGGTTGCGAGGGGGAGGACGTCCACTTTGAGGGCCAGCTCTACCGCAACGAATTAGTGCTCCAGGAGCGACGGCTGCTGGTCAAGGAGGAGACCTATGTGGTGGAGGATGGACGGGTGGAGTCCCAGTCTGACCACCTGACCCTAGAGTGTCCCCATTCTGAGCTGTCCTGCATCACTGGGGAAGCAACCTACGTGTGGGACCACCTGGGAAGAGATTGCCCCTTGAGGCTGATCCGCAGCCTCCAGCCCAGCCTGGTGATGGATGCATATCTGGTTGACCATCAGGCCCAGTTTTTCATCAACATGACCAACCCCACCTCGATTGTGAACTGCGACTTCGAGGCCCATGCCACAAACCATCCAGCGTTGTTCGTGGCAGCTGACCCAGCCGCGGCTGCGCTGCCCAGAGTGTCGGCCAGGGATGTTGACGTTCCCCTTCAAGCACAGATACATGCAGGTTATATTGGGTTTACCCTGGAAACGCGCATGAAAAGCACCGCAGCAGAAGAAGTAGCGGCCAACTGCTGGAAGCTCCAGCAACTAGACCCGGCCCACCCGGTGCGTGTCCAGGGGAGCACGTTCTCGGTACTGAGGGGAGACATCCTGCTGCAGCTGACCTGCCAACGTCACAAGTACGTTGTCCGCGAACACAAGGAGTGTTGGGACAAAGTGCCAGTAGAGCCCACAGGTTTTGTAGACGCTGTGACACGGGTATACAGTGAACACGCCACCAAGATTCCCTGCTTCTCCACCTACCCCCTGACTGTGCACGCGGAGGAAGGCTGGATAGAGTTAACCCCCGCTCCCAAGAAGAGGCCACCCCCGCTGGATACGCCTAAGCAGTTGTTGACAGAACCCTTAGATGACTTCAGTTCAGGTGGCTTGTATTCGCAGGCTGAGTTGAACGACTGGCAACAACTGCTGGCGTTCCCAGCATATAAGAGTGCCATGCTGACCGGCCTATCCTATGGCTCCTGCGTTCAGCAAGGCAGCTGTTCGGCCACAGGAGACCATGGGATAGTGTCCTACAACATTGACCGACTGGCGGAGGAAGGAGAGGCAGCCCTGGATGTCTGGGCAGGATTTAGACAAGCCATCCATGAGTGGGGAGATGGCGCAGCCATACTGTGCTTGCTGTTGTTGATCCTCAAACTGCTGGGGGACCTAACCATCATTTCCCTGGCAGCAGCACAGGGAGGAGTCCGGGCAGCCCTGAATGCGATATCACAAGTGTTCCTGTACCATCCAGCTTTATATAGGAAAGCGCTGGCTAGAGCCAGGCTCAATCATGCCAAGTCCCGGGACTTTTCAGTGGACTGGGATGCCATTCCCATCGGCAGGGAAGCAGCCGAGGAAATGGTGTCTATGAAATCAACTGACAGCGGGCATGACCGCCCAGGTAGGCCAGGACCGCCCTCTGGCAGACCCCGCGGCCCCTCAGGAGGACAGGCCGCTGCTCAGACGATCAACCTGGCAGCCAGTGCCCCAGCCGCTGCCAACAACAACCAGCAGGCCCCACTGCTGACTGTTCCAGCAACAACTGTGCCACCAGCAAACCTGATACCTGCCGGCGCTGACCAACGTGTCCAACCCAAGTCAGCCTCTGCCTTCTATCCCACATTGGGAGCCCACCAACCCTAAGAAGATACTCACCACTAGGATTCCATTGAATCATTATCGTTTGTATATATTTTAGCCCTAAGGAGCGGACCGAAGGCCTCAACCACTGTCGGAAGTCTGGTAGGGAAACCACCTCCCAGCCTTCCGAGGGGAGAGTTGTGGTATTCGGCAACCGTGAGCCATGCCTATGGCACCCCTGATCTGGGGTTCGGTGGAGGGTCAATGGCCCTCCCCCGAGTCCTGGGGAAGGGGTCTAGTGACCCCCTCCCTACGCTTAGAATTAATGATTGAATCTGTCATGTTTATTATGGTTAACTGTATTCTTAATTCTCCCCCACCCTTTTCAGGGATGGGGGATCATTATTGCCCAAACTGACCATTGTATATGTATTATTTATGCTTTTATGTTATGATTATTTATTCCTATCCATGTAATTATTGTTTGTTGTATATAGCTTCAGTATCTTTTAAACCTTCAATAAAGTGACAACTGAAAATAGATGTTGATCATTATCTAGTGAAAGCTAGAGAAGCATAGCTTCTCTATAGTAAGGTGTCCACATCTGTCACACTGCCGTAATCTAATTGAACTCCGGTGTCTGCCATTTATCCTCGGCGGATACCACAACTTTGGTGACAGCTGTGTGAGATTACGGCGAACCACAAGTGTAGAGCACCTGAGGCTAAGGTACTCCCAGCAGTGAATCTGGCAAAACTGACGCAAGCAACCTGAATTACCCACCCTGGACAGCAAAGTTTAACTCTGCATCCGGCAGTTGTGGAAGCGAGACAGCGAAATTTGACGAATAACCGCGAGCAGCGCTGATATCTAACGGAGAATTGAGCGCCAAAAGGGCTGAAACAGGCCTGCGGACCGGCTGAAACAAGCCAAATAAGTGTAAACGGCTGGAAATAGGCCAACTTTACTGCAAGAAATAGCAGGATCCGAACCAGTGAACTCCGGTGTCTGCCATTTATCCTCGGCGGATACCACACAAAATCTTTAGAAAAAATGCAAAAACTTCAAAAATTTTACAATTCGAGGAAATTATTTGATATGATATGAGAGATAATTATTAAGATTTCTGCGCGTCTGAACAGAGTACATAATTTGATTTTTTTCGTATCCAAATACATTTTCTAGTATGAAATCGAGTAATATTCGCTGGATTAGAACCAGTTCTCAGCCATACAGAAAAATCATTTATATAGCTTAGCAACGTATCACATACAATTTTCCACGAATATTGAAATGAAAATAATTAAGTTAATACCAGTTTTGTTAGACCGGGCCTTTAGCCCCAAGTGGCTAACGAAACTGGTTTTAATATCTGCGGATAACCGTCTATGATACGAAGCGATAAATAACAATTCTTTCTTCTCAGTGAAGTAATTATAACAATACTAAACTTTTAGAAATAGAAATATAAGAATAGAAGCATATTCTGAACCCTTTTTTCGAAAAATCTAAGAAGGAACATTTCTAGCAGACAAAAGTATTGTTTACTTTCGACTCAAGCTGATGTGGATTCTTCAAAAATTATAGACTCGTTACTCGATAGTGAGACAAAATTATTTTTGTGAAAAATCATCCAAAAGCACATTAAAAATAAACAAAATCATATGTTAATAACCCTTTTAAGATTTTATTTAATTTTTGTAAATTTTTTTATTCGATTTTGGAGGATTTTTCTCAAAAATAATTTTGCCTCACAGGCGAGTAGCCAGCCTTACATTTTTTTTTAAGAATCCACCTCTATTTGAAGCTTTCAAATTGAAGACGAAATTTTTGGGCAAGTAATTACGATTCCGCAAAGCTTTCTACTAAGAATATATACTGTTTATAGCTGACTTTTATCTATGTATGAAATGAAGAAAAAAACATGCGTTCGTAACAAAATGTGTACACAATTTCAACCAATGAGATTAAATGTATGTACCGATGTGATTCTCCTATTGGCTCAATCAGACATTCCCTCTCTTTCTTAGTACCTTTATTCTTATAGAGAACTAATGTAAAAGCGCAATTGAAAGATAAACGGAAAAAGTAAATGTATTATGTTTATTTGTTATTGAAATCTGAGTATATAAAATTTAAACACATATCTTTCATAGCAACCGAGGAAATATCTTTCATGTATAGTAAAGATTTAGAATGAATCAGACGTCTATCACTGTAACGTGAGAATCTTCACGCAGAAATTTAGCTATTTATGCTGTAAAACTTTCATAGCGTTACGGGCTGACAGACGGACAGACCGGGCGAATAATAATAAGTTAGCTTCGCCAGTAAAAAAACATTAAAATTTAATTTCTAAATTTGTTTCTAACGGCAGTTTATAAATGAGTCAATCAATATCAAAGAGATAAAAAAAATATGTTTATATATGTAAAATGTACATAGTGTCAAAAAAAAAATTTAAGCTAGAAAGATTTTTTTACCCGGCTTGAATTCATTTTCTTAAGAGAAGATTAAGTTATAAGCGGCTTCGGCTTTTGAATCCTGTTTAAATTTTGAAATTGGTTTTTAAAAACTATAGAATATATATTGACAGTGAAAAATTTGTCTTTAATTTAGGTTGCTAATATGGACCTCATTATGGGGAGGGGATGAGGTAAAGAAGGGAGAGGGGGTCGTTATTTTAGCCAGCTGTGATATCACTTTATTAAAGTACATGAAAATCTAGTGCAACATAGGAGTAATGATCTATATTCCTTAATTCGTAATTTATCTATTATAAACATTTAAAAATACATAAATTCATAGTTTGTTTTATGTTTAACTCGAAATAAATGATATAAAAACAACAGGAGTAATTATATATCGATTAGTATACTAGACGGGATTTACACATAAATTGTGGAAATACCATAGAAATAACTCATAAGAATGTGTGTGGGGTCAGGGGCGTCCAAACTTTTATTTTGGGGGGGGGGGGGTAAAATTTTTAAAATAAAAATTTGGGGGGGGGGGTAATCTTTATTTCATAGAGGTATTTCTTTACTTTGGTGTGGGGGTAAAAATTGAAAATCCAAAATTCATTTGGGGGGGGGGGGTAATCACCCCTTTACCCCCCCCCCCTTGGACGTCTTTGTATGGGGTCAATTAATATTTTCCAGGGATAATCATTCACAAATTTTATTCAATTTGGAATATAAAAAATCATTATTTTAGAGGGGTTTAAATAACATGATGTATAATGTATAATAAATCAGGGTTTTGCATAAATCATAGATTTCTTGTTTATTTACCCTATAGGTCAAACATTCATAATACAAGGATTACAACATCCATAACGGAGTTACAATTCTGGAATTTTAAGGGATAAGACAATAAATTTATATTAGTCAATTTTTAAAAGTTTAGTTTGAACTAACCAATCAGGATTTGATAAAATGACAAGTTTTTCTAAGCGGATAAATAAGAGAATATGTTTTTAAATCTTTGGGTACCAGAGCTGGATCTTTAAATCATTTTAGTGGTGAAACAGATCGGGGTGCGCCAAATTTCAGCCAATCACAGCGCGGCATTTTAAAAATGCCAATAAATCACCATTAAAATTATTTAAAGATCCAGCTCAGTATAACAATTTTGGATCTACTGCAGTTCTCGGTAAAATATTGCTGGTAACGAATATTGCCAAAAATCTATGAATTTTAAAGGCTGCTATCTGCCAAACGGCTGAACGTACAGATCATGCCCGCACACCGTTTTAAGCGACATAAAAAGGCCTAATAATAATCTGGAATAGCCATAAATCAATAATGCATAATTATATCGCAGTGCAGAGAAATGCGCGAAATAGACATATTTTACGCGTTCTTTCTTCAGTGAAGCTTTCCCTGTGCATCACTGGATCTTGGTTATTCCAGATTATTTGTAGGCCTTCTTATGCCGCTTAAAATGGTGTGCGGGTATGATCTGTACGTTCAGCCGTTTGGCAGCTAGCAGCCTTTAAAATTCATAGTTTTTGGAAATATTCCTTACCAGCAATATTTTACCGTGAACTGCAGTAGATCCAAAACATGTTTTGGTTGTAATTGACCTGGCTATGGGGAAATTTTGGCTTTGCATGACCAACAGAAAGCTTTTCGCTTCTATGTAAAAAGAGAAAGTAGTTTTTAACATTGATCATTGTTGATTTGAGAATAAATCTTTCCAATCCAAAACTCATAAAGTTTTGGGTCATAAAAAAAGCATAATATTTGATGTACAGTGTGTTTTTTTTTTATGAGAACTTTTTGAAAGCAATTTTACCCCACTTATAGTTATCAGAATGTAATGATCAATGGCTTATTTTCTTCGTTTTTTAATGCAATTAATAGAACACCAAAAAATATTTCAGTTTTTAATTAAAAAGTATAGTAAAATCTAAAATTCAAAACCTAGGTGTCAACATCTAAAAATGGTTTTAGCGCATTTTTCTTATGCCTAAATCTTATACCTTTTGCAAGAAAAAAATTGGATTTTCTGTAGTCGACTTTGGGTGGCCAGTACTCCCTCCCTGGTTGAGATATGACCTTCAAACTTTGATATGTTCCCAATAGTATCTGTATAATTTTTGAGCTCTATATCTCAACTTTGAAGTGTTTAGCAGCCATTCTTGCAGCATAAAAAAAATGCGCTAAAACCATTTTTAGATGTTGACACCTAAGTTTTGAATTTTACATTTTACTGTACTTTTTAAATAAAAACTGAAATATTTTTTGTTATTCTATTAATTGCATTAAAAAACGAAGAAAATAAGCCATTAATCATTAAATTCTAATAACTATAAGTGGGGTAAAATTGCTTTCAAAAAAGTTCTCATAAAAAAACACACAGTATAATTAACTTTAAAACATTGTATGGATAAAAATTAATTTATTTTTTTTTAACCATTGTATGTTTAAAAAAGATATTAAACAATTTAATGGAAGTCCAATAACAACTTATCTTGAAAGTCAAAATTTCATCCAAATATGAAATGTTCAATGATTGGTTTTATATGACTTCTTTTACCAAAAGTTATGGTCTATTTCATAATTTTATGAAATATTTTAGTATTTATCATCAACCTTTTAAATTAAATATTTTTATTATAATTTAAGAAAAATGATAAAACTTACTATAAAAAATTACATTATTGGTTAATAAATCACTTTTAACATTTACATATATGAAACTATACCAAAAATGTTAATAACTAATGTTTATACTTAGAAGCAGACAAGTTTTCACTAAGGCAGGTCGATTACGACTGTTTTTGTACATTCTTTGCTTGTGTGTATTATAGTATACTTGAGAAGTACGTCACATCAACTAGTTTTTTCTTATACTACGTCAGACGTCAGTGTGTATGTATATATTTTTAAGATAGTTTGGTATACTTTTTGTACGAAATTTTATACGTTTTACTTTTAGAATATATAAGACAAGCATTTTAATCCCTCTGAATCTTTATATGTTTACTAGTGGCTGCGCCCCTAGCATCAAGGTCTTCTGTTTAAAAATATGCAACAACGTGCAAAAAATAGACTAAAACCACCCCAAGACTTTAATATGAAAATAAAATAGTCTAGTTCAGCCTGTAATATATGAGAAGCTTTAAAAAAATGAAGAACTTATTATTGAAATATTAAGCTACAGACCAAAAAGCTTACTACTTTATGTAATAAGATTTAGTTTGTTTATATTAAATTGGAACTTGGACCTATTTGATCATAGATAAATATTAGAGCTTATCCTCTAGTTTCTGAAGACTAAACTTCAGCAAGAGGGGAAAAGGAAAATAGCCTAAAACTATCACAGGATTTACACACAGCTTGGAAGGTCATTTCTCAGAACTTGGCTAAAGATTATGGCGTTCATAGATGTCTTTTAATACATCTGTAGATCGTACGGTTTGGAGATCTTGCTGGGCATAGAAATACACAAATTACATCTTTAGAAAAGAATCAAACCTATGCTTATAATATGATACAAATAATTTCTAGAAAATATAAAATTTAAAACTAAATTCTACAAAAAAATAACCACTTTAGGATACTACTCCTTCTTTAGAAAAGAATCAAACCTATGCTTATAGTTTGATACAAATAATTTCTAGAAAATATAAAATTTAAAACTAAATTCTACAAAAAATAACCACTTTAGGATACTACTCCTTTTTCTGTTTTATTACAAGCAGTATGTCGTCTTGAAATATAGAAAAATAAAATAATATAAAAGTTAATGTTTTAAATTTACAAAAAAAGTAATATTCATAAAAAAATATCATTATTTTTTCTACCTGCTTACTTTATTTTTCAGTTAGTCTTACGCTTTGCGTACACGAGACTAAAATATCGCGCGCGCACACACACACAAACACACACACATGCGCCTTCTTAAAAGCTCACTAAAAAAATGGTACATAACAGTGAAAATGAGCGAACGAACAATTTGGGAATTCCCCAGCTAAAAGCATAAAGCGTAACCACCAATTTATAATTTGATATTTTTTACACGGATCTTTTACTAACAACATCCATAAAAGCGAAGCTCTGAAATATAAGGACAAACGAAAATTAACACTTCTAGAGTGTCAGAACTGAATAATCAGAATATAAATGAATAAGAGTTAAAGCAAAATTGTGAGTAAATTTGTTGAAAACACTTCTTGATACAGGATAATGTTAATGGACATACTTACATTTTTAGGACTTAATTATAAAGTTGCTTTGTTTATAACATTGTTCCTTGTTGTAATAGGAATCAGTATACAAAAAATCAGATGAATCGGATAATTTTATTAAATAAAAATTAGTTGTTAAAAAAGTTAAAAAGCAACATGTTTAAAAGGGACGTATGGACTTTCTGGTAATGACTATAGAGTTGCTTCGCTTTCATACTGCAAAGTTTGAAATTGATAGGACAATTATCACCTGTTTAAATCAACGAAAATAGCTAACTGTCTGTGACGTATGGACGGACGGACCTACCCTAATTATAGAAAAGCTTCGCTTTAAAAAATGAAGTATTGTCTAGTAGATTAAAAATCTATTTCTAAAATGTTCACAGTTTTTCAAATTCTTAACGCTGTGCACGGCTTTGCTTTCACCAGAAGACAGATTCAACTAAAGTCCTCAAAAAATACAACTAAAACGCTGACCAGCAAATCGATAACTAAATTCATATTGAGTTTTTGTGGTATATATATAAAGGTAAATATTTACAGAGAAATTAAACGTAGGCAGCTTAATTGGGTATGTATCCTTTAACAGTTAGGGAGTTGAATCCCTTTTTATAGAAGCAGAAATATAATCTATGATTATGGTTTGGACCCTCTAAAACTGTAATCTACCCTTCCACTTTCCCCTCTCTTGGTGAAGATATCTTCAACGCCGATACGATTTTTGAAATATAAGATTCCACTTTTGTCTCTCTTGTTGAAGATATCTTCACCAAGAGAGGCAAAAGTGGAATCTTAAATTTCAAAAATCGTATCGGCGTTGAAGATATCTTCACCAAGAGAGGGGAAAGTGGAATCTTACATTTCAAAAATCGTATCGGCGTTGAAGATATCTTCACCAAGAGAAGGGAAAGTAGAATCTTACATTTCAAAAATCGTATCGGCGTTGAAGATATCTTCACCAAGAGAGGGGAAAGTGGAAGGGTAGATTACAGTTTTAGAGGGTCCAAACCATAATCATAGATTATATTTCTGCTTCTATAAAAATGGATTCAACTCCCTAACTGTTTAACTTTCTTATATTTTGATGTGTTTCAACTCTAACATGAAGAATAAGATCGATGTATAGCAATTAAAATTTGTCCTTTTTTTATAATTTCTAATCTTTAAGGAAAGTTAAAATTATCGGATACTAGCAGCTTGGCCCACTTAGGCTCATAAAAAGTATATTTTTTTTTCAGGGGGGGGGGGTTCTTTTTCTCTTGAGAAGATGGAGTTACTATCCCCCAAACATTTATTAGTTATTTCTCGTATCGTATTATAAAGGCCTTTCCACGGATATAGAATGTACAATTATAAGATTAATCTTATGATTGTACATTTTTATATTCGTAGAAAGCTGGATACGATGCTAGACATAGTTTTTTCGTTTGGATGAGAACCGGTTCCTATCCACCGGATTCGAATGAATACGATAAAACCTTTTTTTGGATATTTAAGTAGCTTCACTGTAAAGAAGAACCATAACGGTTTACTTTTACTTTTATATTCGACGTTTGCAAAACAGCAAACGAAAACTAAAAACTAAAAATCTGCATTCAATATTTAAAAATAATTGGGTATTATATTGCACAAACTGTTAAAGCTAACTGTGGTTCATCTTTATATTAGATTTAATCATAAAATAAACAAATCTAGAAATATCCTTCTGTTTACTTTTACTGACTATTAAAATACTGCAATGGCCAATAAATTGATGTAATTCCCCAATGATGATAGACAAAATTACACCTTGCATAGATTACAATTAGTGGATTAAACATTCGGACACTCAAATTATTGACCAACTAATCAAATTCAATAACAGTACCCAAAGTTATTAATACCAATTTTTTTTTATAAAACTTTGGGAACTAGTGTAATAAACAACCCATTGTCCCCTCCCTCCTTGGGGTTGCATGTCTGTTGACAACTTTGACATACTTCTTTTTGGACATGGGATTGCTCCCATGCTGTTTACACGCCCAAATATTTATGATATATTTAATTATTTAACTGGGTAATTTCTGGTCAGCTGAATTTGAGTTTCTGATTTTGTACATAGTTTCCTCATCCTATCTCAATATTTACTACTTGCTAAAAAAGCTCAAACTTCAAAAAAATCTAAATTTGAAAAATTAAAATTTTGAATGTATAATGTATAAATCGTTTATACATTATATCGCTTTTCCCTTTAACCTGAGTAGCTGAAAAAAAGGTTTTGCGATATTTGGGTTACCTGCTGTACCACTTCGGAAGTTGGGAAGAAATAGGCAATCAATTTTCAGTTGATCTAGTTGTGTTTAACATAATATGGGTATAATTAAAGTTTATTAATAGGCTTTGAACCTAGAGGCTCTATGGGCACTTGATTTGGTGGGGGATCGGTAGTCGCCCGCCCCCTTTTAAATTTCAATTTAAAAAAATGAAAGTGGTTTAGGTCGAATTTACCCCGCACTGAAGTGCCACTAGAGGCCTCAAGAGGCGTAGCTATTAGTGTATGATATAAAGTAGATTTTTTGTTTGTTTAACTGTTATGATTACGCTTATCATTGGACCAATGAAGATACTTGGATGGTTTTAGGCTATTTAATCTTACAATTAAAGTCTTGGGATTGATTTTGATTATTGCACTGCAGTCCCTTCCCCTATTTGCTAGGGGTGCA
This sequence comes from Acartia tonsa, assembly GCF_053477335.1. Classification (NCBI taxonomy): domain Eukaryota; kingdom Metazoa; phylum Arthropoda; class Copepoda; order Calanoida; family Acartiidae; genus Acartia; species Acartia tonsa. Next base: position 5,159,242 of record NC_137266.1, read on the forward strand.
GTCTCGGGTTGTTTATAGAGTAGCTTTTTCTATAATGTGGATTAAATTACACAAAAATATTAAATCAAAAAGTGACGTCATACTAGAAAACTAGAAAATTAAAATGTAATCAGGTTTCGTTATGTACGTATTAGTTTACAGATACCTCATCTTAAAGAAATGTTTTCGATATTAAACATTAAATCTCTTATTTAAAATAAGATTTGGCTTGAAGTGTAACGATCAAATTTTTTTAGTTGTTTGGCCACAGAGTGTCCCACATCACCGCGTCATGCCAGAGATTTTAAAAATAGCTTAATCAACGAGATCTTAATCTTCAGACGGATAGACGGTTAAATAAACATACGCACAGACAGATGGACAGACAGACGGATAGACGGACAGATAAACAAACAGACGGATGAACGGACAGATAGACGGATAGACGGACAGATAGACAGACGGATAGACGGACAGATAGATAGACAGACGGATAGATGGACAGATAGACAGGCAGATAGACAAACAGACAGATAGACGGACAGATAGATATACAGACGGATATACGGACAGATAGACAGACAGACGGATAGACGGACAGACATATAGACGGACAGATAGACAGACAGATAGACAAACAGACAGATAGACGGACAGATAGACAGACAGACGGATAGACGGACAGATATACAGACAGACGGATAGAAGGACAGATAGACAGACAGACAGATAGACGGACAGATAGACAGACTGACGGATAGACGGACATATCGACAGACAGACGGATAGACGGACAGACAGACAGTAATCATACTACTTTGTATTATAGATAAAGAAAACCTTTTCTTATAGCTTGTGTATAATCAATTTTCATTAAAATAAGTCTTGAGAATCTTCAAGATTAATCTTTATATTGGGTTAATGCAGGGACTTAAAGGGATAAGGCAATTTACGCTTCCAAATTATAATAAACAAAATTACCCAAGCTGTAGATTAAACGTTTCGGTTGAGTATCTTAAATACTGAATGTTTGTTAAAATTTAAACCAATAAATATATTATGAAAATATCTAAAGTTTTCCTGTTAACGAATAAGATATCATAATATGTTTAAAAATTATAGGTGTCAGAATAAATGTATAAGAATAGATGTACAACTACCTGGCCCAAGTGGTGGAGACTCTTTCCGTCTGCTAGCAATTACTTTCTGTTCTTTTGTAGGGACACAGCTGTGTTTATATTTCTCACAATATTAACTAATTTCAAAGACCCAATACAAATCGGGAATGGGTTCCGCCCTGTGGGCAGAGTTACACAATGACTATCTATTCTTTTACTTCATATGTGCAGTATGATTAATAGTCCACTGTTCCATTCATACCTGCTTTAGTAAATACGTTCGTATATGATCAGAGATAGTTAGTTAATTACAGATATACAATAAACCCAAGCACGCCAAAGCTTTTTATTTTCAAAGTTAGAGGGGCAAACACCCCCCTTTACCCCCATACTTGAATGTCTATGTATAAACCTATTCTCACTTATTAGATAATTATATATATTAAGTAGATATCCATACCTAACATTTATCCAGCTAAATTTTAACCTTAAGTAAAACAGCAAAGCAGGCTAATTATAGCTTTGTTTGTTCTTTATGATTAAGAAAACAAACCAAAGAAAGACAACAACAGGATAAATGTACAATTTTCCCTAAAAAAACAATATCAAATCATATTTTTTTTTAAGCGCCAAGCTTTTCTATAATTAGGGTCGGTCCGTCCGTGCGTCCGTCCGTCCGTGCGTCTGTAACGGATATCATTTTTCGATAATTTAGGCATAATAGAATTGTCCTATCGATTTCAAACTTTGCATGGTGATTCCTGTAGTAGTTAGGTTTAGAAAGCGTAGCAACTCTATAATCGTTAACATAATGTCCGTACGTCCAGTTTAATCATTTGTTTTTAATTTTTTTAAACAAATTTGTTTGTGATAAAATTATCCGATTGATCTGATTTTTGGAATACTGGTTCCTAGGACAAAAAGAATAATGATATAAGTGAAGCATCTCTATAATTAAGTCCTAAAAACGTAAGTATGTCCTTAAACATCATCCTGTATTTAAGCATTTTTCAACAAATTTACTTACAATTTTGATTCGACATTTATACATTTAAGTTCTGATTTTTCAGCTCTGACACTCGACAAGTATTAATGTTCTTTGTCCTTCTGTTTCAGAGCTTCGCTTTTATGTATGTTGTCATCCTTGTTATAAGTAGAAAAAAATAATCAGAAATCACTCTAAAATCGCTAAGCAATTTTAACTTAATGGATTGCAAATTAAATTTGTCCCCAAACTTTTAAATACATGTTCTTTTATTATTTTTATATTAAAGTTTGATGTGTTTGACAATTTGAGTAAAACACTAGAGGGGGAAAGGGTTAAATAGCTGTATTTCCCTATTGCAATGATCTTGTGCCGACTTGTAATTGGGTCTTTGAAAATCAACCAATGCAGGTAACGGGAATATTAACAAAGCCAAGTAGCAGAAAACAATTTGATAGCAGACGAAATAGATCATTGAAAAAGGGGGTGAGGTAGTTATCTGCATATACATCTGTACTATAGATCTGTTGTTTGACTCACAGAAGGGTGCTTTTGTTTTTCGTATTTGGGTGTGTAATAAGTTTATTGTGTACTTTAATTTTAAAAAATTTGCCTACAAATTATTTTTTGAAAACAAACAGTCGCCACCTTTTATAGCCGCAGCCCTTTGTGGCTACAGGTGGAGGCAATGATCTTAAAAATGAGAAAGAGGCCTTTATTTTTTCTGTGCAACATAATATGTTTTTTTTTGTTGGTATAATTTGTATTCATTATGTAACATTAATATAATATAATATAATATAATATAGAAGGCAGATAATCAGCTGCATACATGGAGTTTGGGAACAGCAAATTTGAAAAAAACAATGAATTTTTTTTAGTAGCAAAGCTATTGAACAATTTGAAATGTAAATGTCCGTCTGTATGTTCGAGACTGTTGAGGAAGAAAGTCGTCTTGAATTTTTGTTGAAATTTTCCCATAGATTTAAAATCCTGTATACCCAGGACGGAATTAATACCATAAAAAAACCTAGTTTTTACCACTTTTATGGTAAAATTTTACCAGCCTATACGATTTAAAAGGTGGTAAAATTTTACCGTAACCGTGGTAAAAACACTTTTTGTGGTATAGCGAGACGCTTTTTACCATCGATTTTTACCACAATTATCGGTAAAATTTTACCAGATTTCCGGTAAAATATTACCATTTTAGGACGCAAATTTATACCAGATTTTGACCAATTTTTACCACTTTTTTGGTAAAATTTACCGCAAATTTCTGTAAGATTTTACCGAAAAAGTGGTAAAACTGTTCAACACCTGGTAATATTTTTGCCCTAAATTGGTAAAATTTTACCAGAAATAGGGTAAATATGGTAAAAATTTACCAAAAATTGTGGTAAAAACGGGTGGTAAAAATCACGAGAAAGTGGTAAAAAACGACCTTAATTATAGAAAAACATCGCTTGTACACAAATCGCAAAAATAAAAAAAAATTGTTTTCATTTTTATCTTTATTGATTGAAACACTTAAACATATTTTTTTACATAATGATTTACATAGGTACGATAGCGCGCTACTATATAGGTATATATTCACAGAAATTTTCTTAATTAGTCTAATTCTAGACGTGGTTTAAATGACCAAATATTACATAGTTTTATTCAGATACTATAACTGCATGTTTAATCGGTTTAAGCTGAGAAATTAACACAAATATACATAGGTTTTAAGCTGAGATCTGGATTCTAATTGTACTTTATACTAGAACATTTTTATACACAAGAAAAATATATTACGAAGTTACTTTCCATTATAAAATTTTCAAAAATTTGCTATATAGGAATAGCGGTTTCAAATATAATATTATATGAATATTCTCATCGTCAGAACAAAACTGTCAAAACTGTCATATAGATTAATGTAAGTACAAATTAAAGGTGGTTAAACATATTTTTGACTCAAGATATCTTGATATATATCACTTTTTTATCACAAATAGTTTATATATGATCTGACTGGAAGGACTATTATACATCAGCTTACTTTTGTCCTTCTTTTCTTTCCTTTTGCCTCTTGTGAAAGAAGACGCGGCAGTCTGCACACAAATAGGTGCATTCGATGAGTCTTGTGTTCGTTGACAGCTCGCTTCGGGGACTGCGTCCATGGGCGCAGGTCTTGATTTTCCCCGGTGTTGCAGTTCTTTTGCGCCTACTCAGTTTTGATGCTGGCGGGATTGTAGGAGGGGGTGGTTCAAACATCTCCTGCTCATCATCTGACACTCGATACACTGAAATTAAAATATTTTTTAAAATTATTTTTTTGTACAAAAAAATAGTTCAATTTTACAATAGTTTTTTTTTCTAGCCTAACCTAACCTAACCTAGTGTATTAATAGAAAGAGTAATATTTCTAGTTTTAGCCTAACCTAGCCTAGCCTAGCCTAGCCTAGCCTAACCTAACCTAACCTAACCTAACCTAACCTAACCTAACCTAACCTAACCTAACCTAACCTAACCTAACCTAACCTAACCTAGTGTAATAATACAATGTATTACGGCATTTTCTTAGTGCCTAGTACAGAAATGTTTCACTATATGCTTTGGGCACAGTCGCTAGTATAAATATTGTACTATACCTGGGCTTTTTGGTCCTGGATTCTTTATGTTCTCATAAATTATATCAAAATCCGGTTTGTTTTCCATCCTGAAATTAAACAATCTATACTACAAAGTAAAACGATTTTTGTTTGTATGTAGCGAAGGATCTTGCTAACCGCTGAACCGATCGGGTTCTTCTCATAGGTACCGGCAAGGGAAGGGAGTGGCAAAAGAAACTTTAAGGATATACTTCATATTAGAGGGTTTAGCGTACAGAAAAATCATTTACAACACAGTCGCCAGGATAAAGTAGTAAAAACAATTTTAAAAAAATCTTACTTTGCTGGTGTTTCCATAACAGTGACTTCCTTAACCTCGTTCTCATCCGAATTTTCTGGAGAGCCAGCTGTTTTGTTCCTGAATTAAACAATATATATATAATAATCTATTTAAATTAAGTAGTTAACTTTTTGGTTCCACATTTACCCCTTCCACCTTACCCAGCTAGAGGCGTACTTGCTAGTACTTGCTTTTAATAAATAAAGGAACACGTTGAATTTGTCTTTACAGAAAAATCATTTACAACACTGTCGCCAGGATAAAGTAGTAAAAACAATTTTAAAAAAATCTTACTTTGCTGGTGTTTCCATAACAGTGACTTCCTTAACCTCGTTCTCATCCGAATTTTCTGGAGAGCCAGCTGTTTTGTTCCTGAATTAAACAATATATATATAATAATCTATTTAAATTAAGTAGTTAACTTTTTGGTTCCACATTTACCCCTTCCACCTTACCCAGCTAGAGGCGTACTTGCTAGTACTTGCTTTTAATAAATAAAGGAACACGTTGAATTTGTCTTTACAGAAAAATCATTTACAACACTGTCGCCAGGATAAAGTAGTAAAAACAATTTTAAAAAAATCTTACTTTGCTGGTGTTTCCATAACAGTGACTTCCTTAACCTCGTTCTCATCCGAATTTTCTGGAGAGCCAGCTGTTTTGTTCCTGAATTAAACAATATATATATAATAATCTATTTAAATTAAGTAGTTAACTTTTTGGTTCCACATTTACCCCTTCCACCTTACCCAGCTAGAGGCGTACTTGCTAGTACTTGCTTTTAATAAATAAAGGAACACGTTGAATTTGTCTTTACAGAAAAATCATTTACAACACTGTCGCCAGGATAAAGTAGTAAAAACAATTTTAAAAAAATCTTACTTTGCTGGTGTTTCCATAACAGTGACTTCCTTAACCTCGTTCTCATCCGAATTTTCTGGAGAGCCAGCTGTTTTGTTCCTGAATTAAACAATATATATATAATAATCTATTTAAATTAAGTAGTTAACTTTTTGGTTCCACATTTACCCCTTCCACCTTACCCAGCTAGAGGCGTACTTGCTAGTACTTGCTTTTAATAAATAAAGGAACACGTTGAATTTGTCTTTACAGAAAAATCATTTACAACACTATCGCCAGGATAAAGTAGTAAAAACAATTTTAAAAAAATCTTACTTTGCTGGTGTTTCCATAACAGTGATTTCCTTAACCTCGTTGTCATCCGAATTTTCTGGAGAGCCAGCTGTTTTGTTCCTGAATTAAACAATATATATATAATAATCTATTTAAATTAAGTAGTTAACTTTTTGGTTCCACATTTACCCCTTCCACCTTACCCAGCTAGAGGCGTACTTGCTAGTACTCGCTTTTAATAAATAAAGGAACACGTTGAATTTGTCTTTACAGAAAAATCATTTACAACACTGTCGCCCGGATAAAGTATGAAAAAATAATATTAAAAGAAATATCTTACTTTGCTTCTCCTTCCATAACAGAGTCTTGTCCGACCTTCTGGTCATCCTTTTGTGCTGGACATCTCTCGGATTGCTCCCTGAATTAAGCAATCATATTATAATTAAATAGTAAACTTTTTATGGTCCACATTTACCACTCCCACCTTACCCCTAGAGGCATACTTGCTAGTTTTGTAATATATAAAGGTGAATTTGTCTGTACCGAAAAATCATTTACAACACAGTCGCCCGGATAAAGTATGAAAAAAGAATATTAAAAGAAACTAGTGGCTACGCCCCTAGAAACCTCTAGGGGCACTTAAGGTTGGAAGGGGAAAAATCAACATCTTCCCATTTTAAATTTGAGTTTCAGAAGAGTAAAAATATTTTTTGGGGGAGGGGGTGAAGACACCCTCCACAAAAATAGTTTAAAACCTTTCCAGGACCTATAAGAAGCTTCACTTTAAAGGAGAACAATATCGGTTTAGCGGTTAGCGAGATCCTTCGGGACAGACAAAAAACGCTTACTACTTTATATAATAGGATATCTTACTTTGCTTCTCCTTCCATAACAGAGGCTTGTCCGACCTTCTGGTCATCCTTTTGTGCCGGACATCTCTTGGATTGCTCCCTGAATTAAGCAATCATATTATAATTAAATAGTAAACTTTTTTTTGGTCCACATTTACCCCTCCCACCTTACCCCTAGAGGCATACTTGCTAGTTTTGTAATATATAAAGGTGAATTTGTCTGTACCGAAAAATCATTTACAACACAGTCGCCCGGATTAAATAGAAAAAAATAAGTGAAAAAAATTTCTTACTTTGTTTGTGTTTCCAAACAAGCGATCTCCTCTTCCAAAGAAGCAATTTTTTGCTTTGCTGCCCCAAGGTCTTGTTTTATTTTCTGCATTGTCTCCCATCCATCGTCGTCCCTGAAAAATAAAAAAAAATAATACTAAAGTAACAGGATGTCCGTGTTTATGTACCGAAGGATCTCGATAACCACTGAACAGATCGGGTTCTTCTCATAGGTACCGGCAAGGGAAGGGAGTGGCAAAAGAAACTTTAAGAGATATACTTCATATTAGAGGGTTTAGCGTAGCTGCTAATTTGAAATATCAGGGGTGTATATCCTATATGGGATCCCCTGTTCAGGTGGTGGGGGGAAAATAACTAAAATATGTGTGGTAGGACCAAAAATTTTAGTTCTTTCAATATTTCTCCATTTCCGTCCCTACTTGGTGAGATAAAAATAGGTGGGAAAAAAATACAAAATTTTGTACCACGGGAACAAAATAAATCTTGTGCGTAATGTACACCCCTGAATGAAACTATAATTATTCGCCATAACAATAATGTTTATCCTACTCTTTTCAATCCGGCTACTACCACCTTCCGAACAGAAATAGAATGGTAACAAAAATAAATAAACTTACGTAGTGCAATCCAAAGTTAGGTTCAAATCTTCTGTATCAGAAGATTTAGGAGGGCTATCAGGCAGGTCAGCCAGCTTAGCAGGCAGCTCAGGCTCAGACACACTCATTTCGTTCTTCTCTTTTTCGCTATCACTGAAATATATAAATATATATTATATATCCCAGGTAATCGGACCTTTGCCCAAAGAAGTAATTACCAAAAAATATGTAATATGTATTTATGTAATTATGTTGTGATGGATTGTCGAATCCGATTCGATGAATGGTTACCAAAATATAGCTAGGGACGGACGGACGGACAGACAGACAGACAGACATCATTCTACTTCGTTTTATACATATTAAAATATTACTCACCCACTTGTGGTTTCCGGCTTCTGTTCTTCGTGCTGTTCGTCTCTCTCTAAGTCGGCTGCTGCGGCTGACATGTCGGACATTCTATATTAAATTTGAAAAGAAACAAATTATCACTGGTAATTAAATTTTCATGAATAAATGTCCAAAAAACTGACGTAGGGAATTTTAATATAATAGGGTCCAGCAAGATCACATATTGGTATATCTTATATTGTAAACAAGTATATAGACAAATTTCATTTACAAAAAGTTAATACAAATTTGAAACGTTCTCTTTTTTAATTACAGCACATAAACCTTACGGATTTTACCATGGAAATCTACCACCCTATTAATTAAAACATTCCCTACGATAACTGTTATATATAATATTTATATACAAAATTAAACAAATATATAAAATTAACAAAAGCTAGTTGTGAATAGTTTTTTTCCTTAGTTTAGGGGGTAAACTACAACTGCTATATACTGAATTACAAAAAATGCGACAGATTATACAACAAAAAATTTTCAGTTTAAGCTCTTAACTTTAAGCTCATTAAACTTAATTGGTGGAAAGGGGTAGTTTCACAAAATGCATTTGAACTTAATTTTGTGAATTGCATATTTTTCTTTGTTAAGATGGTAAAAGTACGTGGTAGAAAATTTAACTTTCTTCAAATTTATGCCATATAAATAGAGTTTAAACACATTTAAACAGGTTCAAATATACGGTTCACTAAATTAACTTCAAATGCATTTTGGGAAACTACTCCTTTCTAGATATTATAAAAAAAAGTTGAAGATGAAACTTATGAAATATAAAAAAAATTACATATAAATATATATATACGTAAAGTCCTGGAATTATTGGGATTGACTGGGACCTATCAGGTCTTCGTCTTGTTCTTCGTCTTGTTCTTCGTCTTGTACTTCGTTTTCAGATGAAAGTTCCGACGAATAATACTTGTCTCCATTCTGCCAGGGATGTATGTTCTACATGGTTCGGATGTGTAATATTTTTTCCAATTCTGTGCAGGGATGTATATTATATTTCATTAAATATAAATAGATGGAGGAAAGAAAAAAAGGTAATAATTAAGAAAACTGAAAACATTTGTAAATTTTAAAAATTTTTAGCCGTGGACAAACAATATTTCTTGTGCAGAATATACACCCCTTTCCCGAATCAATGTAGCTGCCAAAGATACCGTAATTGCTTATGTTCTGAGCACATTGTTGAGAACTTGCTCTCTGTGGTGGTCTGGAGCTTGATCTTTTCTTCTTCTCTAACTCAGCATCTTCAGGCCTGATTCCCTGTTCCCACAATCTTTGCTTCTTCATGTTGGCCTTTACTCGTTTGTTGGCATCTCTTCTTGTCCGAGCCTCACCACGCTGGCCGAAATCGGGCAAATGTGTATTTGTTCTGTTCAACATTTGCTGCAACCTAATTTGGTTAGGTTGCTCACTGAGTTGACTATAACTACAACCTGGCTCTGGACTGAGTTGACTATAACTACAACCTGGTTCTGGGTTTACGTCTTCATCAGGATTTGATGTGCCTGCGCAACTTTCAGCATATTCCCGGCTTGAATTTTGTGCTCTGCTCGTGCTTGCTCTGCTCTGGTTTCTGTACAACACCGCTTCAATTTGATTCCCAGATGGAAATGTTGTTTGTTTTCTGGGACGTTTAGGAACTTCTTTGGTAGGCTTTGGCTTTTGGGCCACTTTTGCTTTTGGCCTGCGTTCAACTTCTTCTTCTTCACTACTACTACTACTGCCAGTTCCAGTGTCTGGGTCTGATTGATGACCTTGATCTGTATCATCACTTTCTGGTGCTTCTTCTTTGATGTCAGAAATTAATTCACCTTCTTCTCCATCTTTTTTCCACTTTGCTTTTTCTCCTACAAAGAAATAAAAAATGTTAAAGCAAATGTACATAATTGTAGCTTCAATATTATTTCCATACCTATATGAACATTAGTTACTATTAATCAGATTCAAATGAAAACAAGCAATATTTTTTACCCTATATTTATATGCCAATCAAAGATAAAAGGGGGAATTTTGCATTGGCAGTTGCTTTATAGGGGTACAATATGGAACTGTGAAGAAACGGCGTCGCCACCGCCGAGAACCGCCAATAAAAGCCCCAAAAAAATTCGGCTGGTTTTAGTTTTGGTTTCAAAAAGTGTCACTTTCGCCCACCCCCCCCCCCCCATTTATTACATTAAGACCTGTAACTTACCGTCAATGTTGATGAGTTCTAAAATTTCCCTTTGGTTGTGTATAGAAACATTTGAGCCTACTGCAACAACCTCATAATGACCCAGGTGGTTTTCAATTATAATGGCAAGTTTGGGTAATATTATTCCACATGGATGTATCCGAATTTCCTTACTTGCTTTGCCGTCATTCTTGCCCTCAATGTCCTCAACCTCCAAAATTTCGTCACTCTCGTTTCTGTCATCTTCGTTATCCACCTCGAATGATGGTTCATTTGAGTCCAGCTGTAAACTTCTCTTGGTTTTTGCTTCGGCTTCCAATGCGGTTTGCCTTCGCTCCTGGTTCTTCTTTGGAATGATCGGCACATCATCTAAATAATTATTATAGTCATTATTTCAAATAGTATAAATGTTACCCCCCCCCCCCCCCCCCCTCCAAGGAAATAGCTTAAAATCACCGCAGGACCAATACACAGAAGAGTAGAATCCGATCCCCAGGACACAATTAATACCATAAAAAACCTAGTTTTTACCACTTTTATGGTAAAATTTTACCAGCTTATACGATTTAAAAGGTGGTAAAATTTTACCGTAACCTCGATCGATTCAGTGGTTACTGAGATCTTAAGCTTCTGACGGCCGGACAGACATTAAGCTACTTAGTATTATAGATAGCGGCTGCGCCCATACAAATTTTAGCCTAAAACCCTGTCAGGGCCTGTACGAAGTTTCCCTTAAAACAAAATTAATGCACAGGGTTTTTATCTAAGACTACTTCTCAACTAAAATATTAATAAACTTAAATTTAGGTGATACAGTTCCTACGTTTTTCAAACTATAAATAACAATACCTTCGGCATCCTCATCATTCTCATCACTGCTGCTTTCCTCCACGACACTTGTTGCCTTTCCAGTCACCTGTCTCTCGTTACTGTTGCCTGTAAATAATTAATTTATACATTAATTTTATACGTTTCCAAACAAAAAGCAAGTACTGAAAACATTTTTTCCACCCCCCCACCCCCCCTACTTGGTGGAAAAAAATTTTTAAAAGGAAATGTGTTGTAGGAGGGATAGAATAAATAAATCATAGAGTTCTTTAAATATTTTTCCATTTTCCCCCTACTTGGTGAAAAAAAACTAGGGGGGGGGGAAGAAAAATTTAAAAAAAATTAGTAGCAGAGGAAAAAAATCTTGTGCAGTATATACACAATACGAGGAAAGATAAAACTTATAAATAATAATTAATGTTCAACAAATATGTACCTGTGATTGAATTATTTCGTCCATAAAATTCTTTCTGTCTTTGCAGTGGTGGAAAGTTTGGTGGTGGTTCATCATCTTGCATTGGCACTGTATCATCAAGATTTCCCACATTTTGGGCCTCATCGTCTGTTTCACAAATAATTATCTTCTTCGACTTTTTCGAGCCCTTTCCTTTTCCATGCTTCTTCCTTTTGGAGCTTGTGATGTTTTCAAATACATTTACTTTGGGTTTATTATTGGACTGGCTGTTGACAATTGGATCATCATATAACCTACGTGGCTTTACTGGTTGCTTTACTGGTTCTGGAGTTACTGCTGGATTCTCCGCGGGTGGTATGCGAAACTCATTCCCAATCTGATCATCATTTGAATTCATTTCAACGTCGTCGCCTCTGTCATCAATTACAAGCTCACCATTGTTGCTTTCTTCATCAGCAATGTTTTCCATACCATTTTCTTCAACAGCATTGCCTTCAGCATCATTGTCTTCAACAGCATTGCCTCCACCATGATTGCCTTCACCATCATTGTCTTCACCATCAGTGGATTCATCAGCAGTGGAATCATCAGCAGTGGAATCATCAGCAGTGGAATCATCAGCAGTGGATTCATCAGCAGTGGATTCATCAGCAGTGGTGTTCATTCTTCCGATCTTTCTATTTCTGGAAATTACTGTTGCTTTCTCACTGGCATTGTGAATCTTTGTCTGTTCTTCACTCATTTCTGGTTTCAAATTTATTGTGGCGTACGTATAATACATTACAGCTCTTGCTATAACCTTCTTATCACTATGGACTGTCTTGAAAAATTGCTTGGGGTTCTTTGCATTCCCAATGTCTGCATAATTTTTGATCTGAAATGCAGTACTCGACTTGTCATTGTTTCTTTTCAAGTAAATCTGGTTCTTTCCTTGAACTTCGTGGGGTAAGCAACCCATTGAGTGGCCACCTAACATGTAGTAAAATTTCTTGTCTTCGGCTGTAACACCTGGTGTTGAAGTTGTGATTGTCTTCGGTTTAATACGCCGCTTAATTCTTTGTATCTCTGCAGGGGCCAGATACAATCCACACATCTCTAAGGCTGATCGTTTCTGTGGCTTTTCCTTCTTGTCTTTCTTGTCTTTCTTGTCTTTCTTGCCTTTCTTATTGCTTGTCTCCTTGCTTGGCTTGAGTTCAAAAACCTGTTCGAAATTGTAGAGGGGGGTTGACAATGCACGTTCTTGTTTTCGCGTTGCCAGCGCTCGAAATAACCTCCAGATGACAGGATCATCATTATGAATCATATAATCTTCGGCTCTCTTCATATTTTCACAAAAACCATTCCCGTCCTTGGTAAAAGTGTGTTCGAAATTGCGCTTGAACCTAGATAAAAAAAGGGTTTATATCAAAACAGTCTCAATATATAACATATATCAAGAAAAGATGAACTAAAAGTCTTGCCACATAAAAAAATACATGGTACAAAATTGAAATTCTTTGAAACATATGCCATAGAAATGTAGTTTAACAATTTAACAAGAATACAATATGCAGTTAACATTTCGTGAAACTACTTTTTTAACTAAAGAACATTGAAATGCATTTTGTGAAACTACCACTTTCACATTTAATAGACGCGGAATAGATGCGATAAATAATTGAATTACCTACAAGCTTGTACGTGGTTCCTCACTAGAAAAAGGTCGCTTGAAGACACATAGGTTTGTGTTCTCCACAAATTTGGTGGGATAGCTTCATGTAGGTACGTCTGGTTAAGCACTAACTTACAATGATCCAAGAAACGTTCCACTGAAATAATAATGAAATTTTGAATTAACTATGCATAGGTACATGTTTATTATTGTACCAGGGGTGTATATTCTGCACAAGATTTATTTTCACAAATAAAATATATATATAAAAAGATTATTGTACATGGTCACCTGCTAGCAAGAATAGGAATGCCCCTTTTATTCGGTTTATTTCCCTTGCCCCCACCTCCCTTCTCCCTGTTTTAAACGTTTTCTCATCATGTCAAATTTACAAAATAATATTTACTTACCAGTTTCTTCATCAATAAGTTCCGGAGCAGTCCAAAAGGCAGCGGTGATGCGGGCGTCAAAGGTGAACTGCTCGAACACGACATATATGAAGGTGATGGTGTCTCTGCATAATTTCAGTAAGGTTTGCCAGTCTTTATCCACTTTCAGTGAGTCATCGAAATTTTGGATGAAAAAGACAATTTCTTCTCTTCGCATATAACCATCTTTTTTCAAGGGGTCATGGTTCTGTATTCTTTCTTTGTAAAATTCTGGTGAGAAAATACGGTCCACGACAACATCCTGATTCTCACTAGGCCCTTTATTCGCCTCCTCCTCAAGTTGCTCATCCACATTGGTCAGTCTTCTTAGATCAGTCACCAAGGTTTCCACTATTCTTCCGGTTTTCTTCATTTCTGTTGTCAGCGTTACAGTATTTTCAGCCATATCTCTTGATACACTGTCTTGCAGGTCTTTGATTTCATTCTTCAGTAATTCATGGTTTGTGGACGATTTGTTTGCCAAGTTTCTGATGGACGCATTAATGGGCTCTATTTGATTTTTCATGTGTGAGGTGAAGAAAGTACGTAGCTGCTGAAATTGGTTCTGAATTTGGTTCATAACGGCCCCGGTGAACAAATCCTTAAAATTAAACATATTAAACCACATATTTTCAAGTCTTGGTATTTTAAAAACTACGTGGTAGAAAAGAAGACTATCCACAAACAAGAGCAAGTGATCCTAAGCATCTTCCATCATTTTTGGACTTTGACAAACAAAAAAACTTGGTAAAATTTGACCAACTTTTTGGTAAAAATTGACAAGGTAAATTTTTAGGCTAAGTCCAGATTTTTGGACTTTGACCAAAAAATCAACTTGGTAAAATTTGACCAACTTCTTAAATTTTTATTGGTCAATGTTTACCAAAAATTTAGTCAAATCTTACAAGTTATTTTTTCCAGGCTAAGTCGATATATATCCTAAATAATTGTAATTTGTATCCTCTGGATGACAAAATGAAATAAAAATAATACCTCGCTTTCTTCCATCTCACCAGAAGGGGCAGATGATCCCTGGGGTCGTGATGACTGGGACTGGGGTCGTGATGATGTTGCAGGAGGAACTACAACTCTCGCGGTCCGTTGACTCGCGGAGGGGGGCCGTGGCCGTGGCCGTGGAGATGGAGGTGGGGTAATCCTTATTGGAGATGTTGTGGTTCTAGTTGTGTTCTAAAAATAATATAGATAATTATTGTAAAGCATTACTTACCGAGGATTATAGTTTTAAACAACACCGGCATTATCCTAATTTTTTTCTTCTATTTTTTAAAACTTTACCCTCCCCCCCCCCCTCTCCCGACAAAATGACTGTGTTAGGTTAGGCTAGGTTAAGTTATATGGTTAGAGGGACCCAATTTGTTCAACGGTTAACGAGATTTGTTGGTACAAACCCACAAACAGACATCATGTTAGTAAGTTTAGTTTAACAACAAAACACCAACAAACCAAAAACCGATAACAATAAAACTTAAAATCCTACCTTTGCTGTTGTACCTTTGCCACCTCCAGTAGATTTGTTGCTTCCAGGTTTGGCACTTGCAGCTTTGGCACTTCCACCTCTGGCACTTCCATTAGGTTTGGCACCTCCAGTAGGCTTGTTGTTCTAAAACAAGAAATAATTGTTGTATTTACAATGCATAATAAGATATTAGATAGCAGTGGCTACGCCCCTAGAATTTTAATTACTAATATCAAATGTTAAACACACTGTGGAAAATTAATAAATAATTATACTTGGTCAATAATCTTTTGTGGTCTGTTAAGCATGAACCGATAAGGTTTTCCTTTCGATCCGGTAACATGCGAATTTATAAGTTTTAAGAGCGAAGGGTAGCAGCAATTTGTACAATAGTAAATTAGGCCTTAAATATAATTTTTACCTTTACAGAACTAGCACTCTTTCCAGTCCTCGTCATTTTGGGATCTAGCTTGGTCAATTGCCAGTCGAAATTACGCTGTTCTATCCAGGTCGTTGGCATGGGCAATTTGCATAGTTTTAAATCTGAAATGTGTAGACAGAAATTAAAATTTTATGTAAAATTAAATTAAATTGCAAACATGTACTCTTTCAAATTACAGACTAGACTTATAACACTTTAACTTCATACCCATCGATGGCCAAAAAGGTAGGGTTTTGCTAAATTAAGTTGAAATGCCTTTTTTAAAATTAGCTATAAAAAATAATTTTAATGAAAAAAATATTTTAAAGTACATTTCACATAAATTCCAAATAAAGAGGGAAGGGCCTTCAGTTGAATTTTACAACATTTACGATGGAGACATCTTGATGCAACTGGTGTACGGAGATACATGCTACTCTGTACTTCAGTAGGTTGGAGGCTAGTTGTGTTGGAGGATGGCTATAGTCTTCGGGATCGTCAGTCTTGCCTACTCCTAATACCAGGGGTGTATATTTTCAGTGTTTAAAACCATAAAACTTAATTCATTTTTCCTAGACCCCCCCTTTACCACACTCTCCTCCTGGCATGATAAGAGAATTACAAATAAATTGTGGTAGGTTAAAAAGGAATTAGATGAAATGTATAGTTCATGAAATATTTCTATACAACAATTAATCATGTGCAAAATATACACCCCTACCTATTATTCTGGAATCTTCAGGAAAGGTGTATGCCGGAAAAAATGTCCTCACTTTGTGGACCAACCATACTGTTTTATCACGACGGCAGTCTGGGACAAAGTAGAGGTCTTGGCAGTCTGTATAGAATTGATTACTCTCGAACTTTCGTTTGTTGGCATTCCTTGTTCCCCTGACAGCCAGCTTTTCATTTATGTACGGTTTCACTGTGTGAAATATCAACAATCTAAATATGTCATTTATGTCATTAATGGCTGTTAAACGGAAAGGTATGTTGCTGGTGAAATCGTTATAGCTTAAGTGTTTGATCAGCAATACACGGAAAGAAAGTTATGTTACATTTTTAAAAATTACATTAAAATTTGTAAAGAGTGGGGGGGGGAGAAGTGACACTTCTTGAAACCAAAACTAAAAGTCAAAGGAACTCAACTAAAAAAAAATAGTATTACCTGTTTGAAACCTCTTTAAGGCCAAAATTATATCCTCGGATGTAAGTTGATATCACATGATTGGCACTTTCGAAAGCATAACAACTGAACGCCATGGATGGTCCAAATCGGCGGACATGTTCCGGCATATGGTAAAGCATGTGAGTATTGTAACTCAAGCACGATTCGCCGTACATCTCCGCCAATTTTGAGTTCAGGACCATTATCATGGTCTTGAGCTCAGCCACACGTTCAGTTGTTATATGCTCTTCGAGACTGCGCAATATGTGGAATAAAAACTTGCATATCAGACGTTGTTCATCTTTAAGATTTGCCAACTGGAAAAAAAAAACATTGTAATAATTTAAGGTAAAACTAGCTGTTTCGCCCCTAGCCTCTAGGGGCTTCGCCCTATATACTTATTGGAAGTCCACCCTCCTCAATAGAAATATATATATAATATAGCACACGTGCGCAAATTTAAAAAGAATGTTATTGCTATACAATATAATGAAACTGAAATAAGCTTTAAATTCTAAAAAGATTATAATATGGTAAAAACCTACCTCTGCATAAAATATCATATGGTAGAAGACCAGTACTTTGAATTCAGAACTTTTCAAATTGAGGGCTAGCTTCTTCTCTGTCAGGCGCATGATGGACGTACGGGGAACGCGATCAAAATCGCCAACAAGCTTCAATTGATCGTTGATTTCATCTATAATTGGAGTTACTGCAGTTCATGGTAAAATATGGGTGATAAGGAGAAAATTTTCAAAATTTAAGTTCTTTAAACTTTTCAAACTAACACTCTTTTAAGCGGCATAACAAGGCGTACAAATAATGTGTAATAGACATAAATCTAAAAATGCAGAATTTTATCGCAGTGCCGAGAAATGCGCGAAGAAAACACCTATTTTACGCGTCATTTCTTTAGTCAAATGCAGTACATCCCTGTAATTCTCTCCATTTGAACTAAGTCTTCTTCTTCCAATTCTGGATAACTATTACGTCCTTTCTTCAGGTACGTCATCACTTTCTTTACATAGCCCAGGTGCAACGCGTGCATCGGATCACTGGGGGTATCTTGTATTAAATCCAAGCTCGGGTCAAGGTCAGAAAAACTGGTTTTCATGTTCTGATTATTTTCCTCTAACTTGCGGAATTTCTCGTCAGACCTCGGCGTACCCATATCTTGACTGTCACTGGGGTAAAATACATTCATTGATTCGAACAATACCAAGTTCTTTTGACGGAGATAAGTCTGTGAAAAAGCCATCCCTGGAAGGTCACAGTGTGGGCATCCATTTTTTGATCCATGGCCAAGAATGCCGAATACATCGGCTCTGGCAACGGCATCGTGGATGATGGTTCTACATTGAAAGGTATGTCCAGGTAATCCTTCTTGAATTAGTTTGTTGATGAATCGGGTAACATTATCCAGAAAGTTGTAACTGTAGGGACGCTTCCTCGTCTTCTCAAATATGCTGACTGGCAATATAACACTGAAATCCTTGTTGAAGAATAACCTGAAATAATAAAGAAGAATTAATAATAATAGCATTTAATACCTTAGACTTAAAATTGTAGTCACTGATTTATAAAACGTAAAGGCTGGTAAAATTTTACCGTAAAAGTGGTAAAAACTAGGTTTACTTATGGTATTAATTAAGTCCTGGTATACAGTAAGACAGATTTTTATATATGTATGCAATAGAAAAAAGTATCAATTGTAAACTTAGTTTTCTTTCTTATTTGTTTATTGAATGGTTTCCTAATCTTTGGCTTTAAAAATCTGGGCTGTCAATTGATGTAAAACAAATATTTTGATATCCTTTGAAATATAGGCTGCCAATCCTAAAAAATACCTTTTCGAGGGTCATGCTGTATATGAAAAGAACTTTATCCCAACCCAACCCTTTCAAATCCACAATATATTAATTACTTACCTAATCCAGACAGTATAATAGGAGATATGAGATCCCTGAGCTGCTTTCACTCCGTCGCCCGAGATGTCAAAAGTTATATGATCATCAACGGCCTGTTGTCCATTCAACCGTTTAAAGTCTGTGATGGCGTCTTGGAGGATCTCATAGGTAGGGAATCTGGAAAAAGAAATATATTTTTAACTAAAACTTGCACAATTCAAAGAAATTTTGCACCATCGGGCTCCAAATAATATTACGATGAAAAGTAATGGAACAAGGATGACAACATCCATAAAAACCAAAGCACTGAAACGGTACGACAAACGGACATTAACAATTGTGAAGTATCTGAACTGAATTTAAAAATATTAAAGTCGAACCAAAATTGTATGTAAGTAAATTTGTTAAAAAAAAATGCTTCAAGAAGGATAAGGTTTATGCACATACTTAAATTTTAAGGAATTAATTATAGAGTGGCTTCGCTTATAATATTGTTCTCAAGTTGTCGCAGGAAGCAATATACCAAAGAATGATCAAACTGATAATTAGAACACTTGAAAGTTTGTTGTTAAAAAAGGAGAAAAATCGACATGTTTAAAATGGACGTACGGAAATTCTGGTAATGATTATAGAAATGCTACGCTTTCTAAATCGTATATAAACATACCTGCACTCAATCAGTGAACCAGGAGCATTTGTAGGATTATATTTGTTTTCTTTGATTTCAACTTTGTATTTGGGTTTGAATAATGTATTATATGACGGAAATTTGAAAATACACGAGCGTTTCAGAATCGCCAGGATGATTCTAACTTTGTTGTGAGAGATGGGGTTGTCTAGAACACAAACGCTTCTGAAATCATTAACAATTTCTTTCTCAAGTTCTGTAAGATGTTTGAAGGGATCCCCGTCATGATCGCCATCAGGTTCGTCATCAGGGTCATCGTCATCATCTGGGTCAAAATAATCTTCAGGTATATCAAACAATTCGACGTGTTCCCAGTCCTCGGCATCTTGAATGCTGTCATTGTCTGCATCATTATTATCGTTGGTATTATTGTTGTTAATATTGTCTACAACAATATTAATGTAGTCCGTTTCTTCAGGATTGTTATTTAATCGCTCCAAAACTTGGTTTGCGTAGCATTGATAACATATACTTTCGGTTTCCTTTGTGAAGTTGGTATTGCAGCCTGTACAAACTTTACCTAAAAAAATACGATGTTAAACATGATGTTTTATAGTTATAAACCTTCCCGGGACCTATGTGAAGGTACCCTGTAAAGGAGAACCCAATCGGTTCAGCGGTTAGCAAGATCCTTTTGAACAGACACACAGACATCCTGTTACTTTAGTATAAGGATAATGCCGTAAAGAAAAACTAGTCAAATTAGAAAGTTAAAAAATTAAAAATTCCAGAAAAAGTAGATAAATGTAGAGAGTGGGTGAAGGTGGGTTAGGTTAAGGGATCCCATGTAGAATATACACCCCTGGAACAAGGATATCTTGAGACAAACTTAACTAACGTTTGATCAAACCAATTGTTTGAAATTTAGATTGAAAGGAAAATAAAAAACAAAAATTGGGAGACAATGTTTGTGGGAATTTGGACAAACAAACAACAAACAGACAGACTGACATCGTTCTACTTTATATTACAGATATTGTAGGTTACCTTTTGACGATGCAGTTTCGTTCTCATATTCCACATCCATCAAATCCTCCTGCTGTTCTTCTTCTAGTAATGGCTGACTGTCTTCACTTTGTGGAGGTTTCTTGCGCCATTTTCTGTTTCTCGTTGCATTACAGAAGAGTTTTCTTATGGACCTCAGTTTATGCTGCAACTGGAAAAAGATTACATAATTAGTGAATTACTTATTTAAAATAATATAGGGGAGTTGTTATGGATCGTTATTTGGGCAAGCTACACGTGTCAATTGATTACAGTACATATGACTATACTGGTGTAAGAGCAAGCATGTTTATAGTGCGCTGACTGCAAGTGAAAAATAGAAATTAAAGTCGAGCATAGATTATACTTTAAGTACAGTAATGAAAAGTAAGGTCTCATCTTAAATATGTAGAAATAATTAGTTGTAAAAAGTCACCTGTACATTTTTCCTCTTATCTCCACTTCTTATACGCTTCAGTAGAGCTTTAGAGAGTGTACCAATCAAATTGTCTTCCATTTCAATAACGTCTAACAGGGGTGTATAGGTAACTCCTGAAATAAGAAGTATATGTTATAATCAGGGATGTATATTCTGCATGGGATCCCCTGCTCAGGGGGGGGGGGGAAATAAAAAATAAGTGGTTGGAGGAAAAAAAAATGTAAAAATTAAGAAAACTGAAAACATTTTTTCCATTTTGCCCCCCTCCTTGGTTAAAAAAACTAAAGAAATGTGTGGAAGGAGGGATAAAATAAATGAAATATAGAATTCTTTAAATATTTTTCTATTTCCCCCCCTACTTTTTCAGAAAAATCTAGGGGGGAAAAAAAATAAAAAAATTTGTAGCAGGGGAAAAAAAATAAATCTTGTGCAGAATATACACCCCTGGTTATAATAATAAGGTTATTACTTGTTTACATATAACGAAAGAAGGAGAAAGTAAAAAAGGGGGGGGGGGGGAGTGACACTTTTTGAAACCAAAATTAAATGTCAAAGGAACTCACAAAATAAAGAGTTAGAGTTACAAACATAAGAAAATACCCTTATTTATTCTTTGATTGTCTATAAAATTAATTAAACTTACCTATCAAAATTGTGATCCAATTATACATACGTCATCCAGCGTTGGTCTGACATTTTTTTACTTTGAAAAAAATAACTATATACAATATACATAAAATTTTGTTTGTTCCAGTCCTGACCTGGATAATACCTATATAAATTTCCTGCCTTCCCTGAAAAGCCGACGAACGCATATATAATCGAGCCCCACTGGTCGTGACTTTTGCAGAATTCTGCAGTTGCATGGAGTTTTATTATAACAACAATGTTGAACCCAGAAAATTTGTTAATTTGCTATAAAATAAATAATAATAAATAATATAAAACAACATAACAAAAATATCAAAAAACAAAAACAAAAAATAAAACATATCAATTAAGATCTCCTAGAGAGCTATAGCCAGAAGCTTAAAAAACTGTACACGTGCATACGTAATCGTCGGCTTTAGGGGTAAATAATGTTTATTAATGTTTATATGCAGGAAATTATATATCTGCATGACCAGTGGGGCTCGATCACTGTCACCATGGGTACTTAATTATAAAATATATGGGCGCTGCAATCAAAGAGAGGTTAACGTAAATGTTCTGAAAGAACAAATTGATGTTATCCTCTTAGGAAATACCCCCCCCCCCCCTAGAAAAACGGCCCCTGGCCTCTACCTAGCCGTATAACTTAACCTAGCCTAACCTAACCCAGCAATTTAGTTTGGGGGGGGGGGGGGATGGGGAGTTAAATAATACAAACAAAATTTTCTAAGAGGATAACGCCACAAATTACAATTAAAATTCGCTTTCAGCATGGATATCCGGAGGCTGGATGAAATCGCCGGCGGCGAGCTCGGCTTCTCCTAGCTTCTCCTTTCTCTTCCCTGAAAGGAAAGAACATTGAATTAAAAATGAGAAAACTAAAGCGTTTTTTAATGAAGAAACTCAAAGAATTCTGAAACATTTTTTGGTTAAAAACAATTTTTTCCCCTGCTACAAAAGACAACTAGCCATGAACAAGAGCAGGTGATTTGAAGCAACTTCCATCATTGATCCACTTATTTCTTTTTTCCCCCTCCCCCCCCCCCCCCGGAGCAGAATATACACCCCTGCAATAATTTCGTAGTTTTTACCTTTCCTTATTCTTTCCTGCTCGTCAGAATGTGAAGAACTCATGGTCTTGAATATTATCAGGGCTGAGCAGGTTAATCTAAATTAAGGAAAGAGATGTGTTACTCTGGGTTTTATTTAGAAAAAAGGGCTGACGTTGGTGAGGAAAGGTGCACAGTCGGCTTCATGGTCAATGACATATCTCTCGGTATCATCCAGGCGGGGTCTCTCGTTCTCGTAGAGATTCTCGGGCATAGGTTCATTCTTCTTTAAGTGTGTCTCTACCCAACCGTGATGGTATAACAGTTTTACTATTTCAACAGCGTCATCAATGCCACATGATTCTTCTTGAACTCGAATATTTAGCTTGGAGAAGAGTCTCAACATCCTTACCATGAGGGCGTCCCATCTGTCATGCAGCTCGTGGTATTGGTATGGATCCATCCTAATTTGAGGAATGATTATTTTGTTTGTCTTGTTTATTTTTGGGAGGGGTGTGATTAATGTTTTTTAACTTTCCGGTATTTTATTTGTCCTTAAACAAGGGGGGGGGGGGGAAGGCCTGGAGCTCCGGAACCTGGAGGCCTATCCAAAAAATCTTAAAACTTGGGAAAATTCATCATATAAGAATGATTTTATCCCTAATAACCTATACTCTCAGTCCAAAGATAAAGCCTATACTCCCTGTTTACGCAAATGTGTCAAAACTTCCCCCCCCCCCCCCCCTATTTATTTAAAACAAATTTTGTAGCAGGAGAAAAAAAATAAATCTTATACAGCTAATATACACCCATACCTGTTATTATGATGTACGCGTACCCAGGTGATTGACTTGAATAGCCTGTTATTCAGAACTATCTGAAAAGGTAGAATATTTAAGAAATAAAAAATTACAAAATAAAAATAGCTCGTATTCATTCGAATCCGGTGGATAGGAACAGGTGTTCTCATTCATACGCAAAAAAACTAGGTAACTAGCATATCGTATTATATGCATGGTTTTCTACGAATATAAAAATCTAAAAGCATAAGATTAAAAACAGTTATTTTTAGCCAGTGCCTCCGGCACCTCTGGGCAAAAAAAGTAGTTTCATTCTTATAATTGTACTCCTATATTTGCGAAAATCCGTTTATACTACGGTGCAAGAAATATATTTATTAATTTTACATTTAAAAAAGTCCTGTATATTACGTAAGCTAAAAAGAGTCCCAAAAATGGGAGAAAAAACGAATACGAAGAATATTTTACAAAGAATTTTCAATAATTAAAGATAAAATTTGAATTATAAAACAGAATGTTACATATTAACTTCAAAATTCACTGTAATTTCACTAAAAATGATTACTAAAATACAAAAATGCACCGTAGTCATATAGTCCAGTTGAATATTGCGCCGATGGAAAGTTACGGTTGCCAACATACAGATTGAATAGGTGGCAAAACACTTTGCAAGACAGTTATATTTTTAATCGTAAAATTGCAACGAATAATAACATTTCATGAATTATATAAGTTATGCAGTTTTAATTAATTAACCGGTAAAATATTAAAATGATATTATATACATAAGGTGTTTTTTAAAGTTTGGCAACTTTGTCGAGCACGCTGATTTGATCATCTGAAAACAGGGTTACGAAAGTTAAATTAATGTAAATTTTTTTTAATGTGAATGTAATATATTTTTGCAATGACTTAAATGAAATATCATCGATAAAATATAAAAAAATATATTGCAATGGATATAAAAGAAATATTTTTCAATATAAAGTTGTATACCTGTACAGAGCATGTGCATGAATGCCGCTATACCGATTGAAAACTATTGTAAACAATGAGTGTTATATTTCAAGTCTTAGAGAAAATACGTGTTATATCCAAGTATGATTGACAGGAGATGGTCCATGTCACAAGATTTATATGAATGTCAGTTAAGAACGCCTAGAGAGCTGATATTCAGAAGTTTAAAAAAGTACGTGTCCACCTTCAGTCTTGGCTGTTAGTATATGGACCCTGCAATCAAAGAGTGGTTTGCGTAAAAGTAAGTGTTTAAATAATTTTAATATAAAAACATTAATAATGTAGGACCTTGAGCGTACGGTTTTAGGCTGCCTTCGATTAACGGTTTAAGTTTTACTAGCGGCTATGCCCCTTAGAAGCCTCGAGGGGCACTTAAAGTAGGAAGAGAAAAGTCGAGGCCTCATCCTATTTTTAATTTGAGTTTCAGCTATAGATTAAAATAAATAAAAAGCTTCGTTGTAAAAGAGAACAATATTAATATATTTATATAATAGGATAATTGTTTTAAGCCTTTTTTAAGCCTTTTTGATTTGATCTAAGAAACACTTTTTATCCTATTCTTAATATTAAATAATCCGGGTTTAATATATATAAATGTAAAAGAAATATTAATAAATTATATTTAAATTGAATATTGTTTTTCAGGTTCAGCAACACTGATTCATCAGAAATAACTATTTGGGCGCTGCAATTAAAGATTGGCGAGATAGAAGTAAGTGTTTAAATAATGTAATAAAAAAATCAATATAATTTAGGACCTTACGCATGGTTTTAAGCTGCTACGATAAACTGTTTGTTTTATAATTTTTTAAACCTTTTTGATATATGATATAAGAACGACTTTTTATCCTATTCTTAATATTTAAAGTATTCTACTATTAATATATATAAATAATAATAGAAATATTAACAAATTATATTTCAATTAATATTGTTTTTCAGACTTAACCAGGAATCAGATTCGTGAGAAAATATATGGGCGCTGCAATTAATGAATGGTTTACATAGAAGTAAGTGTTAAAATAATTTTAATAAGAACATGGATATTTTAGGCCATGTTATTAAGACTATCCTTTAACGAAACCTTTTTAATTCAACCTTGCTACGAAGCCTTGTGTGATGGTAGAGTGTTTGAGTTCTTAGGGAACCACACTAATTACATAATATTATCTTGAGTTAGACAGGTTTTATAAGCTGTAAACAGACTAATACAATTAGATATGTCATTATCTTTAAATTATTTATTATAATCTATATAATAGCACCTTTGAAATAAGCTCATATTATATCCAACCTATATTCGCCCTTTAAGGTTTATGATTGTTTTAAGCGTAACGAATTTTTATACCCTTAATAGAAAGATATTATAAGATGTGTTTTATGTAAAATAATATTGAAAATATATATAAATTATATTTCAATTAATATTCTTTTTCAGGTTTAGCTTCGCACACAGCTGGGTGTATTCTCTGATTATAAGCTGACCGCAATTCGATCGTGGAACATTTCTTGCACCAACATGAAGCTGTTGCCATCAGAAATTCATCCGTTAAAAGTAAGTGTTTAATTATTTGTAATAAAAGATAGTTGGAATAATCCTACACGCAACTACGGCAACACCTCGGCCCCAAAAGGTAGTTTCCATGTATACAAGCATAACAAATATGAAGTTAATATACACAGACACACATCGAACTACCTTTATGAAACTGTATACTAAATTATATTAACAATTAAGCTATTATTAAATTTATTAGATAGATATTAAACTGGTTAGACAAAAGTTAATACATAAAAATAATGTACTAGATAGGTAGCTATTTAAAATTAGATTTTACTACTTTATATTATTGAAACAGTACATTCAGGATATTATTAAAATCTAAACAGCATTACATTCATCCTCGTGCATGTTTACTTCGTGAAGAACAGCTGCCAGTTCGGCAGCCTGGGCAGCGGCGGGCAGCAGAGGGGAAGGACGGCAGCGATTAAGATGTGTAGTAATCCATCCATGCTGATATAACCTCTTACAAACCTCCCTCTGGATCTCGACATTGTCAGTTCTGGCTCTAATCTCTAGACTCTCTCTTAAAACTAACATACGACTATTTAATTCATACCATAACTCCAAATTCCCGTTATAAGACATTCTTAGTTTCTCTCAGTCTGGTTATGTATTGATAACTGAATTAAACTTTCTCTAATAAGCAGGCACGTACACAAGCTGTATCTACTTTCTCCATGAAATTTTCCCAAAACAGTTAACTTTCCTTTTTGTAAGGCCTTTTTGATTTGTTAATCCTTTAATTGCTTAATTTAAAAATGAATATTCTTTTTCAGGATTTTGGAGTTGAACCAGTTTTGAAGTGTGGAGCTTTGCAGTTCCATGGAGAACAACTTGAGTTCCATCTCAACATGTAACAGTCACAGATTATACAAAAAATTTCATTATTTATTATGACGACAATGTTGAACCGAGAAAATATGTTAGTCAGTTAAAATTAACAAATAATTTACAGAACGATACTAATAAGTTTTATTATGACGATCAATGTTGAACCGAGAATATTCTGTTAGTCAGTTAAAATTAACTTAAATAAAGCGTATTGATTACAATCAGTGTTTATTATGACGACAATGTTGACACCTAACATTCCACAAGCTAAAATTCTAAAAAATATTGACTTTAACATATAAAGCGTATTGATTACAATCCGCCCAATCGGTGTTTATTATGACAACAATGTAGAACCGAGAAAATTTGTGTCAGTTAATTAAGTTCTACTCGAGAGCTCCAAACATTCCACAAGCTAAAATTCTAAAAAATATTGACTTCATTACACATTTGACAGGTGTATGGTATGTTATTTACAGAAATGATACTAGTAAGTTTTGTAGTTTCAGTATTGACCTGGATAATATCTATATGACCTGTTATGTTATAATATGAAATAAATTCTAAATAAAATCATTATCATCATTATATTTTATTTGCGATTTTTATCATTAAGTAGAAGGATGTTTGTTTGGAAAAATCTGGACTTAGCCTAAAAATTTACCTAAAAATATTGACAAGAATTTAATTAACAAGTAAGAATGGAAAAACCTACCTTAAATACTGGAGATCTTGAGGCAAGTATAAACTTGTGCACTTTTAATTTGGAGGTACTAGTTTCTATCAAACAATCAGTAAACTCTGGATCCTCAAAACAATTCTCCAGGTCACCAGAGAGACAGGATACTGCACTTTCAGGTCCAGGTTTTATAACTTCCAGCCAAATAGTCAGAGTACCTCCAGGTAGGAGACTTGCCTGATTGTTCTTCAGTACATTAATCTCCATAAAAGCAGCATTACAATTTCCCTCTCCAGGTGGCACTGTTATCAATCGACATTTAGGCATCAGTACTAGACTGTTGTTATCTTGGATGCCAATCTTTTGTAGTTTCAGTATTGACCTGGATAATATCTATATGACCTGTTATGTTATAATATGAAATAAATTCTAAATAAAATCATTATCATCATATTTTATTAATTTCATATTCCATATAACGAAAGCAAATAGTGCTGAGTAAAAGGATGTTTGTTTGGAAAGTATTAGGTCTGAATATTTCCTCATTATATTTTATTTGCGATTTTTATCATTAAGTAGAAGGATGTTTGTTTGGAAAAATCTGGACTTAGCCTAAAAATTTACCTTGTCAATTTTTACCAAAAAGTTGGTCAAATTTTACCAAGTTTTTTTTTTTGGCAGAGTCCAAAAATCTGGACTTAGCCTAAAAATTTACCTTGTCAATTTTTACCAAAAAGTTGGTCAAATTTTACCAAGTTTTTTTTTTTGGCAAAGTCCAAAAATTTGGACTTAGCCTAAAAATTTACCTTGTCAATTTTTACCAAAAACTTGGTCAAATTTTACCAAGTTTTTTTTTTTGGCAAAGTCCAAAAATCTGGACTTAGCCTAAAAATTTACCTTGTCAATTTTTACCAAAAAGTTGGTCAAATTTTACCAAGTTTTTTTTTTTGGCAAAGTCCAAAAATTTGGACTTAGCCTAAAAATTTACCTTGTCAATTTTTACCAAAAAGTTGGTCAAATTTTACCAAGTTCATTTTTTTTGGCAAAGTCCAAAAATCTGGACTTAGCCTAAAAAAATACCTTGTCAAATTTTACCAACTTTTTGGTAAAAATTGACCAAATTGCGTTTTTTTGTCTAAGTCCGAAAATTCGGACTTAACCTGAAAAATAGAGTTGTAAAATTGACCACATTTTTGGTAAAACTTCCAAAAGTGGTAAAATTAAAAAAAAAAAAAAAATTTAAATTTAGGCTTCATTGTATAGAAGTCATTATTTTAAAGTACTACAACTGATTATGAAGAGCTGTTTTTTATTTAAAACACAAAAAACGGGTTTTTTTGTTTCGTCAAATTTTACAAAAAAAATGGTAAAATTTGACTAATTTTTTGGCTAAAATTTTTGCTGGTAAAATTTACCACGAAACTGGTATATTTTACCAGGTTGACCAGCTTTACCACTTTTCTGGCAAAACGATTTTTTTTTCTGGTATTTCGTAGAACCTGGGTATAATTTACTTATTATTACATTGAAGTTATAAAAAGATTATATATTTTAAACAAAAAGATTTTATGATTTTTTACTATCTATGTGAATATTATTTTTAAAAACACTGAGTATCCGCTCAATAATTCACTTTATCTGTTGGTCCTTCAACAATTTGTTTTGCTTCGCTGTGCTGTGTTAATCATTATTTCTAAAAGCGAAGCTTTTCTATAATTAGGGTCGGTCCGTCCGTACGTCCGAACGTCCGTAACGGATAGCTTTTTTTGTTAATTTAGGCATGTTAGAATTGTCCTATCGATTTCAAACTTTGCATGTGATTCCTTTAGTAGTTAGGTACAATTTAGAAAGCGTAGCAACTCTATAATCATTATGAAAATGTCCGTACGTCCATTTTAAACATGTTTTTTTTAAAATTTATATGATATAATCATCCGATTGATCTGATTTTTGGTTTACTGATTCCTGGGACAACAAAGTATAATGTTATAAGCGAAGAAACTCTATAATCAAGTCCTAAAAATGTAAGTATGTCCATAAACATTATCCTTTATCAAGCAGTTTTTTAACAAATTTACTTTATGGATGTTGTCATCCTTGTTCTTTGCTACGTGATATTTCCTTTATGGATGGCAATACAAAAAAACTCAGGTAAATATAGATATTTAGACCATCAAGAATAGACACTTTAGTGAAAGCGAAGACAAGCTAATAAAGCTAATAATTTAATTTAGAAAGTTTAAGCTCAATAATAATAAGTAGTAGCTTTTTTGTATTAATGAAAAAGAAAACAAAATATTCTTTAAAAAATTGCATAAAAATTTATTAATTCCTAGACACTTTTTAATACTTTTGGAGTTGCTATGCTTTTCAAGAACTAAAGTCAAAATCATGATATTGGAAAATTCTAAATTTACAACCAGATCGCCCTACCGACGTATATAAATATAGAACATTTTGCTTTCATTAATCTGGTGCAAAAAAAAGGCAGATACATCTAACTGGGATGACGTCATAGTAACTACGTTTTAAATTATGATATATCTGGGGGGAGGGGGGGGGGGGCAGCAGTCAAATCATTATACATGCCCAATACAAGTGTCACAATAATACAGCCACAATTTATTTAAAACGAATGATAGTTATCTATCGCATCGTTTTTTTGACAGCTTTCCGCAGATAATAAAATGAAATACTGTAGTTTATTTAATTTTTAGCAAAAAGTCATAATAAATGTGTTAAGTACTTTTAAGGCTCTTTCAAAAATGTACCTAAATATATTTGGATTTTGGACACTCCTGTGGCCGTGAGTATGGATGAATCCAAACAAAATTTTCATCAAAACTTGCACATTTGTGCAATCTAAATGGTTGTAGATTTAAAAATGCACTTTCAATGTGTTATGAGCAAAAAAGGCCTTAAGAACGAATTTTAATGATGGATAAATCATAATAATATCTTTAAAGTCAGAAACTTTAAAATGTACCTTTCAAGCAATTAATTGAATGCCCCCGAAACTTTAAACAATTAAATTGGCCATTTCCTTGCCGCTCCGGTATCTATAGAGGCCCTCTCGGCTCTCGGAAGACCAAACAGATTAAAAACTCTGTGAACGGAGCAATATTTCTGCAGAGGATACCATATGTCGGACATGGTTCTCAACTCAATATTTTTTAGAATGATTTTTTTTATTCTATTGCTAATCTGAAGTTGTCACTTGGAATAAGACAATAAACAGTAAATTTATGTACATCCCCAATAATTATAAACAAATTACCCCTCATTTAGACTAAAGTTATTGGTTGAAAAATTAGGACACTAGTATATTGAACCATACCAAGATTTTATAAAAGTACCCAAAGTTTTTAAGCTAACCAAAATAAAAGTGCTATACAATTGCTTTGCTTTTATCTATTTGAAATATTTTTGAAAAGAAAAAAATGCATTAAGAATTTTTCCAAACTTGAGAACCATGATATAAAGAAGAGGTGTAAGAGGAGTTGGTTGGTTTGTCTGTTGTGCTTGCAAGTGTATGTGTGTGTGTGTGTGTGTTTGTGTGTATGTCTGTCTGTGTGCCTATATATATATATATTCCTAAACTTGAGAAATATACTCCATTTAGTCTTGAGTGTTTGATTACTCAGGTGTCCGACTTACAAAATTATCTTTCATCTTTTTCAAATTTAATACTAAAATATATTTCCAGTTAAAATTTTAATCATTTAGGGTCTCTTGTTCAGGATCCTTTTGTGGAGGGGGGGGGGGGGGGGGTTGAGATGGGAGTTGATGTTCATAGCGCCCAGAATTTTTTTATATCTAATATAAAACAATTAAGGGACGGGGGGGGGGGGTGGTTATAGGTATTTAAAGTAGTGTAAAAAAAATCATTCATCCTTTTTCTGAATTCTTCTGATATCGAAAGAAATACCAATTAATTATTTGCAATTTCAGAGAAAACAATAAAATGCTATTCAGGCTTTCTGTCCTATTAGTGGTTCTATACGTTGGACTTAGCTTTGGTTAGTTTTGTAAAAAACTTTAATAGTTATTTCTCGCATCGTATTATAAACGGCTTTCCGCGGATATAGAATGTACAATTATGAGATTAAAACTAGTTTTTTTAGCCCCGAGGTGACGAAGTCACCGGCTAAAAAAACTAGTTTTAATCCTATGATTAGACATTTCTATATTCGTAGAAAGCTGGATATAATACGATGCTAGACATAGTTTTTTTCGTATGGATGAGAACCGGTTCCTATCCACCGGATTCGAATGAATACGAGAAAATTAAGTTAAAATATTTATAGCGAAGCTACTTTATAAGTATGAGTTTCAACTAGGCTTTTCTTGCTAAAGTTCTATGCTAAAGTTTAAATTGTAAAATAATTATTTCTGCTGCTAGTAAAGAAATAGATTTATAGAATGCCATTTTGATGTTCAAATTGCTATTTATTTTCTTTTATTTTAACATACATTGTTTTTCTTTATGACCACATGGTTAGCATACATTAAAAATAAATCTTATCAATCTATTATTTACTAGATACTACTCTCTGGTGTACTTTGTACGTTCGATCTACTTGTTTAATTCCTTAGTTATTTGTTTAATAGATTTTTAATCTTTTTGTTGAAGTTTCAATTAGCATTCAATGTATGTTTTCTCCTCTCTAATATTTCTTTCTCTATTATATGTGAACATCGAACATCAGCTTCATAACTCACTCTACCAATTTGTTCATCTACATTTTTATATGCCTCTCCACTTATGCATGTTATCATCCTTGTTTGTTGTATTTAATAGTTATTTCTCGCATCGTATTATAAACAGCTTTCCGCGGATATAGAATGCACAATTATAAGATTAAAACCAGTATTTTTAGCCCTGAGGTGCCGAAGGCGCCGCCTAAAAAAAACTGGTTTTAATCTTATGATTGTACATTTCTATATTCGTAGAAAGCTGGATATAATACGATGCTGGACATAGTTTTTTCGTATTGATGAGAACCGGTTCCTGTCCACCGGATTCGAATAAATACGAGAAAAGACTTTTATGTCATCGGTCTATAATAGGTCTTGATTCTTAGACAAACTTCTAAATGTCACATTACTTTAAAACTTCAAATACATTCATATCATGGTGTGACATCACTTCCACACTATTCCATAACAATCATAACTGCAAATTGTAAAACAGCTTAAACATTTTTAGTAACCCAATTAAACTTTAAACTTCTTGATAAAGCAGGCCTAGAAAACGATCTCATATCCAATTTCTCAAAATTCCTAACTGCATAAGTAATAATATTATATTATTAAAATTACCATTTGTAAAACTATCTTGTTAACTTAACCCAAAATCTATAACCTTACTATTAATCCTTCTTGTATATTGTTTAAAAAATGAAATAGATATTTTAAATATAAAACAGCTTAAACTTCTAGGGATCTATAAAGGGATAAGACAATGGTTAATTACACTTTTCTAATGCTGATAAACAAAATTACTTCCTCTTTAGATTACAATTAGTAGTTAAAACGTTTGGACATTCAAAATAATGAACCAACCATTCAAAATTCAATAAATTTCCCCAAAGTGGGGACTAGTGTAAAAACAGCCCAATGTCCCCTCCCTCCTTAATAAACTGACTTCCTTAACTTTGAGTAACTTGCATCTGAAACACCACCATTGCATTGATTAATTGGCAATTGTGTATTATGGGTTCCAGGACAAACGCACGAGTGACAAAATGTTGGAGTGTCTAAAATATATGGTTAATTAAGTATTTCTATACATGTAGTGGTAGGTTAATATACAAATAAAAAACCCCGCAATGGTTATGCATTTAAAAAATCTATATGATGTTTTAAAATAGATGTGTCCACTCCGACGTTTGACACTCTAACAGATCTACAGTATAGATATATATACAGACAACTACCTCCCTTCCTTTTTCAAACACCTCTTTCGTCTGCCTCTAAATTATTTTCTGCTACTTGGCTGTGTTAATATAAGCGACACAAATGGTTGATTTTAAATGACCCAATAGAAAGGTTGCACAAGGTGGTTGCGATGGGGAGATACAGTTATATAACCCTTTCTCCCTCAAGTGTTTTACCTTTAATGACACTCCTGCGACCGCATGTTGCGATCATGAAAGACAATGCGGATGTTATAGCATGCGGAAGTGGATGTACAACTGACATTGCATTATACAATATACATATCAACTTTTACCAATTTAACTTTTAAATTGGATATTTTCTATCATATTTCCGCTGGACTATAGGAAAAAGTAAATGAACTAAATAAAAAATTCGGGTATAGTCCCTTTCGAAACATAGCACCTTATGGGGCGTTTCTTCGTATTTTTCACAGTAGCTTTTCTCCTATTTCTAGCCCTTGCGGGGGGCTTTAACCCTGCGGGGCCAATTACCTAACCCTGTGGGGCAATCACCTAACCCAATATAACCTAACCTAACCTAAAATAACCTATAAAAAGCTATTTTAAAAATACGACGAATCGCCCCTTATGGGGCGATGTTACGAAAGGGACTATTCCCAAAAATTCTACTTAATCCATTGAATTGAATTGACTTTAAAATCCCCAAAGTTGTTTAGCCAACAAATGACAAATCATACTTGCATATTGTATAATTTACACAGTCCAATATACCCCCCTTCCCTGATTTATTATCGAATACTATAATTAAAATAAAAAAATAAAAAATGCAAACGCAATTAAGTTGTATGTTAAATGGTTATTATGGTCATTAAAATTTAGTTCTGCAAACATAATAAAAAAGGATACATGCATTTTAATTGTATTTAAAAATTTATGAAATTACAAAGTGCAGACAATTTCATTTATTCTTTTAGCTCTTTTATCTTTGGAAAAGAACCTCCCTGAAAAGTAAAAATTCGATCGCCCCATGGTGCAGTGGGGTTCCCCCACCCTAATTACTGGTTTTTGTTTACAAAAATAAAAAATAATTTAAAAACTTGGAAATGGGGGTTCTTTTTTTTTTTGGGGGGGGGGGGGGTTGGGTGTCCCACCCCCCTAAAAATAGCTTAAAATCACCAGAGGACCAATAGGTATATTCCCAGAAGAGTAGAGCCCAATTTGTTCATCGGTTACTGAGATATTACAAAAATATATATATATATTTT
The DNA here is from genome assembly GCF_053477335.1 of Acartia tonsa. NCBI lineage: Eukaryota > Metazoa > Arthropoda > Copepoda > Calanoida > Acartiidae > Acartia > Acartia tonsa. Next base: position 5,193,885 of record NC_137266.1, read on the forward strand.
TTTGGGGGGGGGGATGTGTGTATTTTTTAGTACTTGGGGGGGGGGTGTCCCACCCCCCAGGAAAATAGCTTAAAACCATCATAGGACCTATAGGTATATTCCCTAAAGAGTAGAGCCCAATCAGTTCAGCGGTTACTGAGATCTTAAGCTTCTGACGGACAGACATTAAGCTACTTTGTATTATAGATATAAAAATCTGGTGCAACATCCAAGTATTCATATGTCGAGTTTGATAGGTAAGTCTTTTGACTTTATTCTTTTCATTCTTGTTTTTGTTCAGGGGAGCCATATCGGCCGACCAGGTGGGTGCCCCGTGCTTTCTGGCACCCTCAGAAAAGGGGACTGTACAGTGCTGGCGTCAGGCAGTTTCATTCCAGGTATTATATCCATCTATCCTCATGAACAAAATAACAGGATGTATGTCTGATGAGTCTTTGAAAGTTTTGGTAATCACTGAACCAATATGGCTCTACTTTACAGCGAAGCTTTTTTAGAGTTAGGTAAAGTTATTAATCTAACTTTGGGAAAAATTAGTCCACATTCCTAATGCATCTTAGACGACCCTCCCCCAACCAACTGGGCCTTATCTTCTATGTGTTTATTGGAAGCGAATAAAACTAAAACAACTCTTTAACAGTCATAAGACAAGTAGAGTGGACTATCTATTACTTTTTTATAATAATAATAAGGGTCGTTCCGTCTTTCTACCCGTACGTCCGTAACGTTAATTTAAACAGGTTAGAATTGTCCTATCGATTTCAAATTTGGCATGGTGATTACCATAACAGTTAGGCACTACTTAGAAAGTGCAGTAACTCTATAATCGTTACCAGAAAGTCCGTACGTCCATTTGAAACATGCTGATTTTTTTACTTTTTTGACAATAAAACTATCCGATTCATCTGATCCCTATTACACCAAGGTACAATGGCATCCGCAAAGCATCTCTATAATCAAGTCTTAAAATGTAAGTATGTCCTGAAACAGTATAATTCTTTTAGCAGTGTTACAACAAACTTACTTACAATTTTATTAAGACTTATGCATATTCTACCCATTCTGTTCTGACACTCTATAAGTGTTAAAGTTCGTTCCATTTCAGAGCTTCGCTTTTATAGATATTGTCATCCTTGTTGGTTATAATATTAAAGTTCCGTCGCTCTCCAAAATGTGGAACTGTTACAGAAATTGTCATGCAAAGTTTGAAATCAATGGGACAAGACATACTGACATACCCTAAATATAGAAAATGTTGCAATTATGAAAGAATATTACATCCTTTATTCTGTAATATTCTGACTACAGTTCTGGAATATTAAGTATCAAAGAAGATATATTCATTCAGAGAAAAAACTTTTTTGATTTGCTCTTTTGCTAGACAATATATGAGATAAACGCGCTGCATCCGCTAGTTAATGGAGAGTAACTTGGGTGATGCTGAGGCTGAGACTTGTAGATTAGGTTAGGTTAAGCCAGTGTTAGGACTCTGTAGGGAAAACAAACCTCGCATTATATAAATGGTTAAAACGTTTAGACACTTCTAAGTTCGAAATTGTCAAATCAAATTAAAATAAATGTAACAAAGTTTTTAAAGAAACCAGATTTAGTATTTACCTAATTCAAATTCCAATATCAACCTACGACTAAGGGACACAATTTTCATTTTAATGCACCTTGGCTACATGAAATGTATGTAAGTTTACACATAAAAACTGTTCTGGTGCTGATCTACATCATGCACCATAAGCCTTTACAATATTTTGCACTTTTGGAAAGTTTATCTTGTCGCAAGTGGGGATATATATTTCCCCCCTAATTTTTTAAAGTTTAATAATAGCGATGCTTTTTAAAACAAATAAGCTTACTTTAATGCATGAATTAAAAGAGAAAGACAGAGAGATATTGCAGAAAGGTAAGTTTATGTGGCGTGCAAAGGGTTTTACCCAGGGAAAAGGGAATGTGATTCTGACAAACAATTCTAAAGGAAAATTTTCCCACAACCCCCTTCCTCTTTCCCCCCCCCCTTCTTACCCACCCCTCAACGGTTACATGAATAAAACAAAATATACCCCCACCTTACTTCCATAGGTTTCCTGAGCTGGATCTTTAAATTATTTCAATGAGGCGCCAAATTGGGGTGAGCCAACTTTCCACCAATGAGGGCACAGCATTTTACGAAATGCCGCGCTGTGATTGGCTGAAATTCGGCGCACCCCGATTTGGCGCACCATTGAAATGATTTAAAGGGACAGCTCTGATTATTTTTGTAGAATTGATTGTTTGAATAGCTAGGCCTAGGTTTTACTGGCTTGTACGAAACTTTTGACAATACAATAAGGCAGAGAGATTATGAGTTTTGCCTTTTGGTCAATTTAAAGGATTCTTACCAAGTTTTTTTTTTCTGCACTTGTGTTATTACTCTTGGCATTGACTTTATGCACTTTTGGTTGTGTAGCTACTATTTCATTTCTGCATTCAAGGACCCTTGGTTATCGAAATTTTCGCAAAAAATGTCAGGTCTTAAAAAAATTAAAAAGAGACAAACGGAGCTTTAAAGCATCAATCATCTTATTAGCCTTTTATCTTAAATAACAGCTGAGAAAATTAAGTTTCTAAAGGAATATAATATCCTTGACAGCATTACTGAAAGACTGGCAGATTATCCTTGTCATAAATAAAATTAGTTTCCATTGAAGTAAAGTGATGGGTAGATTAGCGACTGAAAATCTTGAAAATCTGCACAAAAAATTTCAGCAGTGTAAACAGTTGTAGTATCCTTATGCTAAAGTAACAGGATGTTTGTCTGTTTGTTTGTTTGTATGTCTATGTATCTGTGTGTCTGTACCGAAGGATCTCGCTAACCGCTGAACCGATCGGGTTCTCATTAACAGGGTAGATTATCATAGGTTCTGGAAAGGTTTATAACTATTTTGGGGAAGGGTACCACCATCCTCCCAAGAGAAATCACAATAAAATCGAAAAAAATTGAAATATTCCCGCCGCATAGTGTCGCTAGCGTAGTGGCGCTGCGTAGAGACATGAATTTAATAGCTGATTGAACATAGACAAATTATTTCTCAAATTAGATATTTAAAATAAAAATAAAACATTTAAAGGCCACTAGAGGCCTCTAGGGGCGTAGCCGCTAGTGGAGTTATAAAGTAGATGCTTATAGGTCATCATCTACAATTTTACCCTCAATCTTAGTTAGCAGCTGATTTTTTTCCTTTTCGACATAAATTTTATCTATAAAATTGCATTTCAAACAGATAAAATAATTCTTTTATATTAGAAGACGTTTCAAAGCACAGTGAAAAAAAAGTCTCACTGAAACTTTTGTTTCATGGTTGATTTTGTAAAGGGGAATAGGAAATTCACAAAGAAGTCAGAAAGAACGTGTCCTAACTTTTGTGATTAAAAAAAAATAGCTAGTGGATGTATTTAGTAAATAGTAGATGTAAAATGATCCATAGTTTCTTTTTGAAGACCTCTTATTTAAAAAAAAAATCTATTTTGTTGAAGCCCAGTGAATCAAAACTTTGAACTTTGTTTGCTCGTCACAAAATTACAAAAGTTAGGACATGTTCTTTATCAAGTTATCTTACATTATTAAGAGTTGGTCCTATTTTGTACGTACAATCTCCAGTCAAAGTGTAGCTGCGCTAATAAACATGGAGAAAATGATTTGGATGAATGGATAATATGAATACAGGACAAGGAATAATTCAACTTTTAAGGGTATCTAATTACCATTAATTTTCAAATTATTTTTGCCAGTCCTTATCATATCTTTTATATTGATGTGAAATAGTTTTTCATCTAATGCATTATCCCTTATCCATTCTTTCAATAGAAAGACACAATAAAATTTATCCATGAAACATAATTTAAATAAATATTTATTTTCAATATTCAATCTTTAGACTATTCACTTTTATGATAAGATTGAATAAAAATTAAAATAGATTTGATAAAAAAACGTATTCATGTTTCGTTTTAGGAATTCAAAACATAATATAGGAAAAAGTCAAAACAAAAAAATATTATCAGATACAAAACACCACTTTCATGTTTAAAAATAATTTAAGAAAAGTAGCAGACTTTTTGATTATCTAATAGTTTTAAATCATTTTGTTTCCAGAAATTCCATAAAGGATTTCAAATTAATAGTATGATTCTAACGATTAGTGCTACCCAAGACAGCCGAACATACTGACAAAAAATGTAGAAATTGCTTGCTTCAAAATAATGGAGAAAGTGGACATTGGACTGTTAAAAGTCCCTAAAGGTTTAAAATAACGTTTTCTTATTCCATGGCTTAAAAACTATATTTATTGAATTTTTGGTTGGTTAATTAAATTGAGTGTCTAAACGTTTCAACCACTAATAGAAATCTCAGAAGGGTTAATTTTGTGTATCATTACTGAGGATTTCATCAATTTATATGCTATTGTCTTATCTCTTAAAAATGTGCATATATTTCTGAATGGAAGTAGTAGATACAATATAGCCTAGAATAGCCTAGATAATCTTCATAATCCAAGTTATTTACCAAAATAAATACCTTATATTAGTATTAGAGCTAACAATTGTAGACTAATCATTTAAAGTGTTAACTACAATTTCTCTAAAGTCTCTTCAAAAGCTCATTTGTCCTAACCTAAACTCATATAAGTATCAAAATATTTTTATAAAATGTGATAAAAGATTGTATATTTAGAATAGGACATTGGAGAAAATCACAAAGGTCCCCAAAGTTTTATAAACACGTTCTTTCATTGTTTAGGCACAACAAAATTAAGGACTTTATTGCATTATGATTGGAATGTACAAATAATTCTAGAAAGGGTTAAATTTATTTATCATAATTCAGATACCCCACTAATCGCTTTCGTAAAAAATCCACCAAAATCACATTAAAAATCTACAAAAATTAAACAATGTGATTTTGGAGGATTTTTCACGAAAACAGTTTTGCCCCACTAAGCGATTAGTGGGGCAATTTTTTTTTAAGAATCCACCTCAAATATTCAATTATTCCTTAAGATAATTTATGATCTATCTATTTAACTCTAATATGTACTATATAACCCCTATTTAAAGAATACAGATGTTATATATTGTCTAAATAAGACATAATTTTGTATTAGATTCTACATGCAATTTATACAAATACTCAGCCTACATACATTTATTTGCAATAAGGAAAATTCTTTATCTATAATACAAAGTAGAACGATGTCTGTCTGTCTATCTGTTTGTCTGTTTGTTTGTAGCGAAGGATCTCGCTAACCGCTTAACCGATCGGGTTCTCCTTAACAGGGTAGCTTCTCATAGTTCCCGGGAAGGTTTATAACTATTTTCTTGTGGGGTGGGACACCCCCAACCCCCCCAAAAAATGAAAAATAACCCCCCCCAAAAAAAAATTCTTTTCAAAACTAAAATTAAAATATTGGGTCAACTAGCCCCCCTCAAAAAAAAAAAAAAAAAATTCCCCCCCCCCCTCAAAAGAAATTTAAAAAAATAAAATTTCTTTTATACTAAAATACGAAAAATTGGTTTGATCAAACCTCTTGGGGCAAAGCCCCTAGAGGCTAGAGGCGTAGCCGATAGTAATAAATATAATAAAATAATGTTGAATTTGTAAAAAGAATGTATTCTAAAATTAATGTTAATGTTATCTTTCTTTAATCAGATGCCACTTTTAGTTTAACAGTGTCAGATATCTTCAAATCAAATGAATCAAAATTAAAATATTTTTAAGTATTTGAGGGTCGGGGATTATTACCCCCATTCCCACCCTGCCCAGAACGTAATTTTTCAGAAGATATTTTTACCACCCTCCCCCCATCTTAGTCCAAATCGTGTGTACGCCCTTGGTCTGAAGTGAGAATTATATTTAGATATTATTCCAGGACCCACAGATCTGACCCCTCCTGGATGATGCAGGACTATCCAGGTACGAATTAGTAGCAAATCTATTCTAAAATTAGGCTTTGTCCGCATGTATAATCCGCAATGGCATGCATGTTACTACGTGAAAGTAGTATTCAAGTATTTCTTTTTACAGTTTTTTAAATTAAGCTTTTGATAATTTAAATACTGAGAATATGATAAGTTCATTTTAAAAGGGATCCATGGTTGAACGATATTTTACGGAACTATACAAACAGACATACATACTTACATATTTATAAAGACAACAAAGGAAATAAAATAGTTGAATCAAAATTTATTCAACGTTTTCTTTAACTCTATTATTTCATTTGAAGACAAATTTTGTTTTCAAAGTATAATAGCTTATTAATGATTTCTATTAAAGAAAAAAAAATTTTAAATGAATAATTTTTTTTATTTCAGCAATAAAAATTGCTAAAAACAGATTTTTCTTTTTTACAATTTTTCCTTTATTGCTTTTTTAATCAATAAATTTAGATGAATAAAATAGATTTATAAAACTCTTATAACAAAAATCAATAGTTTTAAATTTTGAAAATACAACCAAAACAGTAGATAGAAAGATTTGAAGAAAAAAAACAGTCGAACGGACAGACTGTTCTACTTTCCATAAGGCTTAAATATTTGTTGATTGTAAGAGAACTACTTTTATTCAGTGGCGTGCACCAACGATTTACAATTTACTGTGCCTTTATTTCATTTATAATTTAAGGAGTGTTGACATACCTCTACTCCCCATCCCCCCCTCGAACACGCTCATCTAAAGTTTAAAAGAATTTTAATCTTTTAGCATGTCATTGCCTATCAAAAGAAAAGTATGTCCGCATTCTTTAAGTCTTTATGAAAAATGTTCAAAAGACTTGAATTAAAATTTTATTTTTTTCTATAAATAGAGAAAGAAAATAAAAAGATGATTAAAGTCCCTCCACAGATTATGACGTCATACAATAGAATAGCCAATGAGAGGCCAATATACATTGTAATTGACCAATGGTAAAATTTATGCTGGCCTCTCTTTGGCTATTCTAGCGTATGACGTCATAATCTGTGGAGCTGAGGGACTTTTATTATTTTCAGAAAATATTATGAATATAAAACAAATTAAAAAACTCTAAGAACTGTTCAAAGATAATTATAAATAAGAAATAGGTGACGAAAAATGAAGCACCTTAATGACAAACAGAGTTGGAAATACAAAAGTAGCATTGAACATAATTTTGATTTGTGTATTTTAGACTTAAGGAGAGTGTTTGATGACATAATAACCAATAAGATTTTTAAAAAATAAAGATAATTAAAATTTAAATTGTTGACAACATCCATAAAAGCGAAGCTCTGAAATGGAAGGACAAAGGAATATAAGGATTTGTAGAGTGTCAGAACTGAATAAGCAGAATATTAATTAATGAATGAGACTGCATAAAATTGTACGTAAATTGGTTGCAAAACAACTTAAATACATGATACTTTTTTAGGACATACTCACATTTCTATGTCTATGAGACTTGAACGCAACATAGACATATTTGAAATAAGGAAACAAACATCAATGTGCCACTAGAGGCCTCTAGTACATATATAAAGGAATAATTCTAACATTTTTTTTGTTTTCTTTTATAGCAGGAGGATTGGAGGAGCCAGTTGCTTTCGACTATGATTATGAAGTTGAACCAGGTTACAATTTTTTTTATATTAATAATAATTATTTATTTTTATTCATGTCTGTCTTTTAAAACAACTGTGCTAATCTTTTTAATTTCTTATACTGTTCTTTTAATTATTTGTAAACTTTTAAATTATTTCCAAGGAGTCGAAACTGAAGGGGTATAAACAATTTTGTAGAACAAGTTAGTATTAAATAAGTATTATACCATTAAAAAAACTTTGAGCGATGATAAAAATATAATAGCTTTACTAATTGACTGTTAATTTTATAATAAGTTGGAATGGTTGGTATTTAACTAAGGTTCTTTATGATTTAGATAGGGGATAAGGCTATTCACAAGCGGGTATATCAAAAGAGGGCCATTTAACTTTAACCATTTCCGTCTATTCTATTATATAAAGTAATACTTTTTAATCTGAAACATAAGATTTCGATCACTATTGAATTATTTCATTTTTGTAAGCCTTAGGATGGATTTAAACTATTTTTTTGCAAGCTTTTATTTTTTTGAAGACCTGTATGCTAGTGGCGCAACCACTAGTTTTAAATAAAACTCTTTGAACATACAAGAATTTCCCAAATTTATATAAATCCACAATAAATTAGATATGTCATATGTAGCAAGATTTATTTCATAAAGTTCTGGTGTATAAAAACATAATAAATTCTTGAATTTCATAAAGAAAACCACATCCCCCCCTTTAGAATCTTTATAAAATATATAAATAGGGGGAAGGTGGTATTTTGAAACAAGTCAGCATATTATTTGTAAAGCAAAGGTTAGGTTATTAATAGCAAAGTTAGGATATCCTAGTAAGGTTATTGTCCTGCAGGGGCTAGTCTTACGAAACACGAGGTAACATTTAACAATAAAGTTAGAGCTTATGAGCTTTCTAGCAGCTAAGTAAGAAAGCAAAAATTTCTATGTAAAACAACCTTCTGCAAAGTGTTAGGTCTTTGCGATAGTTCTATATAGTAATATACCATTGACTCTATACTCTAACTTTATTCATTTAACGAACTTTAACCCTAATAACTTTTTAAAAATTAATAAAATTAAGACATGGAAAGGGGTTTAGGTGGTCCAGACTTGGTTTTAGGGAAATCATTTTCAATGTTGGTATTATTCTAAAGCCACCTGGCTTTTAAGAATTTATTATGTCATGTAATACAATGTACATAAAATAAAGTAATGCGCAATTATTTACATTCTGTTTTATTTTCTAGAAAAGAATATTTTCTTTTTGACTAGTTTTTCTTTAAATGTAAATTTTTCATTTAAAGAAGTATCTTATTTAAATACTTTTCATATATGGTTATATAATTTTTATTAAAAGTACTTTATTTAGGGCGGAATATTGACGTAACTATAAACAAGTTGCTAGGCTTTCTAAATTGTACCTAGCTCCTACAGGGATCACCATGCAAAGTTTAAAATCGATAGGACAATTCTAACATATATAATTAAACGAAAAAAGCTATCCGTTCCAGACGGACGTACGTACGTACGGACGAACGGACGGACCGACCCTAATTATAGAAAAGCTTCGCTTTTAACAACTACCCTGAAAATATATAATTCATATTTATATTTTTATTTTAGAAGGTGTAATGGAGAAACGAGGGAAATACGACGACAACAAGTAAGTTCCAATGACCAATGATGGGCCAGTCGATATTGTAATTGACCAATGGTAAAATGTATTCTGGCCTCTCATTGGTCATTGTTATTATATGACGTCATAGTGCGTAATAGTGCATATTTGATAGTGCCTAATAAAAAATGACGTCATACAATACCAATGACCAATTAGAGTGTAACTGTATAAATTCCAGTTTCATTAGATAGATAATTCATTAAGTTTTTCAAATTTATTTAACCTAATGAAAAACTTTAAACTGAATTACTTTAAACAAACATTTTTATGTAAAGTTATTCTAGCGACAAACAAGTTTCAAAACTTTCTTTAATTACAAAGTTTTAACACAGAATTTTCTAACCTTATAAGTATTTTTTTTGTGGAAATTTATATTAATTTTCAAAATTAATTTATCAAAACGACAGACAATCACAAATATTTGATACTTCAAAGCAAAGGTTGTAGGTAGATGTTGTCAGCTTTTAAAATAATGACTAAAGGGTTCCAGTACAAACGTAGGAGTCCCAAACGTAGGAGTGGACAAACGCAGGAGTGTTAAAACATTAATTTGATGAAGTATTTCTATACAGATTAGGTTAGGTTAAGATATGAATGTACAAATAAGCCCCCCGCAGGGGTTAGGCATTTTAAAAAGCTATAAGATGGTCTAAAATAGGTTAGATTAGGTTAAGTGTCCACTTCTGCGTTTGTCCACTCCGACGTTTGGGACTCCTGCGTTTGTCGTAGGACCGACCTAAGGGACAACTATTCTAAAAAAAAATATTAGAAACCAATATTGGTCTGTAAACTTAACCTTAAAAGATCGGCGAAGTGTTTATGAGGGAAGGGGGGGGGGGGGTTGAGTTTTCCATTCTATGGTTAAATCAATATCATGTGCTATTTTAAAAATAAGACTATAACTAAATGGAACTTTTTATGGGAAAAAAAAATCAAACATAAAAAGTTATGCATATATCTCCAATAGGAGCTGAGCTAGAAGAGGGACGCTCTATTAAGGTCTTTCTGAGGGCCCGATCTTAAATTTTAAACATACATTAATACTACTGAATCTTTGTCTTTGTAATTTCAATTTATAATCTGAATCTGAACATAATATTTAAATCTCAATTTCCCAATACCTTCTCAAGATTTTAAAATACTGCATATAATTTATATTTTCTAAACAAAGAGAAAATTAAAATAAATCTATCTTTAAACTATACATTATTTGGATGTATTTTTCTATGATATAATGTTGTAATTTTATAATGAAAGGTTGAAAAAGCCTCTATTGTTTGATTTTTTAGGCATAGATAATTAATATTTTTTTGGTTATAACACACTGTAAAGTTAAACTTATTTTTATATGTTTAATTAATTTACCCGTATGGCTTCAAAACCCACTAATAACCCCTGGATTAAAACCTGTTCTTAGCCACACAGAAAAAAAAACATGTATAGCATCGTATTACAGACAATTTTCAACGAACACTAAAATAAAAATCATAAAATTAATGCCCGTTTTGTTTGCCTGGGCCTTGGACCCCTCGGGGCTGACAGAACTGGTTTAATAGTTTTTCAATACAATACCCGCGGAAAGCTGTCTATGATACGATGCAAATAATTATTCTAGGGCCTACGGATTCTGGATTTCAGCACTGAACAAAGCGGGGAACAGTAAACGCTCCATGAGACAAAGACTTTGTAAGTTTTGAAATAATAACAAGGATGACAACATCCATAAAAGCGAAGCACTGAAACGGTAGGACAAACGGACATTAACTCTTGTGAAGTGTCAGAACAAATTATTAATACATATGTCTTGACAAAATTATACGTAAATTTGTTGCAAAACAACCGAATTCTGTTTAAGGACATACTGACATTTTAGGACTTGATTTTAGAGATGCTTCGCTTATAATATTGTACATAGGAATCAGTTCTCCAAAAATCAGACCAATCGGATGATTATATCCCATAAAAAATTGTTGTTAATAAAGTTAAAAAATGAACATGTTTAAAATTAAAGTTGCTACGCTTTCTAAATCGTACCTAACTATTAAAGGAATCACCATGCAAAATTTGAAATCGATAGGACAATTCTAACATGCCTAAATTAACGAAAATAGCTATATGTTACGGACGGACGTACGTACGGACATTTCGAATTATAGAAAAGCTTCGCTTTTAATAACAAGGATGATTATGTATATTAGTAGAGCAGCAATAACATGTTATCATTCTGCTGAACATTGGGCATTTAATCTATAACTTACTTGGTCCGTCAGTCTGTCTTTATGGTTATTTAAGACATTTAATTTCAATATAAATGCATTTTTCTTTGTTGTTATTAAATCAAGATGGCATTTTTATTTTTCTGAAGTATAACTGTAACACTTTATCTGACTGTCTGTCTTTTATTTACTAAGTATATTTGCGATAACTTATATTTAATAGATTCCTCCAATTCTTAACATTTACAAAACAGCATGCTTTATTGCTTCAAGATCCATGTCAGATCTTATATAGGAAATAAATGTCTATATATGAGCTCAAGTTTTCCAAGGAATAAATGTTTAAAACTCATAGTGCTCCAATAATCCATAATAAACTCCCATTGACCAGAACGATATGACCCATTATTTTACTGCTTGAAGAATAAATTGTTTTTTTTTATTTCATGTTGCTATTTAAATTATATTGAAGTATTAAATTTATATTCATAAAACAGAAAATTTAAATTTACAATATAGTAAATAAAAGAAAACTTAGTTTTAAAATAATTTGATACTAGCGATACGTGAGTAATGTGGTCAGATATTGAACTAAAATTTAACAGTTACATAAACATTTTAACCCTTTCAGGACAATAATTTGAAATAAAAAATATCCGGATCCTAAAATATTTTAAAGAAAGAGGAAATACTTTAATACTTTAAACAGGGATAGGACAATGGAAGAAAAAGATTAATATTAAATCTAGCTAATAGCGGAATAATTTTAAACGCCACCTCTAGTACTTTTATATATACAACTGATTTTTTAGAAGATAGATTTTCACGTTTTGATGTTAATTTATGCTTTTTTTTGTTTTTGCCAATTATGGCTGTTATAATCCTTGTTTTTATATTCTGTGTTGTCCCAGATGCAAAGAAATAAATTCAATTATGCCTTGTTTGTTTGTATAAAATTTATATATGTACATACATACACAAGTTTACATAAATTGAGTAGAAAATTTACCATTAGTATGCTGTCTCTTGCATACACACAGGCTTTGAGAAAACAAAATTAAATTATTCTATATTTACTTTACAAAAAGTTGGCTATACGCAAAAAGATTTGTTTATTTTAACATCACTAAACCTCTCTGACGACACTTCAAGACCTCTTGAATTGTTTTTAAGAAGAGGTAAAAATGTAAACGCGACTCTTCGAAGAGAAAGTCTTCGAGGAGAGTCTTCAAGTGTTTTAAAGGTTTTTAAGTATCCACCTTTGCATACACAAAGGCTTTGGGAAAACAAAATTAAATTATTCTAAATCTACTTTATAAAAAGTTGGCTAGAGAGAATACATTTTCTTAAAAGACGTAAAAGTTGGCTCAGGATAATATACTAGTGCAATTTTGTTTATTTTTCTTAATGCAATTAAGTAGCTCTTTTTTATTGACTTTATACAATTTAGAAATGTGCTGACGCTATTGTGTAGCTTGATGTCTGTCTGTCTGTCCCTTAAGATCTCGGTAACCACTGAACCGATCGGATTCTACTCTTCAGGGAATATACCTACTGGTCCTGTGGTGGTTTTAGGCTATTTTCTTGGGGGGTGGGACACCCCCAACCCCTCAAAAACAGAACATCCCCAAACCAATTTTTTTTTTATTTTTTTAATTATTTAAAATAGTGGTGGAGTGGGGGCATCTCCAGGTAATAAAAGATGTAATTATACCTCTTGGGGCAAAGCCCCTAGAGGTTAGGGGCGAACCCGCTAGTGGCTCATAAAATAACAGTCAATGTTAGATATATCCTGCCCAGGGGTGGGGGGGGGGGATCTCTAATACGGGGAGGAAGAAGGGGGGGGGGATCTTATATAGCTTCACTTTAAATGAATTAATCTTTGCTTTTACGGTTACCAACAAATGAAATCTCCCTCATTGCTTAGGTTTATAAACCTAACATAATAAAGATTAGCAACAAAACTATACTATTTAAAAAAGTAGTGTTGTTACTCCATAATCTTTTAAATATTCGCTTGTTTTGATTAGTAGAAATTCTCTTTTTTGAATAATGTTCTCCTTGTTTATAATTCAAATATATTTTTCAGTGTCAGAAAGAAACTGAGAGGCAAGATAGAAAATCAGGCTTTCTATACAAAAAATATCAAAACTTAAAAACAATCCATTTTTTATCATATATTCATCATAACAAACAAAAAATGTCAAAAAAAATCTCTTGGCTTTCAAAAAAGTCCAACTTTTTTCAAACATATCATAAACATGCACTAGATAGATTTTAAAAGTAATAGAAAAAAAGATTTTTAAACATATCTATAGAATTATATTAATATTATATTAAAAAAAAGATATAGTTATTTTAGATTAAAATTTGCTTGAAGATTTAATGTATATGAGAGATATATTGTAAAGAACGATTACTGACAAAACTATAACAAAAAATCTATTTATACTATGTAATAATTTTGTGAAATAAATATGACTGCTTTTTAAAATTGTTTGTATTTCTTCATTTTTTGGATAAGCTACTTCTAACTAACAATCATTTTTTATATAGCTTTTTTTTCCGACTTTTGTTACAGAGTTTAGTTCCTATCTGATAAAGGGAGGAGTAGGTTGCGCTAAAAATCCGTAAAGGTTGTGCGTTTTAAGATAACAACAGTAGTAAAACTATAAAAATTTATGTTAACTTTAAAAAAAATTGTTTTCTCTATAGTTCTTTTCAATAAGAAATACACATATTTCGTGAATATTATCGTTCTACTACTATTTTTAAGCCTAAAACTCACACCTTTACGGATTTTAAGCGCAACCCACGATCCTCCCTTTTTTATTACAGGCTTCTGAAATTTTTGTCTAATAAACTAATTTCTGAGAATCTGTTATTAGGTGTAAGAGACTGGGCGATAATTGATGTTCACCATGATAAACATACCTAACCCGGGTATAGTCCCTTTCGTGGCAACGCTCTTTAAGGGGCGATTTTTCGTTTTTTTCACAGTAGCTTTTCTCCTATTTCTAGCCCCTGCGGGGGGCTCTAACCCTGCGGGGCCAATTGTCTAACCCTATGGGCCAATCACCTTACCTAATATAAACTAAATTTACCTAAAATAACCTATCAAAAATCATTTTAAAGATACGACGAATCACCCCTTAAGGGGCGTTGCCACGAAACGGACTATTCCCCTTACCCCTACTGCAGATTGAAATTATTGGTTGAAAAGTATGGACCAATCAAGATTAAAAACCAAACTTTTTAAGCGAAAGAGAAAATGTATTTATGAACTTTTGGTACCAGCATAATATACAGTCCACTTCATACAAATATTTATATAAATTTTTTTAAAAATTTGTTTTTTTTTAAGAAAAATATACCTGATGATGGGACTTCGAAGGAGTAAGAAAAGTAGGAAAATATTCTAAAACCAAACTTAGATATAAAAATTAAATAGCCTAAAACCATCCATAGGCCTATAAGAAGCTTCCGTAAAATGGGGACCTTGATCAGTTTAGTGGTCACTGAGATTTTAAGCTTCAGACAAAAATATCCTTATCTATAATACAAAGTAGAACGATGTCTGTCCGTCTGAAGCTTAAAATCTCAGTAACCGCTGAACCGATTGGGCTCTACTTTTCAGGGATTATACCTACTGGTCCTGTGATGATTTTAAGCTATTTTCTTGGGGGGTGGGACACCCCCAACCCCCCAAAAACAAAAAATCCCCCATCATTTTTTTTTGTTTTAATGCAGAAGATTTCCTTGGTTCTTTTTTTTTTTTGATGGAGATTTCCTTCGTCCTTTTACGAATTAACCTTAATTTTTTTTGTTCACCTCTTGGGGCAAAGCCCCTAGAGGCTAGGGGCGAAGCCGCTAGTTACTTTATAAAATAGGATACCCCTTTTTATTAGCATCTATGGGCTTTATATTTGAAGAGATATGGAAGGGCAGAAAAAAGCTAAAACCATACTCAGAGTAGTTTATGAATAATGAAATAGCCTTAAGCCATCTCAGGACCTATATAAAGCTTCAATGTAAAGGAAAACCATATCGGTTAAGCGGTTAGCGAGGTTCTTCGCTACAGACAAGCCTCTTTGCCCCAAACCAATTTTTCGTATTTTAGATTTAAAAGATATTTTAACTTGGATGTTGTACCAGATCTTCATTTACTGTGTTAAGTGATACTCACAGTTGGCTGAAATAACGATACCCCCATCCACCTTGTTTACCTTATCCTCTCCCCTCCTTCTGACCAAAAACTGACCAATGAATGAGGTCTATATTATATAGAAAACCAAATTTTCCCCTGTCAACTTATCCACGTATATCCTAATCCATTATTTTTTTCTTTCTCTCAACAGTAGAAAAGATAATAGAATAATAGAAATAGAAAAAGAGAAAATCAGAAAAAAAGTGTTCGGGCATTTATGAGAATTTCTATATTCCAAAAAAATGTCGTAGACAAAACAAATACTATTAGAAGACAATGATTTCCAAGCCCTTTTCCAAGAATCAAATAATTCTTCTATTATTCTTGTTAAAAGCGAAGCTTTTCTATAATTAGGGTCGGTCCGTCCGTACGTCCGTCCGAGATAGTTAGCTTTTATTCGTTAATTTAGGCATGTTAGAATTGTCCTATTGATTTCATACTTTGCATGTTGATTCCTGTAGTAGTTAGGTACGATTTGGAAAGCTTAGCAAATCTATAATCGTTACCAGAATGTCCGTACGTCCATTTTAAACATGCTGATTTTTTTTACTTTTTTGATAAAAATTTTTTATGTGATAAAAACATCCGATTGATCTGATTTTTTAAATTGATTCCTATTACAATAAGGTGCAATAATATGAGTGAAGCATCTCTATACTCAAGTATTAAAAATGTCAGTATGTCCTTAAACAGAATTCTGTATTTAAGAAGTTTTGCAACAAATTTACGTATAATTTTGTCAAACCTTATTTACTAAGTATATTTGCGATAACTTTTATTTAGTAGATTCTTTCAATTTTTAACATTTACAAAACAGCCTGCTTTATTGCTTCAAGATCGGCCATGTCAGATCTATATAGGAAATAAATGTCTATAAATGAGCTCAAGTTTTCCAAGGAATAAATGTTTAAAACTCATAGTGCTCCAATAATCATCATTAAACTCTCATTGACCAAAGCGATAAGACCTTTATTCTATTTGTTTATGGAATGAATAAGGTTTTTCAATCCATGTTGATATTTGAATTACATTGAAGTATTTAATCTTGATTTTATAAACAAAAAATATATGTTCATAATATAGAAAATCTAAGAAAACACTGTTTTAAAAGAATTCGATTGTGGCGACACTTCCGTAGTGTTCAAATATTAAACTAAAATTTAATCATATTAACCCTTTGGTGATGGTAATGTAAATAAAAAATATAATTGAAGAAATCTTTTCAAAATCATTTAAAATATTAAATATTTACTTCTTTCTTTTAGAAAGTAATTGCGAGGGAGGAAAATTGAAATAGATAAATAGTTATGTACTTATAGAAAACTAGCCAATAGTGAGATAGTTATATCGCGCCAACTCTAGTACTTAATATTCTGATTATTCAGTTCAGACACTATACAAGTGTTTTTATGGATGTTGTCATCCTTGTTTTTTACTCTACTTCGGGATAGGTTATGATATATGAGTACAGGGTAGCAAAGCAGGGTTAGGTCACCGCAAGACAGGCCTCGTATTTTCATATTTTGTATATACTGATACTCAACAAAACTTAATGTTCGTCTGTCATATCGTTTCAGAGCTTCACTTTTATGGATGATACTCAACAAAACTTAATGTTCGTCTGTCATATTGTTTCAGAGCTTCGCTTTTATGGATGATACTCAACAAAACTTAATGTTTGTCTGTCATATCGTTTCAGAGCTTTGCTTTGGAGATGCGACCTCCAAATTTCAAAATTCTTTGAACGTACGAACAAGACTCTTACAGAAATGCTTTGCATCTAGTCCACTTACTTATATTCTCTATAAATTTTACACCATATAAAACTCTGATCTAAATAATGATTGACAAGCCATGGTAATTATCGCGCGTAACTCAGGCACAAGATACAATTACTCTGGCTAGCCCTTAGGCACTTTTTATATGTTTTTATGTATTTATTAGTCTATTCTTACCAATATAATACCTTATATGGGTAATATTAGCCTTATCATGGTAATCTGTATGTTATTGAATAATGTTATATGCTTATAAAAAACATTATATCTATTGTTAAAGTAACCATGTAACCATTTTGTACTACTAAGTATGCCTACAGCCATAGCTTCATTTACGTCACAAGTTTAACACACAAACACTTTATTAAACAGACAAGGGCTTAGATCCTGGTAAATAGTTGTTGTTATAGCTTGCACCTCTTAAAATATCTCAGTTATTCATTGACTCCCGAACTATCAAGTTCTCCTGGCTTAAAGGAAATGACTTAGTTGTTTTAGCATGCATTGTAGTTTAAATTTAGGTCCCTTAGTACTTAGCATTAATTGTGCCTAGGTCTTATGCTAGAGATCTAACACTATGCACAATTAAATGCTTTGGACTTAGGGCATTTTCTGTCCAACACTACTTATGTTTATTATATCCTATCCTGTAAATATTTTCATACTTAACTGATTCACTTGTAATGTAAATACACTTTATAAAACCATCTTCCTTCTTAAGTGCTTAATATACTTATATGATATAGATCGAACATCTTAACCAGCCATTTATTCTTAGATTAAAGCAATATAATACTTCGCGTGGGTATTTGTTGAGCTACCACGGGTTCAACCAAATTTGTATTATACTTGTGGGAATAAAAGGAAAAGCATTCTACACTGACGAGCCGACGATGAGAATGTCTATGTGTATTGCAGTAAAAGTAGGATTTTAAGTAGTACTCATAGAAGAGCGATCTCCATGCCATAATATTGGACAAGCGCCCCATTCGCACTACCAGCTTTTATGGATGTTGTCATCTTTGTTTTTAATACATCTTTAAAAAATTATAGAAAATACATGAAGCACCTAATATGTCCAACGAATATGGCATTTTCTACGATTTATTTACACTACCTTTTTTTAACCTTAACATTTTTAAATTGGGTTGGGGGTGTCCAATTCCCCAACAAAATAGTTATAAACCTTTACGGGACCTATGAGAAGCTACCCTGGTAAGGAGAACCCGATCGGCTAACTGGTTAGCGAGATCCTTCGGTACAGACACACAGACAAACATCCTGTTACTTTAGTATAAGGACATATTTTATCTGAGGGATTGTATGAACTCTCTGAAGCCCACACATAATCAAATCTTTCTTCATATATTCTCAATTATTCCAATAAAGGAACAAAAAAAAGAGTTGGTTCTACTGCAGTTCACAGTAAAATATTGCTGGTAACAAATATTGCCAAAAATCTATGAATTTTAAAGGCTGCTAGCTGCCAAACGGCTGAACGTACAGATTATGCCCGCACACTGTTTTAAGCGGCATAAGAAGGCCTACAAATAATCTGGAATAGCCATAAATAAATAATGCATAATTATCTCGCAGTGCAGATAAATGCGCGAAAAAGACCTACTTTACGCGTTTTTTCTTCTGTGAAGCTTTCCCTGTGCATCATTGAATCTTGGCTATTCAAGATTATTTGTAGGCCTTCTTATACCGCTTAAAATGGTGTGTGGGTATAATCTGTACGTTCAGCCGTTTGGCAGTCTTTTTGATTTTATTGATTGTTATTGATTTGATCAGCAACTGCTTGTAAGCCATCATTTCAGAATCTCTACAAACCTGTCCATATCATTTCTTAATTTAAGTATCGAGATCGCTATAAGGTTATTTTTCTGCGGCTTTTCCCCCCTCTAAAAACATACGTTGAAAATAACAAACATCAAAAAATCCCACCCCTCTTATTTTTGAATAATGCACAACCCTTGCAGGAACTCAGAAACCTTTATTACGAGACCTATAAATGCGGAGCCCTAACCTTGTGGGTTTACCCTATAGTCAAAATATCCTAACCTGGCCTAAGATAAACCAAAAACAAGGATGACAACATTCATGAAAGCGAAGCTCTGAAACGGTCGTACAAACAGACATTAACACTTGTATAGTGTCAGAACTGAATAATCAGAATATAAATGAATAAGAGTCAAAGCAAAATTGTGAGTAAATTTGTTGAAAAACTTCTTGATACAGGATAATGTTTATTGCCATACTTACATTTTTATAACTTGATTATAGAGTTGCTTTACTTATAATATTGTACTTTGTTGTCCCAGGAATCAGTATTTTAAAAATCAGAACATTCGGATAATTAGATCACATGAAAATTTGTTGTTACGCTTTCTAAATTGTACCTAACTTCTATAGAAATCACCATGCAACGTTTGAAATTGATAGGCCAATTCTAATATGCCTAAATTAACGAAAAAAGCTAACCATCTCAGACGTACAAACGGACCGACCCTAATTATAGAAAAGCTTCCCCTTAATTTCGATGTATCCTTATGAAAAAGTAACAAGAAAATGTTCTCTATGGAATTAAACCTTCTACAAAAAAAATAAAATATTAAGAGTAGCTTCGCATAGCAAATTTTTTAATGACGTCACTGCAAAATAGTTACCAAATATTTGCAATCTAAATTGATTCATCTTTAAAGTTTATTAATTTCAGCATCTTTTGATTAAACTTCTAAATTATTATTTGTTCTTGGAAAAATTTTATTAATATTTCTAAAGCTAACATTTATATAAAAAAATTATTATAAAATACATAAATTTAAAAAGTTTACATATTAAATTTATTTATAAAATTATACATAAACAATACAAATGTAACTTTATTTAACTTAACATCCATTGCATTTTTTAAAAACTAGCGGCTTCGCCCCTAGTCTCTATGGGCTTTGCCCCAATAGATGATAATAAAAAAAAATTTTAAACTGGAGCTGCAACCACTAATTTGAAACTGTTTTTAAAAAAAATTGAGGGGGATTTTTTTTTTTTTTTTTTTTTTTTTGGGGGGGGGTTGGGGGGTGTCCCACATAACATAGCTTAAAACCACCACAGGACCAGTATGTATATTCCCTAAAGTGTATAATCCAATCTGTTCAGTGATTACCGAGATCTTAAGGGACAGCCGGACAGACATCATTCTACTTTGTATTATAGATAACTGAATAATCAAACTTAATTTGAAAATGGAGGCAAATGTAAATAATATTTATCCTATTATTTATTGGGGTCACTTAATGAGACAAAATTGTTTTCTTGTAAAAAATCCTCCAAAATCAAATAAAAATATACAAAAATTAAACAAAATTTTATGTTAATAACGCTTATATGATTTATTTAATTTTTGTAGATTTTTTATACTATTTTCTAGGATTTTTTACAAATATAATTTAGCCTCACTAAGTGCCCTTATTTTTTTATAAGGTTTTATAACTATTTTGGGGGAGGGTAACACCACCCTCCCAATAGAAATCACAAAAAATCTATTTTTTTACTAGATAGTATCGTAGAGACTTGAACGCAACATAGATAGATATCGTAGAAATTTACGTATTATTTAAAAAAAAAAAATTTAAAGTGCCACTAGAGGCCTCTAGGAGCGTAGCCGCTAGTAGTTTTCATATTGTATAGTTCCAATCAATACAAGATAAATTCCTAAATGTTTATAGACCAATTCTTATCTATAATACAAAGTTAGAATGATGTATGTCCGTCAGTCTGTCTGTCTGTCCGTCAGTCTGTCTGTCTGTCCGTCTGTCTGTCCGTCCATCTGTCCGTCCCTTAAGATCTCGGTAACCACTGAACCGATCGGATTCTACTCTTTAGGGAATATACCTACTGGTCCTGTGGTGGTTTTGGGCTATTTTCTTTGGGGGATGGAACACATCCAACCCCCCCCCCAAAAAAAAACAAAAAAAATTCCCCCCATTTTTAAAATTTTTTATTTTGCTGAAGATTTCCTTGGTCCTTTTACGAATTTCGCCAAAAACAATTTTTGATCACCTCTTGGAGCAAAGCCCCTAGAGGCTACGGGCAAAGCCGCTAATGATATTTATAAATCTACACAATAATACTATACAGCTTCGCTACTGTTTTACATTGTATTGATTGTTTAAAATCTGTGGAATATTGGTTTTCTGTACACTCTAACTTCATCAAACAAATCTCCTCTAGCGCGAGGCCTGAAATTGAATATTTTGTAAAAAAAACACTGAAATCCTTATAATGAAGTAACATGATGTATGTTTGTACTGAAGGATCTCGCTAACTGCTGAACTGCCTCAGTCGTGTTTTAGCCATCTGTATCCACCGAATTTTAATTAGCTACAGTCTTAGCTGCGCGGCATTCTGCAAGTAGCAAAACATTGTTCTGTGAGGTAGCCGTAATTATAGAAAAAAATCGGATCATGAAAAAAAACGAAGTATCGGGTTTCGTCTCATTTTCACAGTAGTTTTTGATGGGTTATTTTAGGTTAGGTTAGGTAAATATTAATGATTAGCTTTCTTTCCATGATCCAAAATTCAAATAAATCAAAATATGTTACCTTACAATTTCAAGAGGCGGAGTTGGTTCCGGATCAAAATTCAAAGGAGGCGGGGACATTCTAAATTTTGTATAATATTTTTTATCAATGAAATATATCAATTCGGTCTCTATTGATATACATTTATACATTATGGAAGGTTGTTCATTAAGTGCAGTCAATAATTTTTTTTGGGTGGAAAATGGTTGCAGCTACTTTAAAAAAGGTAGTTAAATAATAATTAGTTTATGAAAAAGTAATTTTATGGTAAAAGGTCCATCTAAATCACATTTGTTACTTGTTTGTAGTTCAAAAATTTTCTTAGAGTGACATTTTCATTTCGAAGACGACATTATTATATTTATAATATACGCAGCATTTATAACAACTTTAAAATCATCGTTACGTGACAACCAGTGGACGGATTTTAGATTGGTCAACGTATTTGAATTTATTACGACCAGGACTATTTTTTTGCCACCTTGGCCGACTAAATCGGCCAAGGAATAACCGGCTACGGTATTTTTAAATTTTACTTCTATTTTATGCAATTATTATCATGTCTACAACTTTAAAAACATCGTTACGCGACAACCAGTGGACGGATTTTAGATTGGTCAACGGATTTGAATTTATTACGACCAGGACTATTTTTTTGCCACCTTGGCCGACTAAATCGGCCAAGGAATAACCGGCTACGGTACTTTTAAACTTTACTTCTATTTTATGCAATTATTATCATGTCTACAACTTTAAAATCACCGTTACGCGACAACCAGTGGACGGATTTTAGATTGGTCAACGGATTTGAATTTATTACGACCAGGACTATTTTTTTGCCACCTTGGCCGACTAAATCGGCCAAAGAATAACCGGCTACGGTATTTTTAAATTTTACTTCTATTTTATGCAATTATTATCATGTCTACAACTTTAAAATCACCGTTACGCGACAACCAGTGGACGGATTTTAGATTGGTCAACGGATTTGAATTTATTACGACCAGGACTATTTTTTTGCCACCTTGGCCGACTAAATCGGCCAAGGAATAACCGGCTACGGTATTTTTAAATTTTACTTCTATTTTATGCAATTATTATCATGTCTACAACTTTAAAAACATCGTTACGCGACAACCAGTGGACGGATTTTAGATTGGTCAACGGATTTGAATTTATTACGACCAGGACTATTTTTTTGCCACCTTAGACGACTAAATCGGCTGAGAAATAGCCGAATACGATATTTTTAAACTTAACATGAAGAAAATTTGGGCCGATTATGTTCATCGGCCGAATCCGGCCGAAGTCGGCCGATTTCCGGCCGGCCGATAACGAAAACAGCTTGCTAATAATGTTCCAATTTGGTTACACTTTTAAGGGAAGGTTTATAAATGTCTTAGGGTTGGTTTTAGGCTTTGTTCCTGACCTCCATCAGACTCCCCAATAGGATAAGGATCAAACAACTAATATTCTAATATTATAGCTTCTAAAATCCTTATTTCTGAACCGATTTTTAAAAAATAAAGGTCTAGCAGCACAGTTATGGGACCTGGAAAACGATTAAAGCAATCGTTATATGCGTGGATTGAATCATAACAAAGATATTAAAAACCGCATGAAGATTTAGGGTTAGCAGAGTTATAAAATTAAAAAAAAAATTTAGCTCAAAGATATAAACTTTTCAGATAATTGGCAATTAAAATCCTTATTTGTATCATAAAAGGTAATAGCTGCACAATCATTCCAAATGTTATAGCCATTTTAGAGAATATTGACTGCACTTATTGTTCATATAACTCTAAAATAGATTTAAAAAACAAAAGAACGACCTACAAGAAGCTGATACCTAAACAAGATTCATTTGAAAAATAAATAGTTCAGCAGTTTAAGAGATCTTATTTGTTATACACACATCTATATAGTTTAATTTAGACTACCAGATTCGGAATTAGAATATGGGGGCTCAATAATAAAAATGAAAAAGACTATCCCTGGACCTAAATGAGGCTTCTCTAAAATAAGTGATCAGTAGACAGCGAGATCATAACAGACAAAAAACAAACAAGAAATATTGATACTTGTTTAGCCTTTAGCCTCTAGGGGCTTTGCCCCAAGAGGTTTTATCAAACTAATATTTCGTGTTTTAGATTTTAAAGAAAATTAAAAAAAAAATTGGGGGGGGAATTTTTTTGGGGGGTTAGGGGTGTCCCACCCCCCAAGAAAATAGTTATAAACCTTTCCGGGACCTATCAGAAGCTACCCTGTAAATGAGAACCCGATCGGTTCAGCAGTTAGCGACAAACAAACAGACAGACAGATAGACAAAAAAACATCGTTCTACTTTGTATTATAGATATTGAAGCATTATTTTTTTTACCTAAATATCTTTTCAATAAGAACTTTATTGTACATCTTATTGGAGTTTGATTTTTGATTTATCTGTTGGCAAAACAGAGATTTATCATACAATTCAAGATAATTGCACTTTTGACTGTGATAACTATAAATACCCAAATCTTCGGCTAATGAAATTTATTGTTTAATTTAACCCACATATCCCTAACATAAATTAATCATTAATATCTCATTTTTCTAATTGGCTTGCGAAAATAAATTTCACGATTTACAACAAATTATGCCCTTGAAAGATTTTTTAAGGAGTTGACTTTTAATAGTTATTTCTCGCATCGTATTTTAAACGGCTTTCCGCGGATATAGAATGTACAATTATAAGATTAAAACCAGTTTTTTAGCCCCTAGGTGCCGTATGCACGAGCTAAAAAACTGGTTTTAATCTTATGATTGTACATTTTTATATTCGTAGAAAGCTGGATATAATACAATGCTAGACATAGTTTTTTCTTATGGACGAGAACCGGTTCCTATCAACCGGATTCGAATGAATACGAGAAAAATTATTACTTGATCAAGAACAATTTACAAGGTTATTGTTTCCACTAAATAACATTAAAAATGCAGCTAGGTTCCAAACGGCTGGCAGAACAGTCTTTTTCCGCACTTTTAACGGTTATAAATCTATCTCAACAATAACATTTATAAATTAGTAACTACTGCTGCTTCATAACGAAATATATTTCAAAGAAAAAAATCTTCATTATCAATCGCATCTTTTAGTGAAGTGAATCAAGCAAATATAGCTTGGTCAGTTTAGTCTTTTTCCGGATACCTATGGCACTGGAATTGAAAGCTCCCCAATGAAATGTAAAAAATTAGATATTAATGATTAATTTCTGTTAGGGGTAAGTGGATCCAATTAAGTCATAACTTTTTCACTAAAAAATCTGAAGTCATTGGCCGATAAATTGATGTAAATCCCCAATATTGATAAATGACTCCTTCTGTAGATTACAATTAATGGTTGAAACGTTTGGACACTCAACTTAATGACCCAACCAATCAAAGTTTAAAAAAATTCCAGCATTTTGTAAGCCAACGAATAAGAAAACAACCACCTGAAAAAAAATCTCAAATCCTAATATCTTTATTTCCTGAGTTTGGTTGGTAAATGAATGATTATTGAAGGAGGTTTCCAATCCTTGAGTACAAGTGTAGAGTATTGGCTCTTCCTGATTGATAATTTTATGGTTGTTCAACAAAGATTTTGAAAAAATATTTTGTTCTATGACTACAATTAAATATCTATGAAGGAACCTATCCCTAGCTTCTAGTAGATGGTTAGTTTTTGTGAAAAATGTCTGTGCATTTGCATATCTACCTTTTAATGCATTTAGGCTTATCTCGTATGTTATGGTGTATATTATACTATTAAGCATTTTAATATCTGCTTTTTTCAGCCCTTTTGCATTTTAATTGGAGAAATAAAATTTACTTTTAACATCCAACTAAACCTAAGACTAAAGAGGGTGCAATGTCAACGAAATATATTTCAATAAATAACTAAGAAGTATCAAAGACTTTTTCACTCAGTGAATTTATCAAATAAAATTTAATATTGTTATGTAAGAAATAAGCCTATAAAATATTTCTTTAATTATACTTTTGCCTGTTCGACTTTTTGATAATTTTTCAATGAGCTACTTAGGAAAGTTATAATCACTGTTTCTATTTTCTCAAATGACAAATGGACTTTTTAAAATTTGTTGATGACCCTGCCTGTTTGAAATCTGGATTCAGAGCACGTTCCTTCCCTGCCAGATTCACCTACCCAACATCAAAACAAATTGATATCATCTTTTTAAAACACATCTATTACAAAGATTAATACATGTAGAAAGTAAGGTAAGGTTTGTATTAAAGAATAATAAAAGTTAACCCTTATGTTTCTGTGTGTATGGAGAAATTTCGCTAACCGCTAAACCAATATGGTTCTTTTTTACTTTAAATATACTCATAGGTCCTTGGAAGGTTCATATTTATATTGAGTGTGGGTATCTCCACCCTCTGATGATAGATAGCCAACTAAAAGGCTTCTTTAAGCATCTAGTGTTACATAAGGCAACATAGAAATTAACCATTTTTCAGGAACATAAGGTCTGTAATACTCCACTTCAAATGAGATGGATAATCCCTCATTTTTATGACGTCACAAGACTTTTTTCAGCTTCTTTTCTAGTGATAGTTTTCGATGGCACTTTACTTTCTTTCATTCTTTTGTAGATGTTGTGCAAAACTTTTAATTTTCTTTTTGCATTGCTAAAATTCTTAAAGTAAAAACTAGAAATCATTTACCAAATTGCTTCTTTTGTAAACTATTTAATTAGTTTTCTCGTATTCCTTCGAATCCGGTGGATAGGAACCGGTTCTCATCCATACGAAAAAACTATGTCTAGCATCGTTTTATATCCAGTTTTCTACGAATATAGAAATGTACAATCATAAGATTAAAACCAGTTTTTTTAGCCGATGCCTCCGGCACCTCGGGGCTAAAAAAATAGTTTTAATCTTATAATTGTACATTCTATATCCGCGGAAAGCCGTTTATAATACAATACGAGAAATATCTATTATCTAACTCTAAATATAACTTTTAGTAGTGAAGATAATCTATAAATGATATATGGCCGTCTGATCACCACTAAGTAAAATGATTAAGGAAAAATATATTTTAAAAATAAACATTAACGCTTAGATTTTGATGAAAAGTTAGTTATGAACTCAGTCTCAACATTTTTAGACAAAGCCCAAATTGTGTTAAAATTATGAGGGAGATGAGACGAGAAATGAGCAAGAAAACCCCTAAAAAAGAGATGGATAATCCCTCATTTGTATTACGTAACATAAATCATTTTTGACACAATTTCAATACAATTTGGGCTTTGTCCACTTTTACACTTTGCCGGGGGGGATGAAAAGGATTAATTAAGAAATAGAAATAATAAATTATCTTTTTAGCATGCTTGAAAGACCGACAATCAAAGACGGTTGTATACTGGATGCTGTTTGAAAAGGGATATCTTTGTAAAAAAAAGGCAGTCTATTTCAAATAGCAGCCCTGAAAACTTCAAATTAAATACTATTACCTAAAAACACTATGTAGAATAAGTTGTACATATGTGTCACAATTATTTTTATGCAGGTCGTTCTCAAACTCAATGCCCAGTTTTAGAGAAGCATTGTCAAGTTGAGCTGATGAAAATGGTTCAGTTAGATTTGATGGTGTTTGGGTTGACCCATAGTTGATCTATTTAAAAAAAATTGATCATTTATACTTTACAAGGACAATGGTGTCCATTGGTTAAAGTAGGTTTGAATTAAAAGTTAACAATAGCTTGTATGAAAACAAAAAAACATTATTTTAAAAAATAACTTAAACGGAAATTCAAGAAAATATATAAACTATAAATTAAAAAAAAAAAATAAAACCTTGTATATTTAACATAGGGTAGCTGCGTTATTATAAAATTTATAGGGAATTCCTAAGAACTAGGGTTTTATTGTTTTTTTTTTTATAGTTCTCTATCTTTATGATAAGGTAACCCAATTTAAATTATATGGGAATCGGTCTCAAAAAAAAAATAGTTACTTTTAGTTTTTAGGGTCAATTTATGTAATGTCTATGTTTTAATGCTTTTAACAAATAAAAGTGTAAAAAACAAATGATATTATGCTAATAATATGACAGTGTTAGTGTGATAAAATATAAGTTACAATTTGCAAATCCTGAAACTAGATACCGCAAGAATTGCATAAAATATATATTTGCCAACATCTGGTAGTGACACTGATTTGATTTACTCTCTATAAACTTGGTATGTGTGTTTATAGAAATAATATTTTCTTTGTCTAGCATATGTTCATTTTACATTTTTTGATTTTCATTTTATTGATACAATTTATTACTTTAGGGACCTAGAGGTATTAGTGCAGAATAAAGTTTTGTAATACTTATGGATACATATGTAAGTATCTTATAAAAGTTGGTAGAGCGAAGATTTACATAATTTGACTACTTAATATTTAACTATTGCTAGTACCCTAATAGCTTGAAGTGAATAAATTCGTGTTAATTTTTTATTTCATTCTACTTATCTCTTGTTTCCTCTTTTCTTAAATAACAAATTACTGTTTTACTTCCATTGCTGCTCTACTAATGGACATAATTGTTCAAATTTGTCAAATAAAATTATTTTTTTTTGTCGGTAAATAATGAAAATTAAAAAAAAGTAATTTTTTCGACACGTCTACTGAAGATACATATTTTGTTTAAGTCTAGTTACTCTATGAGACGTCTCTGTCCGTCCACCTAATTGTCTGAAGTTAGTTATATATTTAAGTTTTTGGTAACCGAAATTATTGCGTTAAGAGGATTATTTTTTTAACAAAAAATTACTATGTTCCCCTAATTTTTATTGTTAGTTGCTTCGCCTCTAGTTTATAAGTGTTGTATTTTAAAGAGGGCGGAAGAAAACAATAAAATTAACTAAATAAATCTACGAGCTTTATGTAATTTTCCTGAAATGAAGAACTCGATCGGTTAAGTGGTTCAGTCAGTTATATATAGAGGGCATAACATTTTATTTCACATTTTGATATTATCGTTATAAATAAAATCACTATATATGTTACTTTGAAATATTATGGATATTGTCGTTCTTGTAATAAAAATGTCTGGAGACACTGTTTTATGATGCAAAATAAAGAAAATATGCCATTTTCATTTAAAATAAATGTCTATTACAATGTATGACCAACTGAGACTTTAGATATTTTGAACAAGAAAAGTTTTGTAAGTAGTAGACTAGTTGGATCTACTGCAGTTCACCGTAAAATATTGCTGGTAACGAATATTGCCAAAAAACTATGAATTTTAAAGGCTGCTAGCTGCTAAACGGCTGAACGTACAGATCATGCCCGCACACTGTTTTAAGCGGCATAAGAAGGCCTACAAATTATCTGGAATAGCCATAAATCAATAATGCATAAATATCTCGCAGTGCAGAGAAATGCGCGAAAAAGGCCTATTTTACGCGTTTTTTCTTCAGTAAAGCTTTCCCTGTGCATCATTGGATCTTGGCCTTATTTGTAGGCCTTCTTATACCGCTAGCAGCCTTTAAATTTCATAGATTTTTGGCAATATTCGTTACCAGCAATATTTTACCGTGAACTGCAGTAGATCCGAATAGTCTATAAAAATAGAAATAAATACTACGTTTAATCATTATTGTACCCAAAGTTTTAAAAAAATGGTTCTCTATTTGATTAGCTTAAAAACTTTGGGTACTTTTATAAAATCTTGATTGATTGGGCGAAACTAGGTGTGTCCAAACCTTCTAACTAAAAATCTAAGTCTACAAAAGGGTGGTTAATTTTGTCATTATTGGGGACGTAAATTTCTACATCATTCTTTGACCTATCCTTTTAGATCTCTAAGTTATAAGAACTTAAAATAATATTCATAAAATGTGCTAAATATATTTCTTTAAGAATGTCTGTATGTCTACTTTTATGTAGATGTTTGTTTAGCTTGAAGGCAAAAAGTGCAACCACTCTACAATTAAAATGTTCTTTTATAGTAATAATTGACGGCAGTGACAGAGTATGATAACAACTACAATACTGCTTTTAAAAGTTGAATCAATATTTGGTTTCAAAAATCTATATGTTCTGCACATTTTGAACAGTAAACCTTTTTTATATACATATATATTTGAGAAACCAGAATACGTGCAGATGTTTATGGTAGTTAGAAAAAGTTAAAACAATGCAAATAAATAGCAATGGACATTAACCATTCTTGTTTTAACAGCAGCTGTTTTTAGATTGTTCAGCCAAGTAGAAAGAATATTCAAATATATTCCAAATATTCTATGCAATTTTGATTTATTGTTCTAAACTTCCAGCCAAAGTTAAGGAAGTTAGAAAAATATTTTCACAGTTTAAGAATAAAAAAAGTTTTTCCTAAAAAAATCCTTTTATAAATGTTCGTTTTTTGTTAATTTTAAAATATACTTCATGTACGTTGAAATGATAAAGTTTAGAGCTTCGGTAAATAAAGATTTTTATGATTGATTGATTAGCCATAGTTTCTTAGGGTTTGGACCTAAGTAGTCATGGAGTAGGTTGAGACACATTTGTATAGCCACTAGGGCTATCAAGCTCCACGTTCAAGCACATTATGACTTGACCCGCTATCTCCTGAGAGCTACTTATTATTACCTCACCCTCGCCGAGTATGGCAGGTGTCCCAAATTAAGTCACCGTAATGAATGACGCTCTCTGCAGAGGAGCTTGGGATAAGGGAAGTACTGATATTATGTACGTGACTATTAAGTATCCAAACTTACTCAATAATCCCCTTCTTACACAACCAGGGGAAGTTGTGTGATTATTATTGAGAAAAGAAATTCGAGTCAACACATGGAAAATTAACTCAAACTCTCACCACCGTAGCACAGTGTGTTACCAATGAGCCACGACGCCCCTTAAGATTTTTATAAGAAAGTGTTTGGTTCTTATGTATATATGTGTATCAAATGATCTCACTATCCGCTGGACTGTTTCGCTCTTGCTCTAGCATCTTTGCTTGACACATCCATATGCTTAGAAGAATCGAATGTTTAAATATATTCTTGTATAAAAATACTAGGATCTCTCAGGGAGTAAGGGAGGGGACAATGGATCGAATATTCAATTTTTAGGAGTCTCAGACTTTGGGTACTGGCTTAAAGGGAATGTGCAAGAATTTAACAGTTTCTGACTGACTTTGGGTCCTAGAGCACAGAATGCCGCTAACTCGTTTGTTAATTTTGAATTTTGCAGACAAGTATCAATAAACTTAATTTGTTATGATGTGGCTGGTTTTAACAATTTTTTCTCTCCAGAAAATATCAGTTTATAGATAAAAACTTTATTGTTTAATAAACAATTTAAGAATCCAATTAAATTTTGGGTTATGGGGCTATGGGTTGAATGGGTCCCAGGGAGATTTTTCTAGTTATTAATTACATAATGGTTACGTCAGTCTGATGTGCTGGTAATATAATTTTCAAATGAATGCTTTTTTTCTTGGAACTTTCTTCTTATTTTATTGTTTTCTGTATTGTATTAACTCTCCCTTTATAATTTCCTTCATATTGTCTAGATTATTCTGGATTTCATAGTCTTTCAGCGATAACTCTTAAATTGAATTAATTGCCCATTGTCCCCTCCCTTACTCCCTGAGGATCTCTACCTATGTGTGTGTTTGTAGCGAACGATTTTGCTAACGGCTTAACCAATTTTACATTGAAGATTCTCATAAGTCATAGGTAACAGGATGTTTGTCTGTGTATCTGTGTGTCTGTACCGAAGGATCTCGCTAACCGTTGTACCGATCGGGTTCTCCTTAACAGGGTAGATTCTCCTAGGTCCCAAGAAGGTTTATAACTATTTTGGATAAGGGTACCACCACCCTCCCAAAACAAATAACTATATCCCTAATTCTTTCTACCTCTTCTTTGTAAAAATAAAAATAAAGAGTTGGTAGATCGACTTCTTAATCCCCCTTTACATCAAGTGGTCCTGAGGCCTCTAGAGGCATGGCAACTATACTGTGAGAGTGTAAAATACCACCGAATAACGTTTGTCGTTATAGGTTGAACAGTATATGTTTTTAATATGAGTATTTGTCGAAGGAATGAGTTTCTACATATATAGAGTAGCTATGCTACTATTATAAAATTATTTGATGATCAATTTCCTTGTCCATGACAGGTTGGCTGAGGTCAGGCGAACAGGGCGGTGACATGCGCAGCGACGATTCTGAAACAAAAGGAATATTACCGAAACATAAATAAAAAATAGAAAGCAGCTATAGCCCCTAGAGGCCTCGAAGTTAAAAGGAAGTTAGCTTTTATTTCATTTTTGTTCTCAACGGAATTAAAAAATGAGAGGTAGGATTTTTGTCTAGATGCGATTTTTCTTTAGATCTGTTGGAGGTACCCCTAAGAATTATAAAGCTTTACTGTAAATGAAAACCTTATCAGTTCAGTGGTTAGCGATTTCCCGAAGAAACTCACACAGACATGCATCCTGTTGCTTTAAATAAAAGACTAGCGGATTTGCCCCTAGCCTCTAGGGGCTTTGCCCCAAGAGGTAATTAAAGAAAAAAAATAATTACCTCTGGAGATACCCCCACAAATTTTAAATGATAAAAAAAATTTGGGGGATCTTTTTCATTTCTGGGGGGGTTGGGGGTGTCTCTACCCCCAAAAAAATAGCTTAAAACCACCACAGGACCAGTAGTTATATTCCCTGAAGAGTAGAATCCGATCGGTTCAGTGGTTACCGAGATCTTAAGGGACGGACAGACGGACATACAGACGGAAAGACAGACGGAAAGACAGACGGAAAGACAGACGGACAGACAGACGGATAGACAGACGGACAGACAGACAGACGGACGAACAGACATCATTCTACTGTGTATTATAGATAATGTGTCTTCGATTAAATGTATAATATTATCATTGTTTATTGTTATGTTATCCACTTCCTTTTTGCAGTGCATAAAAGTTTTTATTACATAATAACAATTAGCTGCTTATACATTTGTGTTTGCATAATTTTATTTGCCATATCCTTCCGTTCTTTAAGAATAACTAGCGGCTACGCCCCTAGAAGTCTCTAGGGGCACTGCACTGGTAGAAGAAGGAAAAGGCGACCTCATTCTATTTTAAATTTAAGTTTCAAAAGAGTTATAAAAATTATTTTTTGGGGGAGAGGGGGGGGGGTGAAGACAACCTCTCGAAAAATAGTTTAAAACCTTCCCAGGACCTATAAGAAGCTTCACGGTAAAGGAGAACAATATCGGTTCATCGGTTAGCCTTCGGGACAGACAAAAAACGCTTACTACTTTATATAATAGGGTATTGTCCATAAGTAGTTTTATAGGAAAATAAAAGTATAATAACCGTACGTCCGTCTGTCCATCCAACTGTATACACAGTATACATATACATATTTGTTCTGCTTTAGTGGTTTTAAGCTACTTTGCAAGAGGTATACATCACAAAAAAATTGGAAAAATACCAACAAATAAAATTAAAATCATATGAAAGAGGGTAGGGCTGAAGCCAGTAGTAATTAATAGGATCCTACCAATGAATATAGGAAATACGTGGATAAATTGACAGGGAAAAATTTGTAGTCAATTTAGCTTGCTGATATGGACATCATTTATTGGTAAGTTCGTCCACCCAGTAAGATGAGTATGGGTAAAGGGGGTGGATGAGATTATTTCAGCCAGCTGCTGGCATCACATTATCAGAATACATGAAAATCTGGTGCAACATCTAACTAATAATATATATATCGATTAACCTACCCAGGGGTAGCCATTCTAACCAACAATTCTACAAAAAAAATCACGAAACCTTATTCAATATCTGGTGGTATGTTTTGTTTTTGTCATGTAAGTGAAGAGGGGTGGGAAAGAAGGGGAGGAAAAGGGGAAGGGGGTTGTGGGAAAATTTTCCTTTAGAGTTGTTTGTCAAAATATTATTACCTTGTCCCTGTCTACCGACTTATCCTTATAAAGTATTTACATATGTAATGAAAGAAACATTACCACAACATCTTATCATAACAAACAAATAGATGAATATGTAAACTCGGGGAGTAAGGGAGGGGACAATGGATCGAATATATTCAATTTTTAGGAGTATCAGACTTTGGGTACTGGTTTATAGGGAATGTTCTGACTGACTGTGTACTAGCGCATCAAATGCCGCTTTTTTTTCTTGGAACTCAATTCTTATTTTATAGTTTTCTAAATTTTATCAACACACCCTTTACAATTGTCTTCAAATTTTCTGGATAAATCTGGATTTCATGGCCTTTCAACGAAATCTCTTAAATTGAATTAATTGCCCATTGTCCCCTCCCTTACTCCCTGATGTAAACTACATTTTAATAGCGCAGCTTCTCTATAACTTATCGTGTAGGTCCATCCGTATGTCACTTTTAAAAGGTGATTTTGCATACAAGGTTTTCGGACTTTTATATTTTTGTTAAAATTTTATAAACTTAATTTTACTTAGTTTTTTTGTTTTATTAACTTACTATCTTTTTTTAAAGAATAACAGTTTACTGTTATTTTTCATAATTTCTTAATCGGTACAACTTATAAAGATAATTGCCATTGTTGTCTTGTATTTTGAAATCCAGTTTTTTGGTTGAAGGTAAGCCGGTTAATTGGTCATTCACAAAAATGTTAATATCATTCTTAGAAAAATATTTTGTATTCAAATTTAGATTTTCAACCGTTGCTTAACTTAAAAAAATATTTATTTATAAAACAAATATATTTTGTCCCAATAATGTAAGTTATTGCAAAGCACATAAATAAAAAGGTAAAATACATTATTGTATCTTCAAAATTTTGAATTATTTATTTTGATTTATTATGCTGGTTTTAACTATATGCGAACTAAGCATGTAAAGTCTGTAAATTTTTTATATGCTCATGCATATAGCTATAACTATGTGAAAACTGAACTATGATAGTTCTAGTATTTTCAACAATTTTCCATGAAATAGTAAGATATCTCTAAACTGATTACTTATGCTTGTAAATAAGCTGTTTCAGTATCTTAGATCATAAAAGATCTGTTTTGTAAGCATATTTCAAAGAATTATGGCTATGATCAAACATAGGAAAAACTTTATATTTATTCATTTGGATGCTACATGACCCAGCACTGGTAATTTATATTATGAAGGAAAAACAAGATTGTTTGTAAGCATTATTAATATCAAAACACAGAGTATGAATATTTGGTATAAACAGATGCAGCCACTATAAAACTTTCTTTAATATCTTTCGGTGTATAACATACATAAATAATTTGTTTCAAAATGTAGGCTGTTTTAAATATTTTTTTGCTTACATTTAACTATTAAAAGATTCATAAAGCAATTGGTTACAGTTTGCAGTTCACGGTAAAACATTGCTGGTAACGAATATTGCCAAAAATCTATGAGTTTTAAAGGCTGCTAGCTGATAATCTGGAAAAGCCAAGATCCGATGATGCACAGGGAAAGCTTCACTGAAGAAAAAACGCGTAAAATACGCTTTTTTCGCGCATTTCTCTGCACTGTGAGATAATTATGCATTGTTGATTTATGGCTATTTCTGATTATTTGTAGGCCTTCTTTTGCTGCTTAAAACAGTGTGCAGGCATGATCTGTACGCTCAGCCGTTTGGCAGCCTTTAAATTTCATAGATTTTTGGCAATATTTGTTACCAGCAATATTTTACCGTGAACTGCAGTAGATCCAAAATTGCTATACTGGTGCCCAACGATTTATAAACATATTCTCTTATTCATCCACTTAGAAAAACTTAGAGTTCTGAGATGCCGCATCCGACGCTGGACTCCAACAGAATGTCGTCTTGAAGACCCTTTGGTATATGGGAGATAGGGGTGAGGAATGTCATTCATGAACGACTGAAAAAAGGACAAGAGGAGACTCCGATACACTTGGCATTTTAACAAATCCTTATTGGTTAGTTCAAACTAAACTTTTACAAATTAATTAATCATCATTAGGGTGTATATAAATTTATCGCCAATTGTCTTATCCCTTAAAATCCCTGAATGGTAACGCCGTTATGGATGTTGTGACCCTTGTTTTATGAATGTTTGACCTGTAGGGTAAACAAGAAATCTATGATTTATGCAAAACCCTAATTCATTATACATCATGTTATTCAATTTTTACTTTAGACGTAAATATTGGTATTTTTCTACACATAAACCTAAACATACTTTTTAGCCCTTAACCCTTCGGACCTTTTTCGGTCGAGGAGGGGGGGGGGGGGGGCACTCAACGACCCCATATTATCTCAGTTCCTATTAGAGCTATTTTTTGTGCAAGTTTCTGTTTGATAATAAATTTACGACCTTTTTAAGTCTAAGTCAATTTTCGCTTCCTTCACCCATTTATTTAACAACCTTTGTTTTTAGATGATAAATTCACTAGGTGATAAAGTCTTTGATACTTCCCAGCTATCTATTGAAATATATTTCGGTGGACATTGCACCCTCATCAGTCTTGAGTTTAGTTGGATGTTAAAAGTAAACTGGAAGGGATTTTTTTAGCAAGAGACTATATCAGCAGGGGGGGGGGGTGTTTAAAATACATTGATATACATGAATTTTAATATTTAACATTTTTATATGAAAAAAACTATTTTCTTTTTTTATTAAATTATCATTCAAAATTAAAGCTTACTTTTATAGATGAAGTATTTAGAATTAGGTTATGCTGCATAGATACTGTAGAATAAAATTAGTATTTAGAAGTCAAGCTTTTATACATTTTAGGTTATTTTGAAAAAACTATTTTATATATGGGAGTAAGCTATCATTTACTATATCTATTATAGTACTCCAAAGATTTTTAAAGAAGTAAATGTTTATACATAATTATGATAATAAAAATTTTTCTTATAAGTTTAGGTCTTGTAAAATAAAAAAAATTTTAATTGCTATTAGCTATCATTTACTATATCCATTATATTGACAAAAGATTTGTATTTAAGAGTTAAACTGTTTATATATTATTATTGATAATCAAAAAAAAAACATTTTAAAAAAAGTTTTTGTGGAAAAGGTTCTTTAATATTGGAGTTAGTTATCATTTACTATATCTATTATATTTCCAAAAATATTTTTTAAAAAGGAGATAACTCTAGGTATATACATAAATATGATAATAAAATTTAAGTAAAATTTTTTAGGTCTTGAAAAATAAAAAAAATTATTTTGCCATTAGCTATTATTTACTATATCCGTTATATTGACAAAAAAACATTGAGCAAATTGTTGGAAAATTTCTTTTAAAAAAAATGAATTAGTTCATATTTTCATTTATTGTTTTATTATGTAAACTAAAAGAAGTTTTTTTAAAAAATGTTGCTGTACAAACAAAAAGTGTAAAAAATTAATTAGCTAATCATTTTCTAATTCTATTATCTATTATTGAGGCCAATTGTTTTTGTGTTGAATAGATTGATACATCTTGCCTCCTTAATTTTTCTCTCGGTTTCTCCTTCATATTTCAGAACATGTAAAATTGTAACTTTCATGTTGTGATTTGGTTGTTGGAAATGTTGTCCTGTTGTCGTGTTTTTGTTATTTGCTATGTATCTTAAATGTTCGCCAATTCTGGTTCTTAGAGTGCGTGCTGTAATTTTCTCATTTTTGAAGCTAGAAGAACAATTTTTTTCTAGTAAATGTTTATTTTTATGTAAATTACGTAACGTCCCCCCACCCTCCCGACCGTTAAGGGTTCAAATTTCAAACGGCTGTAATTTCCGATTTCCCCTGGTAATTTCTAAATTGAAAATATGTTTATCTTTATATAAATGGTGTTCTATAATCGATTTGCTACAAAAATAAAATAAAATTATAAATGTTAAGTTAGGATGCAATTAACTATTAATAACTATATTTTCACGAATATAAGAATAAAAATCATAAAATTAAAGTAAATTTTGTTCGTCCAAGTAAATCTTAACTTTTTTTATCTAAAATCCGCAGAAAGCTGTCTAAAATACGATGCTATACATGATTTTAAGAATGGCAACTTTGTACGACCAAGTAAATCTAAAATTTTTTATTTAAAATCCGCAGAAAGCTGTCTATAATACGATGCTATACATGATTTTAAGAATGGCAATTTTTTCTATCCAAGTAAATCTTTATTTTTTTTTTAAATCCACATAAATCTGTCTATAATACGATGCTATACATGATTTTAGGAATGGCACTTTTGTTCGTCCAAGTAAATCTTTAATTTTTTTATTTAAAATCCGCAGAAAGCTGTCTATAACACGATGCTACAGATATTTTTTGAATGGCTGAGAACCAGCGGATATTAATTGGTTTGGAAGCCATACTGGAAAAAATAATATTAATCCATAAATCCACATTACTCAACTAAAGCAATTGTATTTGTCACTTACAGACTAAGATTATTAATAACATCTTATTATTATTTTTATACAGCTTGACTTTAGTAAAACATTTGATTGGTCATTAAAAACATATTTACTAGATGCCTTATACAGTCTGAGATTACTAATAACATCTTATTATTATTTTTATACAGCTTGACCTTAGTAAAACATTTGATTGGACATTAAAAACATATTTTCTAAATGCCTTATACAGTCTAAGATTATTAATAACATCTTATTATTATTTTTATACAGCTTGACTTTAGTAAAACATTTGATTGGTCATTAAAAACATATTTACTAGATGCCTTATACAGTCTTAGATTATTAATAACATCTTATTATTATTTTTATACAGCTTGACTCTAGTAAAACATTTGATTGGTCATTAAAAACATATTTACTAGATGCCTTATACAGTCTGAGATTATTAATAACATCTTATTATTATTTTTATACAGCTTGACTATAGTAAAACATTTGATTGGTCATTAAAAACATATTTACTAGATGCCTTATACAGTCTTAGATTATTAATTACATCTTATTATTATTTTTATACAGCTTGACCTTAGTAAAACATTTGATTGGTCATTAAAAACATATTTACTAGATGCCTTATACAGTCTTAGATTATTAATAACATCTTATTATTATTTTTATACAGCTTGACTCTAGTAAAACATTTGATTGGTCATTAAAAACATATTTACTAGATGCCTTATACAGTCTAAGATTACTAATAACATCTCATTATTATTTTTATACAGCTTGACTTTAGTAACACATTTGATTGGTCATTAAAAACATATTTTCTAAATGCCTTATACAGTCTAAGATTATCAATAACATCTTATAATTATTTTCATACAGCTTGACTTTAGTAAAACATTTGATTGGTCATTAAAAATTCAGGTATAATCAATGATTAGAGTAAAACACTAGAGGGGGAAAGGGTTAAATAATTGTATCTTCCTATCGCAACTACCTTGTGCAACCTTTTCTATTGGGTCATTGAAAATCAACCACAATGGTGTCGCTTATATTAACACTACCAGAATGTCCGTATGTCCCTTTTAAATATGCTGTTTTTTTACTTTTACAAATTAACAACAAATTTGTATGTGATCTAATTATCCGATTGATCTGATTTTTGGTATACTGTTTCCTGTGACAACAAAGTACAATATTATAAGCAAAGCAACTCTATAATCAAGTCCTAAAATGTAAGTATGTTCATAAACATTGTCCTGTATCAAGCAGTTTTTCAACAAATTTACTTACAATTTTGCTTCAGCTCTTATACATTTATATTATACAAGTGTTAATGACCGTTTGTTCTTGAATTCAGAGCTTCGCTTTTATGTATGTTGTCATACTTGTTTTACTTCAAGCTGGATTATAGAATTGCTATACTCCTTACAACAATTAGGCTTTAATATAGCAATATTATAACTTGGCCCAACATAAAAAATGGCTGATGTCATGAACAAAGGAAGAATTAAATTTATTGAACATTTGGGTATAGTCCGTTTTGTGGAATAACCCTTAAGGGGCGATTCGTCGTATTTTCAAAATGGCTTTTTAGGTTAGGTTAGGTTTTATTGGGTTAGGTGATTGCCCGCAGGGTTAGAGCCCCCAGCTGGGGCTAGAAATAGGAGAAAAACTACTGTGAAAATACGGAGAAACGCCCCTTAAGTGGCGTTGCCACGAAAGGGACTGTACCCGAAAATTTTAAAACATAAACTATGGGCTGCGCTCATAGCATCTACGGACAATGAATTCAAAGAGAAAGAAAAATAGACAGAAAAATAGCTTAAACCCATCTAAAAACTTGAGTTAAACATAAAATATCTAAAACTGTACTGGGACTATATGAAGATTTCCAAAGCTGAAGAAATCAAACGGTTTAAAGGTTAGCGAGATTTTAACTAACAAACAAACGAATATACTTGTTGGGTATTGAAATAATTTCTGAGTCACTCAACTTTAATATAACTTTTAAATATTCCATTGTGCCTGGTTGAAACTACTATTAATCTCTGGTAATATTACATTTATACACATTATAGTGAGGTAGTATTCCCACAACAAGTGTGGTGAATAACCTTCAAGCTGTAGCATCACTGCCGCATAATATTACATTTATACACATTATAGTGAGGTAGTATTCCCACAACAAGTGTGGTGAATAACCTTCAAGCTGTGGCATCACTGCCGCATAATATTACATTTACATACACATTATAGTGAGGTAGTATTCCCACAACAAGTGTGGTGAATAACCTTCAAGCTGTGGCATCACTGCCGCATAATATTACATTTACATACACATTATAGTGAGGTAGTATTCCCACAACAAGTGTGGTGAATAACCTTCAAGCTGTAGCATCACTGCCGCATAATATTACATTTATACACATTATAGTGAGGTAGTATTCCCACAACAAGTGTGGTGAATAACCTTCAAGCTGTGGCATCACTGCCGCATAATATTACATTTACATACACATTATAGTGAGGTAGTATTCCCACAACAAGTGTGGAGAATAACCTTCAAGCTGTGGCATCACTGCCGCATAATGTCCACTTTTCATTATATTTTACCATTAATTCGATTTAAGTGATCATCTAAAGAATCCAGAGCATCATCCACGTGTAATGGGATGCGATACTCTAACTCCAAATAACATCCATCAGACG
The DNA here is from genome assembly GCF_053477335.1 of Acartia tonsa. Taxonomy (NCBI): domain Eukaryota; kingdom Metazoa; phylum Arthropoda; class Copepoda; order Calanoida; family Acartiidae; genus Acartia; species Acartia tonsa. Next base: position 5,235,083 of record NC_137266.1, read on the forward strand.
ACCAATCCTTTGATTGCACGGCTTTTGCCTGATAAGTTTTAACTGTGCATGGTAGTGAGTTGCGCCTGTTTACGGGCCAAGGCAATCCCCCTATTTATGTCGCAAACCTGCCATATCAGCAGTAGGAACCATGTTTAACGTCTTTGATTATGATGCGGTGTCAGCCCGAGATTTGAACCCAACACCTTCCCGGCGCGGCGACGAGCGGATGCGTTACGTGTTGAGCCACGATCGCAGGTCTCTTTTCTTCATATGCTCAAAATTATTAGTTTCGCACGTTATGGGGTTCTGAGTGGGCGTGGATCAAACCCCTGTGTTTAATTATACTATTAAAATGACAGTTAATTTTTTTGGAGGGTTATTTTTCTAATGGCGATGTCTCTTGGGAAGTTGGTGGAACCCTACCTAAAAATAGTTATAGACATTTCCAGGACATATGAGAAGCTACACTGTAAAGGAGAACCATATAGGTTCAGCTGACAGCGGTTACAGATATCCTTCGGCAAAAAACATATATATGTACACATATCCTGTTACTTTTATATAAGAACTAGCAGCTTCGCCCCTAGCCTCTTGGTGGGGGTGTATTTTTCATTTTTTTGGGGGTTGGGGGTATCTAACCCCCCAAGAAAATAGTTATAAACCTTCCCGGGACCTATGAGAAGCTACCCTGTAAAAGATAACTCGATCCGTTTAGCGGTTTGCGAGATCCTTTGATACAAACAGACAGACAAACAAACAGACATCATTCTACTTTTTATTATAGATAGTGCAGTTTTAGAATAATGTATCATAGCTAAAATTAAGACATTATGGCCATTAGCTATGGACATACAGACGGACAAACCTAATTATAGAAAATCTTCGCTTTGGAAAACGACTTACTTTGTTGTAATGAGTAATCTTGTGATTGTTCTGACTGAATAACATTCAAAGGTGGATGCTCGCAGTCAAGTAGATTAGGCCTGCAAAACATGAAAAATATATGGCGGTTTCCTTTAAAATGCATGTGGAGTATTGAAATCCATTTCTCCCTTTTCTGTAGGGTTGGTCTGTCCGTCCGTCTGTGACGGATAGCTTTTTGTGTTAATTTGTACATCCATTTTAAACATGTTGATTTTTTACTTTTTTACTAAAAATTTTTTATGTGATTTAATCATCCGATTTAGCTGCTTTTTCGTATTTTGATTCCTGTGACAACAAAGTATAATATTAAAAAGCGAAGCAACTCTATAATCAAGTCCTAAAAATGTAAGTATGTTCATAAACATTATCCTGTATTAAGCAGTTTTTCAACAAAGTTACTTAAAATTTGGCTTCGACTCTTAAACATTCATATTCTGATTATTCAGTTCTACACAAGTGTTTATGTCCGTTTGTCTTATCGGTTCAGTGAATTGCTTTTATGGATGTTGTCATCCTCGTTTTCATCGCAGTTATAGGCTCCCCACATAGAAAAAGAAATCTGCCCCCAGTATTTTCAAATTTATTCGAAGAGGGGGGGGGGGGAGGTGGCTAATTGCTCAACAGGTACTTTTAGGGAAAACGCCGATATTTAGAACAAATAAACTTTTTAATACATGGCTCTGCAACGAAGCATAACTCGCACATTAACTTATTTTACAAGACAAAGGTTTAGACATTCATCTGATTTATAAAAGATATCCTTTCCTATTCTGATAATTTATGACTTATTAAAGAGTTCCTAGCCCTGCTTTAATAATTTTTCTACAATTTATTAATCTTATACAACATATCTCAATTGTATATTTAAAAAATTATTTGATTAATAATTTATCCAAATATTATTTTATATTTTTATTCATGATTAATAAACAATAACTTCTTTGTTTTTTAATGATTTTTGTGTAACCTTTTCAAATATTTTAAAACAATTAAGATAATAAAACAACAAGAGCCTTTTTGATGCGTAAAAAATGGTTCTTTACATCGAAATTATAAAAATCGAAAAGAAATTTTAGATCCTACTTTTAAAACAAGGTAATGCCATTAGAAAATAAATTAATCTTAGAATCAATATTCCTATTGAACTAATAAAAGTGCAGGGTAGATTTTTTTATTATTAATTGTTTTCTTCTTGCCTTGCATTAGACAATTCTTGTGGTGGCATACATACTGTAGTTTGAGAATGTGTATAAGCTTTTAAAGACTAGGATAAATAGTCAATAAAATACTGCTACAAACATTTGAGTAATTCATTATCTTTTTTTGACCTTTATAACAATATTTGCAAAACCCAAATTGTAGATATTGAGTACAAAATAGACCCTAATATTGCCAGTCACTAGTCTTGCTCTTTGAAACAAACTTTAAACAATGAACAATAAGTGTTGATAATATCATGTACCTAAAAGGTTCACTTCATATTTGAGTTCGACAATCTTACGTTTAATAAACATTTAACTTCAGGATATAAACAAGGATTATAACATCCATAAGTACTAAAATTGATTATGTCCATTGAAATGTGATTTGAAGTGCTGCGAACAATTGCTCCGTGGTCATAATAATAATTATGTTTTGTAGCAAAAACGACAGACCGACGGAGTAACTAAATTATACTGGATGCCCTATTGTATAAGAAATCTTCACAAAAAAATTCCAGCAGTCTATCTTGAATAGCGGCCCAGAATATCACGTTTTCTCCAATACTTTCAAATACACGGGCAGATCAATCTCTAATACAAAGTAGAACGATATCTGTCTGTTTGTACCGAATGATCTCTCTAACCGCTGAACCTATCGGGTTTTCTTTAACAGGGTAGATTCTCATAGGTCTTGGGAAGGTTTATAACTATTTTGGGGGAGTGTACCATCACCCTCCAAAGAAAAATCGCCTCTAGAAATAATTAATCCTCCCCCCAAACAATTTTTTTTATTTAATTTAAAAAATAAAATAAAATATTGGGTGCAATCCCCCCTCCCCCCCCCCCCCCAATTTTTTTTACTTTCTTAAAAATCTAAATATAAAAATATGGGTTTTGGAATTTAACACCTCCCTCCTCAAGTGCCCCTAGAGGCCTCTTGGAGCGAAGCCGATAGTTATTTAATAAAGATCGACTTCTTCGTGGAAAAATGTACAAATCCTTATATTTACATACTGTTCATCAAATATTACATATTACTTTAAGGTTAAGTTTGAAATTAGTTAGTGAAACTACAATTACCATAATTTACTTATTTCCTCCTTTATAATCAGCTTTTCAATTAATTTAATTATGTCTGGTTTTTATTATCAAGGATAATAACGTCCATAAATACTAATGCAGAGATGGATTCTTAAAAAAAACACTTTTTGGCTCACTGCCTGACTAAAATCAGCTAAAAATGTTTGAGAAAATCCTCCAAAATCGCATAAAAAATCTAAAAAAAAATAAAATAAAATCATAAAAGAGTTATTAACAAAAGATTTAAATTACTATTAGTGGTTGAAACGTTTGGGCACTCTACTAAATGAACCAACCAACCAACATTCCAATCAATTAAAGTCTCCAAGGGTTTTAAAGCCAGTGAATGCGAAAACGTAATTATAAGACTGTGAGGACCAGTGTAATAAACAGCCTAATGTCTCCTACCTCCCCAATAGTAATGTAGTTCAGCAAAAAAAAACCTTAAATTAAGGTTACTTTATTTATCATAATTTAAGAGCACAATTATTTATCGCCCATTGTCTTATCCATTAAGATCTTTGGAACATACCCTAGTTATAACCGCTGGTATAAATTGTGCAAAAATAAAAAGTTTTAATTTTGGCTTCTTGTTATATGTACTGTTTTTTCTTTGAAATTGAATACAGAATTCCAAGAATTCTTAGTTATTAGAAAAAAAGTTTTATAAAACAACATGTTTATACCCACATATAAATATAAAGGTATATTTTAGTGAACTCATTATGTTCAAAATTGCTTCAAAACAGTTAAAGCAAAAAGTATTTTTTAGTAAACTCTATATTTTTTAAATTGATTTAAAAACAGTTTAAGCATTCCTTTTATTTCACTTAATTTTTCAATGTTCCATTTTACTTTATTTACTTTTTCCTGAGAGGTGGGGGACATTTGACTAAATTTACGACAGTCATCCTTGTTGAATGTATGCTTTATTCAAAGAAAATAGGATTAACCAAGGGATAAGGGATAAGAAATCCCGCCATAAATTAAGTCCCGGCCTAGTTTCAAAAGGGATATTGCAACTTTTACGACGAAGCCCAATCTGTACCACTTTTGCACCACTGCACTGCACTGTTGATTCCTCTGACGTAATAAAAACCCATCTCTTTTTTAGGGGTTTTCTTTCCCACTTCTCCTCTCATCTCCCTCATTTTATGACGTCATAGGAATCAAAAGTAGTACAGATTGGGCTTTGTCAACTAATCAAATGAATTAATTGGCGGTAACCCTATTGGCTATCGCTCTAAACCAATAAGGCTTAGCTTTTTTGTATCAACCAATAGGCAATTGACTGCTGGTGATATAATAACCATGGCAAAGTGTGCTTTAACAAATTTCTGCTTCCAAAATGACAAAAAAAAACATGTTAAAATATAAGCCTGTGTTGTTTGATCATGTGGTATTCGGCAACCGTGAGCCATGCCTATGGCACCCCTGAACTGGGGTTCGGTGGAGGGTCAATGGCCCTCCCCCGAGTCCTGGGGAAGGGGTCTGACGACCCCCTCCCTATGCTTAAAATTAATGATTGAATCTGTCATGTTTATTATGGTTAACTGTATTCTTAATTCTCCCCCACCCTTTCCAGGGATGGGGGATCATTATTGCCCAAACTGACTATTGTATATGTGTTATAATGCTTTTATGTTATGATTATTTATTCCTATCCATGTATTTATTGTTTGTTGTATATAGCTTCAGTATCCTTTAAACCTTCAATAAAGTGACAACTGAAATAGATGTTGATTATTATCTAGTGAATGCTAGAGAAGCGTAGCTTCTCTATAGTAAGGTGTCCACGTCTGTCACACTGCCGTAATCTAATTGAACTCCGGTGTCTGCCATTTATCCTCGGCGGATACCACAACTTTTGGTGACAGCTGTGTGAGATTACGGCAAACCACAAGTGTAGAGCAGACGCGCATCTGAGGCTAAGGTACTCCCAGCAGTGAAACTGGCAAAACTGACGCAAGCAACCTGAATTACCCACCCTGGACAGCAAAGTTTAACTCTGCATCCGGCAGTTGTGGAAGCGAGACAGCGAAATTTGACGAAGAACCGCGAGCAGCGCCGATATCTAACGGAGAATTGAGCGCTCAAAGGGCTGAAACAGGCCTGCGGACCGGCTGAAACAAGCCAAATAAGTGTAAACGGCTGAAAATAGGCCAACTTTACTGCAAGAAATAGCAGGATCCGAACCAGTGGCGCTAGCAGGACGGGACATTCCCTGCCGCCATCAGCCGGATTTGGATCAGCGGCGCTAGCAGGACGGGACATTCCCTGCCGCCGATAGGCTGAAACACGCCACATAGCTGCAAGCTGCGAGCCAACATACGAGTGTAGTGCACCGGAACAGAGAAAAACTACGTCAACTCCAAGTATCCTGAGAGGCTACAACGCAGCCACCCTTCTAGAAAAACAGATATTATGTCACATTGCAGGGATTACCACCCTGGTGTGATGGCTAAACAATAGATTTATGAGCAAAGCTTGGCAAACAAATTGTTGTGTTGTGATAAATCTAAAAATAGAACAGGCTTGGATTTATTGTGTATTGTGATAACAGCTAAAAATAGAACAGGGTTAGTAAACAAATCTGTTATGCAATTGTGATAAGGACAAAAATAGAAGCTAGATGTAATATAATAAAGACCCTGATATACAATCAAATCACCTCAAGCCTACAGCACAACAACAATACACCCCTTATTCCAAGGGAAAGGGAGGAGCCCCTCTCCATTGAAGGCAAATACAATCAGGGTGATATAATAGATAAGCCTAGGATTAAGAAGAAAAGGCACTATTACACCAGCACACAGTTACCCCCCTCCCTCACAGGGGGAACGGACGGAGTTACCCCCGTCCCCTCACGCGCTTCCCCCTTCCTACCCACACTAGACTAAGTCCGTCTGTAGTGTGGGGCTAGCGACCGGGAACACAGAGCACCATTCACGGGTAGCGCAACAGAGTGCGGAAAATATCATAAATTCAACGGACAAAGCGGACCAATGAGAGAGCGAGTTGAGGGATAAGTGCGCGTTTTCCCCGTGTGCGCGGATTTGACGGTGCGTACGCGCGTTGCAAGGACAGGAGATTCCACGCACACACACACACACACACACACACACCGGAGCGGAGCTACTCCATAGCATTTAACAGGGGTATTTTTAGCAAATAAAGGATTACAAGTTTCTCTCCTTCTAGCTCTAGTGTGATAAAGGAAAACCCAATCAGTTCCTGACAGCAGTTCAGACCCTCAACATCTATCTACCCCTACCAGCCTACCCTACAACCTCAGCACCTAACTAGTGATAAGTACAGCTAAGTTATACCTTTGCAACTAAACTACCAACCTAGTGATACAAACAGTGTTGGCTCTTAGGTTAGAAAGCCTCAAGTGACAAACCATTCATTTTTAGTACTGTATAACTTTGTGCCCCGCCGTTGAACCGTTGACCCGATGGACCAGCCGCAAGCCCCAGGAGGTGATCAAGCCCCAGGATGGCTCCAGGATGACCCTCAGCCGGCCCCAGCCGAGTACCGCAAACTGATGCTGAGCAATCTGCCGGAGTATAGAGGGCCGCCCAAGCAATCCTGGTCGTCACATATCCGCAGACTCGAGATGTCATGGGCGGCTTACCGCGTGCCACCTCATGATTCCCTCAACCGCCGCAACGCCCTCCTACTGTCACTGGTAGGGCAAGCGGCGGAAATGGCGTCCCATCTGTTTGGCGAGGCAGGCCAAGCCTTGACCTACGAGCAGGTCAAGGCCGAGTGTGAAATGCTATTTCGTCCTGCTTTTGAATCCCAAACGCTTAAACAAGCGTTTAGGGATTACAAGCAACACTCGACAGAACCGATACAGGCGTACATATCCACTAAATGTGCCCTGTATCGGGACGCCTACAGCCATGAGGATCTTGAGTTGTTGGTGGACGAATTAAATCGTGGAATTCGTAACGCCAATGTAAAACGCATCATGATGGGACATGAAATTACGAGTGTACCTGAGTACACTCGTAAGGCCATGTTTACCGTCACCATGATCACAAAGCAACTGAAAGAAGGTGTGTGCCTAGTGGACTCTACCGACGGGCTGACTGGATCCGCCAGCATCCAGTTGCCCCAGTATGATGATTCGGAGCCAATGGAGATTGGCGCCTTGGCTCCGGGTCTCCACCAGATGGGGAAGGTCGCTCCAGATGACAAGGTTCCAGGTCGCTGCTTCCGCTGCCAGGGGAGAGGCCACCGAGCTCGAGACTGCCCGACGCCTGTGGAAGTTAGCCTAGAGGAGAGACGCACCCAGCCACGCCGTGACCGTTCTGCCAAGTGCGAGCGCTGCCACTATGACGGTCACACGGCGGCCGATTGTAGAGCTGACTGGGCCCAGGTAGCCAGCCGCAGGCGCACCGCCGATAAGGGCGCCCCTCCAGGGAAGCCCAGCAGAGTGGCCCACATGGAATGGAGCGCGCCCCCAGCACCACCGCAGCAAGCAGTTGCCCCCAAAGCTGCGGACCGAGCCGATGGGATGCCGCAGTTTGGGACTGTCCCAGCTAGGATCAACGTACTGGGCGGCGCGGCTGAACCCAACCGGGTTGGCCTAGGCTTCAGCCTCAACCACCTGGGGCCAGAGCTGATACAACCCAACAACATCGCCGAGCCAGAGATTCTGAGGCCCCAGCCTTTTAGCCTCAACATGATGGAACCTGCCCGACTGAGCCTACCCAGCAAGAGTGGAGGGGCGCTACCCAGCGTCCCTGAGACGGTGTACGGGGAGGCCCTGGCGGCCGCTGAACGAGAGAGGCAGGAGGCGCTAGCCAGCGCCTCAGCATCGATGTATGGGACGCCACCCGGCGTCGCCACCTGGGATGACGGGGGGGTGCTATCCAGCGCCTCCCACCTGGTGCCTGGGGCGACAACCGTCGCCGCCACCGAGATACCTGGATCCTGGAACGAGCCAGCCTCCAACCTGATGTCTGGGGCGACAACCGTCGCCGCCACTGAGAGATCTGAGTCCTGGAACGAGCCAGCAGTCCCAGAGGAAGGGGTGACACCCATCACCCCCAGTCAGCCAGCGCCACCAGCCTGCAGGGAGAGCCCAGCTACATGCCATCCAGAGCCCCCTGCCAGCCGAAGGAACCCAGCTGCCCAACACCAGGATAAGTTGAATTTGTTAAATGTGTTGTATCCAAGCTATTGTAAAACCCCAGCCTTGCCTGTGCCCCCTGCACCAGAGGCTGGGGAGATTGAAATTTGGGAAAATAAGGACTTGCCTGTGCCACATGCACCTGAGTTCCTAGGGCAGGGGAGGGAAGTGAGTAAGGGCGAGCCTGTGCCACATGCACTTCAGCCCCATGCCACTGGGCATGCCTTGGACAAGGGAAGGGAGCACTTGGGGCTAGGGGAGCCGACACCCAGGCAAGTGCCAGTCGCTTGCCAGTCTGTCATTGGGGAGGGTATCGGGGTGCCCCGGCCGCACAAAGATAACGCTCAATGGAAACTTGTATCTAGCCAGGAGCAGCCCAGCCGTGTCCAGCCACAAGAAGCAGCCGTGACCAGAGCTGAAGATCCCCAGCCGCGTGTGCGAGGTAGATGGTTGCCTGGAAGCCTCTCCCATTGGTGGATGGTCCTGTGGGGCCTCCTGCTGGCAGCCGTGTGGCCTACAACCAGCTACGTCCTGGTGGGATGGGACTGTGCCAACCCCACCCACGTCACATCCTACAATAAAGAAAAGATGTGTAACACGGAGCCCCTACACCAGGAGGTGCCCCTGGGCCATGAAGTGCACGTCCTGCAGCAAGTCAAGGTGAGGGAAACAACCGGGTACAGTTGCCAGCTCACCGTGTCCCAGTGGACATTCAGGTGTGGGGTATGGGGTCACCTCAAGGTGACCTCGGTCCCCACCCTCATGAGGCCAACCAAGATAGACCCAGAAGCGTGCCGAGACCTGGCCAGGAACCGAGTCTACACGCTGCCAGGCAAGACCCAGCCACTGACGTTCCAGCTGAACCATCCCCTGTTCTTCACCATCGACATGGTGGGCGCCCTCGTCAACAGACCCGAGGGGGTGGGTTGTGAAGGGGAGGACGTCCACTTCGAGGGCCAGCTGTACCGCAATGAATTAGTGCTCCAGGAGCGACGGCTGCTGGTCAAGGAAGAGACCTACGTGGTAGAGGATGGACGGGTGGAGTCCCAATCTGACCACCTGACCCTGGAGTGTCCCCATTCTGAGCTGTCCTGCATCACTGGGGAAGCAACCTACGTGTGGGACCACCTGGGGAGAGATTGCCCCTTGAGGCTGATCCGCAGCCTCCAGCCCAGCCTAGTGATGGATGCATACCTGGTTGACCATCAGGCCCAGTTTTTCATCAACATGACCAACCCCACCTCGATTGTGAACTGCGACTTCGAGGCCCATGCCACCAACCATCCAGCGTTGTTCGTGGCAGCTGACCCAGCCACGGCTGCGCTGCCCAGAGTGTCGGCCAGGGATGTTGACGTCCCCCTACAAGCCCAAATACATGCAGGTTATATTGGGTTTACCCTGGAAACACGCATGAAAAGCACAGCAGCAGAAGAAGTAGCGGCCAACTGCTGGAAGCTCCAGCAACTAGACCTGGCCCACCCGGTGCGTGTCCAGGGGAGCACGTTCTCGGTACTGAGGGGAGACATCCTGCTGCAGCTGACCTGCCAACGCCATAAATACGTTGTCCGCGAACACAAGGAGTGTTGGGACAAAGTGCCAGTAGAACCCACAGGATTTGTAGATGCTGTGACACGAGTATATAGTGAACACGCCACCAAGATTCCCTGCTCCTCCACATACCCCCTGACTGTGCACGCGGAGGAAGGCTGGATAGAGTTAACCCCCGCTCCTAAGAAGAGGCCACCCCCGCTGGATACGCCTAAGCAATTGTTGACAGAGCCCTTAGATGACTTCAGTTCAGGGGGCTTGTATTCGCAGGCTGAGTTGAACGACTGGCAACAACTGCTGGCGTTCCCAGCATACAAGAGCGCCATGCTGACCGGCCTATCCTATGGCTCCTGCGTTCAGCAAGGCAGCTGTTCGGCCACAGGAGACCATGGGATAGTGTCCTACAACATTGACCGACTGGCGGAGGAGGGAGAGGCCGCCCTGGATGTCTGGGCTGGATTTAGACAAGCTATCCACGAGTGGGGAGATGGCGCAGCCATACTGTGCTTGCTGTTGTTGATCCTCAAACTGCTGGGGGACCTAACCATCATTTCTCTGGCAGCAGCACAAGGAGGTGTCCGAGCCGCCCTGAATGCGATGTCACAAGTGTTCCTGTACCATCCAACTTTGTATAGGAAAGCTCTGGCTAGAGCCAGGCTCACCCATGCCAAGTCCCGGGACTTTTCAGTAGACTGGGATGCCATTCCCATCGGCAGGGAAGCAGCCGAGGAGATGGTGTCTATGCAATCAGCTGACAGCGGGCATGACCGCCCAGGTAGGCCAGGACCGCCCTCTGGCAGACCCCGTGGCCCCTCAGGAGGACAGGCCGCTGCCCAGACGATCAACCTGGCAGCCAGCGCCCCAGCCGCTGCCAACAACAACCAGCAGGCCCCACTGCTGACCGTTCCAGCAACAACGGTGCCACCTGCCAACCTGACACCTGCCGGCGCCGAACAACGTGTCCAACCAAAGCCAGCCTCTGCCTTCTGGGAGCCCATCAACCCTGAGAAAACACTCACCACTAGGATTCCATTGAATCATTATCGTTGGTATATATCTTAGCCCTAAGGAGCGGACCGAAGGCCTCAACCACTGTCGGAAGTCTGGTAGGGAAACCCTCTCCCAGCCTTCCGAGGGGAGAGTTGTGGTATTCGGCAACCGTGAGCCATGCCTATGGCACCCCTGAACTGGGGTTCGGTGGAGGGTCAATGGCCCTCCCCCGAGTCCTGGGGAAGGGGTCTGACGACCCCCTCCCTATGCTTAAAATTAATGATTGAATCTGTCATGTTTATTATGGTTAACTGTATTCTTAATTCTCCCCCACCCTTTCCAGGGATGGGGGATCATTATTGCCCAAACTGACTATTGTATATGTGTTATAATGCTTTTATGTTATGATTATTTATTCCTATCCATGTATTTATTGTTTGTTGTATATAGCTTCAGTATCCTTTAAACCTTCAATAAAGTGACAACTGAAATAGATGTTGATTATTATCTAGTGAATGCTAGAGAAGCGTAGCTTCTCTATAGTAAGGTGTCCACGTCTGTCACACTGCCGTAATCTAATTGAACTCCGGTGTCTGCCATTTATCCTCGGCGGATACCACAATCACAGCAGATTATTATCAAAGATTTACATATTGAAAAAATGAACCTATAGAAAAACAAAAATAGAGGGATTATTTTAATAAAAGTTTTTTTTTCTTTAGGCCAGCTACCTGAATTTATTCTATTCTTTATCTCCTTTGCACATTTTTAGCTATCTCATTATAGTTGATATTTTTCATTACTAACGACTGCACAATCCCGTAACTGGTATATTAGGTATTTCGAAGATGGGTATCCCCTCCCAAGAGAAATAGAAAAAATACATAGTTCTTTCCAATAATAGATAGGACAATGGTCAAAAAATTTAGGTATATAAAAATAACTTTTCCGAGATATGTTCAATCATTTCCCGAAGTTTTCAAGCCAATGAATTTGACTTTTGGATACCATTTATTCACCTTCTTTATCTACGTATCTTTTTAGTAAAATTAACTGTTAATTGTAAAAAACTGCCCAGCAAATAAAAACAATTTGGCCAAGACTTAATTCTATTTATTTTGAAAGCACAACAATCCTTACTAAGTAACAGGATCTGTGTGTGTGTGTCTGTCTGTCTGTACCAAAGGATCAGACTGACTGACCACTGAGCTGATATGGTTCTCCTTTACAATATAGTTTCTCATAGGTCTTTGTAAGGTCTATAAATATTATTGGGGTGGGTACCTGCACCCTGCAAAGAGAAATCAATCGCCAAATATTTTTAAAGTATGACTTACTGGACTTTCCTTCCTACAAGGGTGTCGAAACTTTTCTTTTTAAAACTACAATGAAAAGTGAGGGAGTCTACTCCCCCTCAACACCTCAAGGACCCCTCTTGAGGCCTCTTACGGTGTAGCTGCTAGTTATTTCATATATCTAGGCGCTTTTTATAGCTCAATTAATCAAAGAAAATTAAGGAATAAGCGATAAAATTAGATTAAACTATAATATCATCGGGGTTATCTAAAGCTTTTCTATAATTAGGGTCGGTCCGTCCTTCCGTACGTCCGATCGTCCGTAACGGTTAGTAACAGGTTAGAATTGTCCTATCGATTTAAAACTTTGCTGATTCCTATAACAGTTAGGAACGACTTAGAAATCAACTCTATAATTGTTACTAGAAAGTCCGTACGTCCATTTAAAACAAGTAGATATTTTTGTATGTTAAAATTATCCTATTCATCTGATTTTTTTAATACGATTACAACAAGGTACAATCCTAAAAACGTTAGTATGCCCTTAAACAGTATTATATACTTAATCAAATTTACTTTAATTTTGTATAGTTTGCACAACCTAATCAAAATCTAAGTAAAGTATCCATAAATTTAAGGCCAATTGTTGAATAAAAGTGTTTATAAAAGTCCAATTTATCCCCCCTCCCTAGAATTTGGGTTGGACCGGATACTTTTTTGGCCGGATACCGGAACTGGATATCTGGCTGATTTGTAATGCCGGATATCTGGCCAACGCTCGATAGCCGGCAAATTACCGAATTTTCGGCATTAAAAATCAGCCGGAAATCCGGATAGTTTCAATATCCGGTATCTGGCCAAATATTGAAAATGGCCGGATATCCGGCCCAACCCTACCTAGAATTTCTTACCTTAATTTACTTGGATAATTGACTGTATCTCTCACTACCTCCTAGATTAGACAATAATTCCATTTATTTAAGAACTTCAACAGAGACAAACTTTAATAATACTAGGGCGACTCCCAGAGAGGCCTCTAGGAGCACTTGAGGGGAAAAAGGAGAAGGGGGGGGGGGTAGTTGAACCCTAATTTAAAATTATTTTTATAAAATAAGTGCAAAACTATTTTTGGGGGGGAAGAGTCATTTTTTCTATGGCGATTTCTTTTTTTTTTGGGGGGGGGGGAGGGGGGAGGTATTATTCCCAAAATTAATGTTAATAGATTAGACAGTGAACGATAAATTAATGAACATCCCCAATGATGATGAATTAAAATATCTCCCCTCTCTAGATTAAAAGTTAGGAGAGTGCTAATTTGACAAAACTTAACACATGTTTTTCAGCCAACGAATAATAAAACATATTTAAAATTGTTTCAGCATAATTTATACTCTAATGTCCACTCCCTGACTCCATGGCGAAAACACATATATGTTCCTTGAATTGCAATAATTTAAAGCGAAGCTTTTCTACAATTAGGTCTGCTCTTTATGTACGTCCGTTCCGTTAATTTAAGCATGTTAAAATTGTCCTATTAGTTCTAAACTTGGTACTATGATTCATGTAGCATCCCAGCAAGCCTATAATCGTTACCAGAAAGTCCGTAGGTCCTTACACAACTTCAACTTTTGACATCAGGTTAATATTCCTACTGTCATTTTTTTAGAGCTACCCTTTGATGGATGTTGTCATCCTTGTTTATAGTAAATCAACATGTATTCACTTCACTGATAATACAAAAAATAATTTGTCTGCTATCCAGGGAGGGAGGGGACATTGGGCTGTAAATTAATATAGTACCCAAAGGTACTTTGGGTACTTTTATCCAATCTTTGTAGGCCAGTTTAAACTAGCAATGTCTAAACTTTCTACCATTAATCTTATATAATCATTTGTGATGCACCAAGATTTATCGTCCATTGTCTTATCCCCTCAGATTCCATGTCTTTTATTAGAATAATAATAGACGAGACAATTAGATTTTCTCTGTTTCACATGCGTGCACAGTTATTTGATCTGGGTTATACAACAACCTACCCCCCCCCCCCCTCCCCCCCCCCACCAACCTTGGCTTGTGACAACCCTGGGGACATTTTTTGAATTTTGATTGATTGGTTCATTAAGTTGAGTGCTTAATCGTTTCAACAAATAGTTGCAATCTGCAGAAGGAGTAATTTTGTGTATCATAATTGGGGATGTACATCAATTTATCTTCCATTGTCTCACTGCCAAAAATTTAATCTACAGATAGGTAGTCGTAGTTGGGAGTGTACTATAAAATTATCGTTCATTGTCTTATCCCTAAAGATCTCTGACTAAAACCAACCTTTGGAGGTGATTGAGGCGGGGAGAGGTGCAGCTGAACTCCATCAAATATAACTAAAATTCATTAATAAAATTATTAATCATTAATTAGACATTATTACTTTAAATTTTAGGTCAGGTTAAGTTTTAATTGGTACTAGGTAGCTATGTAAGTTAGGGCCCTTCGCAGGGGTTAGCAATATAAAAATAACCACACAGCCCCCTTTTTTCTTAAATAAAGGGGGAGGGGGAGGTAATGTTTTAATAAACAATTATAAACATTATTTTCTACCACAAATTAGTAGAGTCCCCTTGTGACTACCAATCATCAATATCAGACAAAAACTATATTGTGTGTTTAGGACGTCAAAGTATAAGGATTCTAAAATTATTTTTTACTATAGTATAACAGTACACTAATATACTTATTGCAACTTAAATCAACTGTAATTTTGATGTTATATTTTTACTCTTACATAAATCATCTATAATAAGGCAATTATTGCAATCATAAGATATATATTGTATGATCTACAGGAATTTGACCTTGGACAAAAAATAAATCTACTCTTAAATTCCCATGAAAGGCAATTGTAAGGCAAACATCTATAGTATAGATGTATATACAGACAACTACCTCCCTTCATTTTTCAAAGACCTCTTTCGTCTGCTTCTAAATTATTTCCTGCTACTTGGCTGTGTAATATAAGCGATACCATTGGTTGATTTTTAATGACCCAATAGAAACGTTGCACAAGACGGTTGCGATGGGGAGATACAGTTATTTAACCCTTTCTCCCTCTTGAGTACATTACTAGAGGGAGAAAGGGTTAAAAAACTGTATCTCCCCATCGCAGTTTACTTGTCCCGACTCTCAATTGGGTCATTGAAAATCAACCAATGGTGTTTGTTATATTAACACAGAAAAGTAGCAGAAAACAATTTGATAGCAGACGAAAAAGGTCAATGAAAAAGGGAGCGAAGTAGTTATCTGTATATACATCTATACTATAGATCTGTTATCCCCTAAGCACTCCAAAACGAACAAATGGATAGACTAAGTTTTTGGAGCAATCGTTTTAGTAGTCCCAAGGGTGAGAAAGCAGTAATATTTTAATTTAGTGGATCAAGGAAAACTAAATGCCACTTTTTCCAAAGGCATAAAAAAGAGATGAACGGTTTTCTCAGTCAAAAAAAATTGATTTAAAGTAAAGTATCGATATTTCTATGACAAACAAATTTGATTTTTAAGGATTAGTTTTAATTAAATTGAATTCTTTAAATTTATTCATATATTTGCAAATGTATTTGACGAGTGTTATATAGACATTTAATTAAAAACCAGGACATTTATGTCCATAACTAGCGTAGCACTAGCATTAGAAGTAATAAATAGCAGGGAGTAAGGTAGGGGACAATGGGCAATTAATTCAATTTAAGAGTTTTCGCTGAAAGGCCATGAAATCCAGATTTATCCAGAAAATTTGAAGAAAAATCTAAAGGGTGTGTCAAATTTATAAAACCATAAAATAAGAAAAAGGTCTAAGAAAAAAGCATTCATTTGAAAATTAGATTACCAGTACATCAGACTGATGTAACAATTCTGTAATCAAGAATTAAATTTAAGGGTTCGTAGGCTGTTTAATACACAAATATCGCAATAAAGTTTTTATCTATGAAATTATATTTTTTGAAGAAAAAAAATTGTTAAAACCAGCCATCTAATAAAAAATTTTTCTGTCTTATATTGATAACTAACTCAGTGAGTTAGCGGCAATGATGCGCTAGTACCTAAAGTCAGTCAGAACCTGCTAAATTCTTGTACATTCCTTTTAAGCCAGTACCCAAAGTCTGAGACTTCTAAAAAGTGAATATTCGATCTATTGTTCCCTCCCTAACTTTCTGATTAAATAGATATCAGTGATGAAAAAAGAACAGTAAATTGGTATTTGAAAAAATGGAGCTTTACAAAAGGGTAAGAATAATAAGGTAGTATGATTACATAAACAGTAACTAAAAAAGTACGTTTAGGTACATAGACGGAAGGCTGAATCCAACCTTAGACGTACAAATTATTGTTATATGTAGAGTAGCTGCACTTCTAAATTAAGATATTTAACCTGAAATGCCAATTTGAAGAGGAATAAACACCAAATCATGAATGTTTTTATCCTACACAAAAAAAACAGGTATAAACAGATAGATAGATTGTTGATATATAAATTCCAAGGTAAATAATAGTTATTTCTCGCAGCGTATTATAAACAGCTTTCTGCGGATACAGAAAGTACAATTATAAGTTAAAACCAGTTTTTTTTAGCCCCGAGATGCCGAAGGCACGGGCTAAAAAATCTTATGATTGTACATTTTTATATTCGTAGAAAGCTGGATATAATACGATGCTAGACTTAGTTTTTTTCGTATGGATGAGAACCGGTTCCTATCCACCGGATTCGAATGAATACGAGAAAACAATTTACTTACATAAAAAAACAAGAAATTAAGAAAAAAATATTTTGTTTTATTTAAATACCAGCTAAATATTTGTATTTGACGTTAAGAAGAAACAGTTATACAATTTAAAACGTAAAATAATCAAGTTTTTTTTTTTAAAGAAATATTTTCGAAGCTATATGTATGGAAACAAATTGAACTTAGGTAAAAACTGTTTATCAAAATATAAAAATATTATCCTATTATAAGCTGTAACGACGGATCTCCCTAGCTGAACCTGTATGGTTCTCCTTTACAGCGAAGCTTCTTATAGGTCCTGGAAAGGTTTTTATCTATTTTGGGGGAGGTTAAGTTCATCCGCCTATGAAAAATAGCCACTATAAAAATAACCCTTTAGAAAACCTTTATTTTTTTCCTTTTCTTTTGAAAACTACAATTGAAACTGAAGAGTCGACTTCCCCCATCCCCTAGTCCCTCCAGTGTCTCTAGAGGCCTCTAGGGGCGTAGACGCATTAGATAATAAAGTCATGTCCAGACAGAAAACGATGGGGAGACTTTTAAAAGATCAAATGTCCTATACTTGCATCCCTGCTTCTATGTATTTCTATTAACATATTTACCTGTATAAAATATTTTGATATTGGTATTAATGCCACTAACTTCTCAGGAATGTCTAAAATTAAATATTTTAATAATTAATATTATAATTTGTATCCTTATAAAACATAATGTTTGTGTCTGTATTTCTGTAGCTTGGGACATCGTTAAAAGCGGAACCAATATGGCTCCGCTTTTCAGTGGTGCTTCTTATATATCAAAAAAAGTTTTGAAACTATTTTTGGAGTATATGTAGTTAGGAATTTGCCTACCCTTGTCAAAAAATTGTATATGCATTTTTAGGGCTGCTCTAAAAGTTATATAAGATTTGACCTTAAAAAAAGATATTAATATCGTACTGCATTTTGTTGAAAAAATATATATTAAGGTTACCTAGCAGATCCAATTGAGGTGCTTCAAATTCTTCTTGGGTGTAGGTTCCTAAAATTAAAATAAGTCTTTTTAAAAACCTTAGTAAATCAGAAAGTATTTTTTTCAGGGAGGGAAAATTTGTTAAAATTTTAGTACCCAAAGTTTTATAATCAGGCTCATTCGCGATCCTTTTCAAAATAGTTTTTTACTTACAGGCAACATTGGGATTATGTGCTTTAAATTATCTATAACACAAAGTAGAACGATGTCTGTCTGTCTGTTTGTCTGTTTGTTTGTCTGTCTGTTTGTTTGTACCAAAGGATCTCGCTAACCGCTGAACCGATCGGGTTCTCCTTAACAGGGTAGCTTCTCATAGGTCCCGGGAAGGTTTATAAATATTTTCTTGGGGGTGGAACACCCCGAATCCCCCCAAAAAATTAAAAATACCCCCCCCCCCCCAAAAAAAAAGCCGCTAGTTTTCTTATAATTTGATAGAGTTTTTTTTGCAGATTCCCTAAAAGTGCTCAGTCAAGTACAAAATCCTATCCTCCCCCCATTTTGAACTATTGATTTTAATAAAAAGATTCTCGGGGGGGGGGGGGGGTGGTCCATTCTCTTTTGAAGGAAAAAGGCCCCAAGGTTTCTTTTCACAAAATGAATTAAATAAACACCTGGAATTATCAAATGAGGTTCGGTTGGTTCAAATACAAAAATTTCGTCTATATCTGGTGACCTGGAAATAAATAAAAAGATTAAATCTTTTGGGAATAGTCCCTTTCGTAACATCGCCCCATAAGGGGCGATTCGTCGTATTTTTAAAATTGCTTTTTATGGGTTATTTTATGATAGAGCCCCCCACAGGGGCTAGAAATAGGAGAAAAGCTACTGTGAAAAATTCAAAGAATCGCCCCATAAGGTACGATGTTACGAAAGGGACTATACCCAATCTTTTTTCTTTGTTTCTTGCTTCTAGATGCTCTGTATTTTAAAAGAAATCGAGTCAAAACCATTCATAAAGCATACAAATAGTATTTTAAAATCTTTAGTATGCCAGAGTTAATTTACTTTTAAAAACTTACTTCAGTTTGGTTTTCTGCCAGGCGCTTGGACTTGTAATCGTAAATATTGTTGGATCTGGAAGCTTTAGAATCTTTTTCTAAAACAATTAAAATGTAAAAAAATTCCAAGTAACATAATAATTTTGCCAATTAAGACCATGACTCGGCATCGTATTATAAACAGCTTTCCGCGGATATAAAATGTACAATTATAAGAATAAAACCAGTTTTTTAGCCCCGAGGTGCCGAAGGCACGGGTTTTACATGGCTCCTGTGGCCACCATGATGGATGGATAAAAAAAATATTTCATTAAAAGTTGCTTATTTGTGATATCTAAAAAGTTAGCAAATTTTTAACTGTATCTTTCAAACAACTAAAATTGGAGGCAATAAACTAATAGATTAAATCAACTTAAGAGCAAATAATGAAATAACCCTAATAGTTCACTATTTTCGGAATTAAAACTTGACGAGGAAAATGTTACTAATGCTATTTAAACAGTTATCAGAAAACTATAAAATTTGTGGTGTATTATATATTGTAAATATAAGAGTATGTTTACATCTACTTCAGTTAAGACCGTTAAACCTGGCACTTCTATAACTACCCGAAAGGACGTCCAATGAATTTGGAGGTGCAGTAGCCACCCCCAAAATTATGAATTTAGAATTTTTACCACCACATAAAATTAAAAAGCATGGACGTCCTTGCCTATATGATATTAAGATTACCCCCGTAGGCACCCCCAAAATTTTGAATTTTTATCCCACCTCCCCCAAATGAAAAAGCTTGGAAGCCCTTGACTACCCTAATCCTTAACTGGAAATCCAGTTTTAAATCCAGGGACTGGAACTTAAAAAGAAAGATTCTAAAGTCCCTCCACAGATTATGACGTCATATGACATATACTCTGTGATTGACCAATGGTAAAATTTATGCTGGCCTCTCATTGGTTGTTTTATCATCTGGAGTTATAATCTGTTGAGGGACTTTAATCATCTTCCTTAAAAAGCCCCCCCCCCACCCCTCTGCCTGGTAACAAAGGTAACCCTCTAATTCTACCAGAAGCTATGGAAATAAATAAAGGGAGCTTAACCCCCCCCCCCCCCCTAGGAACAATTATATATAAAACACATACAACTACCTGGTCCCAGTGGTGGGGAATTATTTCGTCTAATAGCAAATTGCTTTCTGCTCAAATCTAGATACTTGGCTGTGTTTATATTTCCGTCGCTATTGGCTGATATTCAAAGACCCAATTAAAAATAGGCACCAATGGACATGCTGCTAAATAACCCCTGTCCTCTCTATTCTTTTACTTTAATCTCGAAACAATAAAACTTCAGAATGGAGCCCGACCATTAGTTTAGCATTAAATTATATCTCCAGGTAATGATACAAGGTTTGATGGTTCTAACTGTATTAGCTAGAACCCATACAGCAGTATATATAATTCAGGGATGGAGAAGTGTTTTGAAAAAAATTAACTTGTGCAATAGAACAATCTATTTAACTTTAATTCAAGCTTTTGTTGTTATTTTCTTAATGGATCTTTTAATAATAAGGATTTTTTGAATTAATGTTAGTAAAAATAAGGTTCAAAAACAGCGAAGCCTTGTGAAACTACAAATTAAAACAAAGAGACAGGAGATAGAGTAGGGTGAGAAAGATAGATAGAGAGAGAGAGAAAGAAGGGGAGAAAGAGAGAGAGAGAGAGAGAGAGAGAGAGAGAGAGAGAGAGAGAGAGAGAGAGAAAGAGAGAGAAAGAGAGAGAGATAGAGAGAGAGAAAGAAAGAAGGGGAGCTGAGGAAGAGAGAGAGAGAGAAAGAAAGAAAGAGAGAGAGAGAGAGAGAGAGAGAGAAGAGAGAGAGAGAGAGAGAGAGAGAGAGAGAGAGAGAGAGAGAGAGAGAGAGAGAGAGAGAGAGAGAGAGAGAGAGAGAGAGAGAGAGAGAGAGAGAGAGAGGGTGAGAGAGATAGATGGAGAGAGAGAGAGAGAGAGAGAGAAAGTGAAAGAACAGGAGGGGAGGGATAGGTTATTAGCAAAATAGCAAACATAGATTTTGTGTTACAGAAGGACAGACAAACGGACGTAATCATCCTTGCTTTATTATAATATTTGTATTTTTCTTTGAAAACAATCTCACATTTTCTATTATATATTATCAAAGGCTGCACAGTTTTATCAAATATCGAGGGCTCGATTCTCAAAATTCTTTTTGGACTTTTATTAACACACAATAAAATATTTGAGTTTTATGCATTATTTCGATTTAGAACCTATTTACTGGACAACGGATTAAAGTGTCAATTTTATAGGGCAAGTAAATTTTTATAGGGCAAAACTGACCAAAATTTAGGCAATTAACCTAAAATAATTTTCTACTTTTAAGTATTGGACTGTATGTGAAATAAATTACTTATACCTTTTCTCTCTTTGGTTTGTTTGCTTCGTCGATTTCTTTCAGCTTCTAAATTGAAGGAAAAAATAATAATGATTTTTGATGTTAATTTAATTCCAGCTATTTCTTTATGTTCACATACATATGTTTGTCGATTAAAAAGAAAATTTGGGAATAGTCCCTTTCGTGGCAACGCCCCTTAAGAGTGTTAGGCAATTGACCCCGCAGGGTTCGAGCCCCCCGCAGGGGCTAGAAATAGGAGAAAAGCTACTGTGAAAAAAAGAATCGCCACTTAACCCTTTACAGTCGGGCCCCTTGCCGCACCTTAATCGGTCGGGAGTAGGGAGGGGGGGGGGGCGTTCAACGCCCCCTTATTATTTCAGTTCCTATTAGAGCTAGAGGTCTAAATTTTTTCTTGCAAGACCCCTGTTTGATAATGAATTTCCGACCTTTCATAAGTCTAAGTCAATTTTCGCTTCCTTCACCCTTTTATTTAACAACCTTTGTTATTAGGTCTTTTTTTACTTAAAAATTTCGAACGGCTGTAATTTTCTTATTTTTGAAGCTAGAAGAACAATTTTTTCTAGAAAATGTTTATCTTAATGTAAATTTTACATTATAAATATCAAAATAAAAATTTCAGCGGCCGCAGCTGTACTTGGCAGCTGCCAGCCGCCGCAGTCGGCGGTCGGCGGAAATTTTAATACGTTCTGTAGGCATGTAAGAAAAGCTTAAGTTTAAAATTTGAAGTCTCTAAGTCAAAAATTGCGGCCACAGGAGCCTTTTAAAGATTTCTGGAGACCTGCAGGATCAAGACCTGCAGGATCATACCTGGAACCTGAAAGTGACTTGAACACCTGTATTTCATTTTAGTATTTTGGTATGGTAAAATGCTTTGTTTTAGTCAAAAAATATTTTTGCTTTTTACCTAGATGACCATGCCAGGTTTGCTGGCATCCTGTGCCCGCCAGGATGGATATATTCAAAAAATTCCAACTCTCAGTTATGTGCCATACCCATACTTAAAAAGTCACGCAGTTTGGGCTCTTTATCTTTCACGCACAGAAAATGAGATAGAAAAAACAGGATGGGGGGCGTTCAACGCCCCCCTCCCCGACCGTTAAGTGTTAAGGAGCGTTACCACGAAAGGGACTATACCCGAAAATTTTAATATATTTCGTCCCTAGCTCTATAGGTTTCTTATTTTACACCGAATAGCTTGAAACCTTCCATGGACCATTATAGTAAACTGGAAAGAAAGATCGGTCCATCAGTTAACGAGATATTTATAGACACACACACACATACATTTAACTACTCTATACGATAGGTTTTGAAATAAAAGTTACTTTAGTATGTAAGTATGTATGTTAGACTTTCAAATAAGTAAATTTACCTTTATTATTTCTTTTATGCATTTATAAATCAACCAATAACACTTTTCATAACTCTAAAAAAAAAAAATTATTTATATTTGTTATTTGAAGCTTGATGTTAAATAATTAGCAATCGAAAGCCACAGAGGAGCATTTTCACAATTTTTATTTATTAGCGGATAGGCCCCTAGAGGCCTCTAAGGACACCTGAGGAGGGGTTAGGGTTGATTTAGATTAAAAAAAGAAATAATAATTGGAAGGGGTCAATATCCCACGTTTTTTAAATTTTTGTTAAAAAAGTTTGGGTAGGAGTGTGGTGGTATCCTCTCCCCCCAAAAAATTATCTATACCGAGGACCTATGAGAAGCTACCCTATAAAGGATAATCATATCGATTCGGTGGTTAATGAGATCCTTCGGTACACACACACTCAAATACACACACACACAAACAAACACACACAAACAAATCCTGTTACTTTCTAATGAGGATAATAGTTATTTCTTTCATCGTATTATAAACCGCTTTCCGCGGATATAGAATGTACAATTATAAGATTAAAACTATTTTTTTAGCCCCGAGGTGCCGAAGGCACAGGCTAAAAAAACTGGTGTTAATCTTATGATTGTACACTTCTATATTCGTAGAAAGCTGGATATAATACGATGCTAGTCATAGTGTGGTAGGGTGAAGCGTTTCAACCCTACAACGCGAGTTCGATTCAAAAGAGCCTTAAGGATTCTATCAATAAAGAACTACAAGTAGTTACTGTTGAAGAGATATATTTGAACTGAATGCATATACAACAAAGTTACTAGTTTATATACAAAATAGATTATAAATGGGTTAGGTAGAGAAGGGTGTGGGGGAGATGGGGAGAAGCCCCATTCAGGTGAGCAGTAGAGTGGTAGGCTCCCGTAGGGAGTAAGGTAGATGTCTCCCGGAAAAGGGTAGGTTGCTGGAGGCATGAAGGGGAGAGGGGCAGCGCCCCTCCCATTATCAGCGGTGTCCAAGTTGACCGCCGTCTCTGATGTGTAGACAATGACCAGAAAGGGGCTGGGCAGAATTGTGATAAGCTGGGATTAGCGTCGGGGTGTTATTTGGTAAACACGGAGCATCGCATACTCTGGAAAAGGCTTGTCCGTATGCCGCCTACCACAATAGTTCTTTTTTGTATGGATGAGAACCGGTTCCTATCCACCGGATTCGAATGAATAAGAGAAAAATATAGAACACAATAAATACCTTTGGATCTTTATACATGCTAGGATCCTGTATTTCTATGTCTGGTACAGCTGGATGGAATTTACCTAAACCAGTAAGTTATATTTGTTTTAAAATTAGACTTTTGGTTATTTTAAAAAGTTTATTTTTTACAAGAAATGGGGCACTTGGAGAGGGGGAGAAGGAATTGCCCCGATTTTTATGGGAAGATTTCTCTTGGGAGGGTGGTGGTATCCTCCTCGATCGAGGACATATGAGAAAATAGATTATAAAGAAGAACCATATCGGTTCGGCAGATAGTGAGATCTTTCGGTCTACACAGGCAGAGAGGCAGACAGAGATAATTTAACTTTATTATAAAGATGAACATGAATTTGGCTCAAAGGCTTTCTATCATTGAACATAATCTTTCTTGTTTGCACAAAAACAAGGATGACAACATCTATAAAAGCGAATATCTGAAATGGGAGAAAACGAATATTAAAACTCGTAGAGCGTCAAATAATGTCTAAACAAAATTGTAGGTAAATTTGTTGCAAAACTGATACATGTCAGTGTTTAAGGACATACTGCCGTTTTTAGGACTTGATAATAGAGATGCTTTGCTTATTACACGACACCTTGTTGTAATAGGAATCAGTGTTTGAAAATTCAGATGAATAGGACAATTTTAACATTAATTTTTTTTTGTCAAAAAGTAATAAATTGGCTTGTGTAAAATGGACGGCCATTCTGGTAATGATTATAGAGTTGCTACGCTTTCTAAATCGTACCTAACTACTACAGCAATCATCATGCAAAGTTTGAAATCGATAGGACAATTCTAACATGCCTAAATCAACGAAAAAAGCAATCTGGCGGACATACGGACCTTCCTTAATTATAGAAAAGCTTCGCTTGTTAAGAAAAGTTTGAATACTACCTAATAAAGAGAGCTTATCTCCACATTCAAAACTATTTTCCAGCTTTTCAACAATTTTTCTTAACATTATTTTCATTTTTATTTTATTTTTAAAAAGCAAGGCTTATTTTATCTTACCAAAATACTAAAATATCCTCTAGTAGTACATCCTCATATTAAATACAGGTGTTCAAATCAATTTCAGGTTCCAGGTATGATCCTGCAGGTCCTGATCCTCGAGGTCTCCAGAAATCTTTAAATGGCTCCTGTGGCCTCAATTTTTTACTTAGAGACTTCAAATTTTAAACTTAAGCTTTTCTTACATGTCTACATAACGTATTAAAATTTCATAAAGATCCGCCGCCGTTTTCCCGCCGACCGCCTACTGCGGCGGCTGGCAGCTGCCAAGTACAGCTGCGGCCGCTGAGATTTATATTTTGATATTTGAAATATAAAATTCACATAAAGATTAACATTTTCTGCAAAAAAATTTTTATTCTAGCTTTTAAAATAAAAAAAATTACAGCCGTTTGAAATTTTTAAGTAAAAAAGGACCTAAAAACAAAGGTTGTTAAATAAAAGGGTGAAGGAAGCGAAAAATGACCTTGACTTACTTAACCCTTAACGGTCGGGGGGGGGGGGGGGGGCGTTGAACGCCCCCCCATCCGGTTTTTTCTATCTCATTTTCTGTGTGTGAAAGATAAAGAGCAAAAACTGCTTGACTTTTTAAGTATGGGTATGACACATAACTGAGAGTTGGAATTTTTTGAATATCTCCATCCTGGCGGGCACAGGATGCCAGCAAACCTGGCAGGGTCATCCAGGTAAAGAGCAAAAATATTTTTTTGACTAAAACAAAGCATTTTATCATAACAAAATACTAAAAAATCCTCTAGTAGTACATCCTATGATCCTGCAGGTCCTGATCCTCCAGGTCTCCAGAAATCTTTAAAAGGCTCCTGTGGCCGCAATTTTTGACTTGGAGACTTCAAATTTTAAACTTAAGCTTTTCTTACATGTCTACATAACGTATTAAAATTTCATGAAGATCCGCCGCCGTTTTCCCGCCGACCGCCGACTGCGGCGGCTGGCAGCTGCCAAGTACAGCTGCGGCCGCTGAAATTTATATTTTGATATTTCTAATGCAAAATTTACATAAAGATAAACATTTTCTGGGAAAAAAATTTTCTTCTAGCTTCAAAAATAAGAAAATTACAGCCGTTTAAAATTTTTAAGTAAAAAAAGACCTAAAAACAAAGGTTGTTAAATAAAAGGGTGAAGGAAGCGAAAATTGACTTAGACTTATAAAAGGTCGGAAATTCATTATCAAACAGGGGACTTGCACAAAAAAATTTAGCCCTCTAGCTCTAATAGGAACTGAGATAATTAGGGGGGGCGTTGAACGCCCCCCCCCCCCCCCCCCCCCCCGACCGATTAAGGTGCGGCAAGGGGCCCGACTGTAAAGGGTTAATGTCGGAAATTCATCATAACACAGGGGACTTGTACAAAAAAATTTAGCCCTCTAGCTCTAATAGGAATAGGAGGGTGGAGAATGGGTCATCTTGATATAAAATGGAGCATACTAACTTTTTATCTTATTTGTCCTCTTCTAGATTGATGGGTATAAAAACAAGAACAAGAACATTATAGCTGCTTAGTTTCAGGAAATAGAAGATAGAAACAGTACAACAGAAGAAATTAAGATTCACTAATATTCTTTAATGTGCATTATTCATATTTTGAAGCCACCCTGCACAATTTATTATCTAACAGACAACTAAGGTTTTCCTCTTACGCTTTCTGTTTTTAGGTTCTAACTTTGCACCTTTAATGATTTCTTCAGTTTATTAATGGATAAAAGAATCCCATTTTTAATGACATTGAAAGTTTGAAACCTTTTTTCTGTCAGGCTGCTATTTCGATTATTTTCCACTAGAATAAAACCGGTTATAAGCAAGAAAAAATACATGTATCAAATTGTAATTAAGAAAATTGTCACTATAAAAAAAAAGAAACTTCGCAACTCAGGGTCAATAGAAAAGGAATATATAATTTTAAATTTCTATATTACAAAACAAACATTTTCATACAATTTATATTTACACAAATTTAAGAAAGGATTTTTTAAAGAGAAGCTTAGGTTTTATAAAGTAATAATAGGATAAATCTCTGACGTATTTTTGGATAATCCAACCAATATAAAACCACATAATTTTCTGATATTTTGTTGATATTCTTTAGAATTGATAACACAGTAGGAAAAATTATAAATAAACATTTAAGAATGATAAAATAATATTGGCTTAATTGCTTTTACTATATTGAGTTCCAACTGTTGAGAGTAAAATTTTTTCAACTGTCTATATTTTGCATCGTATAACAAACAGCTTTCCTCGAATAATAAAATGAAAAAAATATATGTATCAACCAGTTGTATAAGCCAGAAGAGGTCGAAGGCCCGGGCTAGCAAAACTAATTTTAATTCTATTATTTTTATTTTCATATTCGTAGAAAATTGTCTGTAATATTATGCTAATGTTTATAAGAGGGTGTAACTTTTGTCTAGAGGTGATTTCTTTCAGAAGGGTGGTTGTGCACACTCCCAAAGCGGTTGGCAAGACCCTTTGGTACTCATAGAAACACAGATAAGATCTCGGTAACCACTGAACCGATTGGATTCTACTCTTGAGGGTATATACCTATTGATCCTGTGGTGGTTAGCCTCTTGGGGCAAAGCCCCTAGAGGCTAGGGGCGAAGCCGCTAGTAGATATATAAAGGGCATACTATTTGCTTCCCAATTGCAAAGACCTAAAATTCTGCAGACGAGAAAGAATTTGCTTTCTAATTTCACCTGTTAAATGCTTTCTTTTACTTTTTGAAAAACAAAAGGACAATTTTTGCCTGCACCCGACTGTATTTACATTTTTGAAAGATTAATTTTGAAAGGTCATAGATACATTCAGCGAGGGAGGGGACATTCGGTTGTTTATTACACTTGTCCCCAAAGTGTTATAATAGCAATTTCTTATGCGTTTGCTCAACAACTTTGGGAACTTTTGATGAATTTTGTTTGGTTTGTGAACTGGTTGAGTGTCTAAACATTTCAGCCATTTATTGTTATCTTCAGAAGGTGTAATTGGGGCTTTACAATAATCTATTGGCCATTGTCTTATCCCTTTAGATCCCTCAATACATTTCATGCAGTTATATTTAGAGTAGCTTCGTATTTGAAAACAAAATACACAGACAAATGAAATAAATGAAATGAATATGTGTAAAAAAAAATGAAATTTCCTGTCTGAACATAAAATATAACCAGCTCGTTCTATATCATCTGCGGTTAGCATCTAGAAAATAAAATCTAGGGCTCGGCAGCCGCCTGTAAGCCTCAGGGAAATAAACCTTTTGCAATTTAAAAAATCAGCTAGGAGTCTAAACAAGAACCAAATGTGATAACCTCCCTTTAAAAAAATAATTCAAAACATCCAATCCGATTTAGGCTTAGTCGTGGTTGCCGAGCCCTGATAAAATTAGTCCAGAATTAAAACAGCTTTAACAAGCTTAATTTATTTTTGAAAAAAGTTGGGGTTAAATATTTTTTTTTATTTCTGATAAAAATATATTCATTATTTCTTGGATCTTACACCAGATTATATTTTTTTTCTCTAAAATAACGACCCCCCCACTTCTACTCATCCCCTCCCTTTCTAATGGATGAACGAACTGACCCATCAGTGTGGTACATATTGGCAACAATAATTGACGACAAATATATATCCACTCATACTATAACCATTTTTCTCATAAATCAATCCCCCCAAAAAAGATTATCATTTACATTTGGTAAAAATCAGAATTTTTTTTCTCGCATTCATTCGAATCCGGTGGATAGGAACCGGTTCTCATCCATGCGAAAAAACCATGTCTAGCATCGTATTATAACCAGCTTTCTACGAATATAGAAATGTACAATCATAAGATTAAAACCAGTTTTTTTAGCCCGTGCCTGCGGCACCTTGGGGCAAAAAAAAACTGGTTTTAATCTTATAATTGTACACTCTATATCCGCGGAAAGCTGTTTATAATACGATGCGAGAAATAACTATTATTTTTTTTCTTACCTTTGGATTCTTTTCTCGATATGGAACAGCAAATTTCTGAAAACATATTAATCTTAGCAAACACAGAAATAAATTTTTGCGGTGTTTCCCTCAAGGTATCTACAGAACCCGTTCTCCCCCCACTGCTTTATTTTCGAGTAAAAAAATTAAAATAAGAAGGAGTGGGTGGAGTTGATCTTTCTGTGTGCAACCCCTGCAGGTTCTATACCTTCTATGCCCTAGCACTGCACGGCTAAAAGTACCCACTATAAAATCTAACCAAAACTCAAAAGTAATTAACAAATGGGCGAAAAACTACACCATTCTCCCCTTAATTTCAATTTATTATGCTATGAACTTTAAGGGAAACTGCCGAATTTGTCTTATTTGTAATCGTAGAATCTCTATAATTTTGTTATTCCAATGCAATGCTCTGTCAATATCTTCTTTTGACAGAATCTATTGTAAGTTTGTTATTTTTTTTGTATATCTAAAGTTTTATCAATAACTTTTAAATAAAAGAAAATAAGATTCTACAGATTTTTAAAAAAGGGAAAGTTAAAATATCCAATAATAATAAAAATTGTGTAACACAATAGGTTTATTTAAAAAGATTTTCAATATATTGGATAACTATAAGTTTGGTTTTACAAGGATTAAAAATACTAAGGCAATGCATCTTAAAGTTACCCATTTCATTTTTTTGAGTGTCTAAAATTTTTCCTAAACGGAGTTGTTATGTTTGTTAGTGCATCAGCTTTATAAGAAATGTACATATATCCTAAATTATTTTAACCCCACCGACAAGGTTTCGTGATTTTTTGTACTTTTCACAGTTTTACCTACTTATTTTTAGATACTAATTTACAGTCTTATTTCATTAGTTAGCTCTAATAACTTATTTAAACAGGTTAGAATTGTCTTATTGATTTCAAACAGTTAAGTACGACTTATAAATCGCAACAACTCTATAATCGTTACCAGAAAGTCCGTACGTCCATTTAAAACATGCAAATTTATTTTACTTTTTTTAAAAACAAATTATTGTATGTTAAAATTATCCGATTCATCTGATTTTAGGTATACTGATTCCTAATACAACAAGGTACAATGTTATAAGCGATGCATCTTTATAATCAAGTCCCAAAAATGTAAGCATGTCCTTAAATAGTTTCATGTATTGAAGCTGTTTTACAAAAAAAATACATATAATTATGTTTCTACTTATGCAATAATATTCTGCTTGTTCAGTTCTGACACTTTACAAGTGTTAACATTCGTTTGTCCTTCCATTTCAGAGCTTCGCTTTTATGGATGTTGTCATCCTTGTTAAAGATATAAAAGAGTGGCTAATTCATAGCTGTTAAGCCTTAGGTAATTTTTTGCATACCTATGTGTATATCTTACAAAATAGCATAGGAAACATAAACGGTTTGATTGTAGAGAAGCTACGCTTGTAAAAGTATGTGGAAATATTTTATAACCTGTAGAAGTTGGCTAACTTTATTGGAATCATTGATTTTCCCAGCTTCAAGACCTGCTGAAACTAACTAAAATAGAAAATTCATGTTATTTTGTGTATCTATCTATCTATCTATCTATCTATCTATCTATCTATCTATCTATCTATCTATCTATATATCTATCTATCTATCTATCTATCTATCTATCTATCTATCTATCTATCTATCTATCTATCTATCTATCTATCTATCTATCTATCTATCTATCTATCTATCTATCTATCTATCTATCTATCTATCTATCTATCTATCTATCTATCTATCTATCTATCTATCTATCTATCTATCTATCTATCTATCTATCTATCTATCTATCTATCTATCTATCTATATATCTTTTTATCTATCTATTTATCTATCTCACCTGCCAACCAAATAAAGAACAGCCCATATGCTTGAAAATAGCTTCAGCCTAAAAAGTGATTAACGTCAATTCTTAAATAGAGTGGTCTAACTTTATCTTTTTGTCAAAGTTTAAAGCACTGTGATACATTAAAAGGTTGCGTGATTTTTACATAGTTTCTATAAAGTGAATAAAAAGTTTTTCAATAAAAATCTGTATTAGGTAAGAAAACTGCTACGAAGAAAGAAACTTTTTATTGTCATCGATATCAAGGCAAAAACATAAAGAAAGAAAATGATGGATTTTATACTAAAATGATATTGGCAGTATTGATACACATGTGCTAAATAGCCTAAAACCTGTTCTAGAACAATATTCTGCTTTTTCTACAGTTTATGATGTCTTACTGAACAAAATTATTTATTCAAATATGTATATACAAACATATCTAAAGTATAGATGTATTTACAGATAACTACCTCCAACCCTTTTCCAATGACCTTTTTTCGTCTGCTACCAATTTGTTTTCTGACGATACCCTTAGTTGATTTTCAATGACCCAAATGAGAGTCGGCACAAGGACTCTGCGATGTGGAGATACAGTTATTTAACCCTTCCCCCTCTAGTGTTTTACTCTAATAGCATACAAGAAAACAAGGATGACTTAACATCCATAAAAGCGAAGCACTGAAACGGTAGGACAAACGGACATTAACACTTGCATATTGTCAGAACTTAATAATCAGAATATAAATGTATAAGAGTCGAAGCAAAATTGTAAGTAAATTTGTTGAAAAACTGGTTGATACAGGATAATGTTTATGGACATACTTACATTTTTAGGACTTAAATATACTAAATAGTACCTAACTACTACAGGAATCACCATGATAAGTTTAAAATCGATAGGACAATTATAACATGCCTAAATTATCGAATAAAGCTATCCGTTTCGGACGGACGGACGGACGGACGGACCGGCCCTAATTATAGAAAAGCTTCGATTTTCAATATGAATGCCTCCTTTCAAGGAATCTTTTTAATTAGTGCAAATGATTAAGTAGGAAATATTAGTGAGAATGCTGATTAAGAAAACAAGGATGAAAACATCCATAAATAGCGAAGCTCAAAAATTATTAAAAAACATCTGAAAAAAATGATTTATAGAGTATGTCGTATATGTAGAATATTGACCTAATTAATCCCTAAAAATTGCAGCCGTCTATCTTGAATAAGTTTCGAAAAAATCACAAAAACCCAAAATCTATGACTCTATCTAGCACCCCAATTAATATACAAATCTTAATGAAAACTAGTAAACATATGTAGAATATGAATATATTTAATCACTAAAAATTTCAGTTGTCTGTCTTAAAAAGATAACGAGAAAATTACGAAAACGTAAAAATAAAGGAAACGATCTGGCACCCAAATTAACAGACAGATGGACAAAACAATGTATATATAAGATGAGCATATGTTATAGGAATCTGCACTAAAAATGTCAGCTGTCTATCTTTTATAGATATTAATTAGGGACAAACGGACATTTGGAATTATAGAGTAGCTTCGCTACTAAAAAGGAGCTAACAAAATATGAATGATTTCTGTTTTGACACTTTTTGCTTAATTAATAAATAAACGTAATACGTATAGATGTTGTATAACCCAGACAACTACCTTGCCCAGGTCTTGGGGACCTTTGTTGTACCTATGCTAGAGGATTGTTTTGCGACTTGGCTGTGTTAATATTTACGATGCTATTGGCTCATATTCAAATACCCAATTGAAAGTCGAGTCAGGGTTCACAGGGTGGAGACAAACATTTTTTTAACCCCATCCCCCTCTATTGTTCTACTCTAATAATTTTATATGATTTTCTATGAGTTCTTTTCCAATGGTTATAAAATTACTTGGATATAGTATCAGATTTTCCCTTACTCTAATAAAATGATTGTTTCAGCTGCTATTGTTAAATAACGATGCACCCTCCTTTATTTTACCCCATCCCCATCCTTAATCAAGCCATTAGCTGATGACTATATTAGCACCTAAATGGACGTTTATATTTCCTTGTGCCAACATCCACATATATCTATTTATCCATTTATATTTCAGAGATATATTAATTTATGTTAATAGAACAAATATTAATAACTCACTAGAACGAAAATAAATCCCCTCACCTATTAAAGTAAAACACTAGAGGAGGAAGGGGTTAAATAACAGTATGTCCCCATCCCAAGGACCCTGTGACGACTCTCAATTGTGTCTTTGAAAATCAATCAATAGCGTCGGGCATATTTACACATTCATGTAGCAAAAAACAATTTGTTATTAGACGAGAAAGGTCCTTGGAAAAGAGGGGCAGGTAGTTATCTGTATATACATAAATACTACTCCCACAACTATTTTGAAATAAAAAATGAAAATAAATATGCGTTTAGTACAGAATGTTTGCCTTTTATTTTTGACCGTTTGTACATCCATAATTTTTTGTGTATTTCACAACTTGTTAATGTTTTTATCCTTTTTAAAAACTTATATGAGTGCTTTGCTACTTTTGAATGTTGTTACCCTTGTTTAAAAAACTTACAATAGGTCCTTGCACAACATTTCTGTTACACACAACTAATATACATTTGTTTTTAGCATCAAACATTATTATCTAAAGTTTAATTTTCAATAATTTTATTTGTCTTTAACTTTAATAGTTGTGAGTAATTTAAACCTAGATAAATCTATTTTGTAACACTTTTTAAAAGGGAAGCTTTTCTATCATTAGGGAAGGTCAGTACGTCCGAAACGGTTATCACTTT
Organism: Acartia tonsa; assembly: GCF_053477335.1. Lineage (NCBI taxonomy): Eukaryota > Metazoa > Arthropoda > Copepoda > Calanoida > Acartiidae > Acartia > Acartia tonsa. The sequence goes on from NC_137266.1 coordinate 5,268,719, forward strand.
TCGTTCATTTAAACAGGTTAGAATTATCTTATCGATTTCAAACTTTGCATGATGATTCCTTTATCAGTTAGGTATGACTTAGAAAGCGCAGCAACTATATAATCAAGTCCTGAAAATGTAAGTATGTCCTTAAATTGTATCATGTATTAAAGATGTTTTTTCAACAAATTTACTTACAAGTATTTTAGTCTCATGCATTAATATTCTGCTTATTCAGTTCTGACACCCTACAAGTGTTAATGTTTGTTTGTCCTTTCGTTTCAGAGCTTCGCTTTTGTGGATGTTGTAAACCTTGTTAAAGTTGAGTTATAAAATATTTATTAAGATGGAGTTTTATTGTTGTTTTATTTGAACAATTTCACCATATTGTTATTTGTATGATTAAAATCATAGTGCCAATTCTTACATTATTTAATATACTAAATGGCTATCCATACGTTAGATGTGGAAAATCTTAGCTTTTAAATAATAGATGATATTATTGATAACAGCGATTTTTACACAATCATAATTTTATACTGTAGAGTCTGATTGATTATCCGCTAGATTAGTACCGGTTCTCAGCTATACTGAAAAATCATGTATAGTATCATATAACAGACAAATGACAATTTATCCCAAATACCAAATAAAAATCATAAATTGATAATAGCCTGACTCTTCGGCCTCTAGGGAAAAACAAAACTGGTTTAAATTTTGCAATTTTTCATTTTATTATCCGCGGAAAGCTGGCTGTTATACGCTTAGATAAATAACTATTTCAGTATGACACAGAATCCTATAATTTCCCGGTTATCAACTATACTGAAAAATCCTGTATCGTATGGTGTTAAATAAACGATACGATTATACGATAAATAACTATTAACTGATCGAAGCACAGAAAAAAAGAAATTACTGAGTGAAATAAAAATACTCAATGAAAAAATTCTTTCCTAAACAAAAATTGCTGATACTTCACATTTTTTTCCAAGCAAACATATCCTTAATTTATCAAAGAAATTGTAGGGAGAGGGGGAAATTCGCAATTTTACAATTTTTTTAAAGCGAAGCTTTTCTATAATTAAGGTCGGTCCATACGTCCGTCCGTCTGTCTGATAGTGTCAGAACTGAATAATCAGAATATGAATGTATAAGAGTCGAATCAAAGTTGTAAGTTTGTCTTACTGTTTCAGTGCTTCGCTTTTATGGATGTTGTCATCCTTGTTTATTAACAATTTTTATGTTTTTAAATCATCCGATTGTTCTGATTTTTTGAATACTGATTCCTATTACAATAAGATACAATATTTTGAGCATCTCTACAATCAAGTCCAAATAATGTCATTATGTCCTTAAACAGAATCTGTATTCAAGAAGTTTTGCAACAAATTTATGTATAATTTTGTCAAAACTTATATACTCATACTTTGTATATTTAGCTATGATACTCTAGTTATCATCTAGCTAGAGTTAATGTTCGTCTGTATTATCGTTCTAGAGCTTCGCTTTTATGAATGTTGTCATCCTCGTTATATTATTTTTAATCGCTAAGCTGTTCATTATTTTTGGTCTGTATGTCTGTAATGGAATATTTCTATTTTAGCAATAATTTTCAATTAAATTTGTCTGATGTAATGAGAATATTACAGGTGGGAGTGTAATAGGGCGTATCCACTACCCTGACAAAATAAATGTGTATGGTTACACGCCATGACAAAGGGTCGACAACTCCCCCCCCCCCCCCCCAAAAAAAAACCAATGGGGTGTATAGTTAAAAAGTAACACCCCCCTTTTGACAATAATCTAGAGCTCACAATACCATCCCCAACCCCCCTCCACTAAATCTCCCTTAACAGATTATGACAACATACGATAAAATAACCAATGAGAGGCCAGCATAAATACAGTGTATACTCTCATTGGTTATTCTATCGTATGACGTCATAATCTGTTGAGGGACTTTAATCATCTTCTTAAAACGGAGCTTTAAAATTTTCGTAAATTTGCCCACCTGGCACAACTATGTGCACACCACTGAATGAAAACAAATCGCAGTATTCAAAAAAAAAATATTCATACTCAAAATTAATTTTCTTCGAATATCTTTCGCAAATAAATATAGTCTAAAACCAACCCAAGGTTTTAATATAACAAAAAGATCTATAGTATAGATGTATATACTGACAACTAACTACCTCCCTTCCTTTTTCAAATACCTCTTTCGTCTGCTTCTAAATTATTGTCTGCTACTTGGCTGTGTTAATATAAGCGACACAATTGGTTGATTTGTCAATGATCCAATAGAAAGGTTGCGCATTGTGGTTGCGATGGGGAGATACCAGTTATTTAACCCTTTCTCCCTCTAGTGTTTTACTCTTATATATAACCAGAAAACAGCCCAAAATCATACCTGGACCTATGTGAAGCTTCTCTAAAAAGAAGAACTCAATCAGTTCATTAGGTATTAAAATACAAACCTTACTACTTTATAATACGATACATACTTTTTAGAATAATGTAAATGTCGTTGTAATTTGGCTTTCATTTTTCAAAATATTATATTTTTGTTGTTGTATGGTTTAAAACATTCACTAATACTAGATGCTTAAGTAACAGGATGTTTGTTTTTCTACCTGTCTATCTAAGTGTTTTTGGGAAGTTTTTATTCTATCATATAAGGTAGTAAGCTTTTTTGTTGTCTGTATCGAAGAATCTAACTAACCACTGTGAAACGACATTGTTTCTTTACAAATAAGCTTTTTATACGTGTAGGGAAGGTTTTTTAACTATTTTTGGGAAAGGTATCTTCACCCTACCAATAAAAGATGACTCCCCCCATTTTTTTAAATTTTTTTTTTAAAAACTGAAATTGAAAATGGGGGAATCAACTTTTCACTCTCCCACCTAAAGTGCCCCTAGAGGCTTCTAGGGGGGCGTAGCCACTAGTTTTAAAGAAAGGAGTGAGGGAAAAAAACTTCCATCCCTAAATCATTTTGTTTGAGATTGCAAAGGGGGAGGGGAGGGGCGACTATATCTTCATGTAAACCTACTATCTATTCTTTTCCAGTTTGGCTTCAAAACCAATTAGAACCGGTTCTAACCCATACTTAAAAATCATGTATCGTTTCGTATTGTATCTATGAACATAAAAAAATACAACTAATTATAAAAAAAAACAGTTTTGTTAGCCCCGAGATGCCGTAGATATAATTGTACATTTTTGTATCCGTGGAAAACTGGTTATACGATGGGATGCAATAAATAACTATTTCAATTTTTCAATTTTCTTTTTTATGCCTTTTCTCTACAGACGTACATACATTGTTTAAAGACGCTTCACTACAAAATTTGGATAGTGGACAAAATAATGCCACGGTCGTAGCGGTCATGCGTCTCGCGTCATATTGGAAGGGTAACGCAAATTTCAGATCTAAGTTTTCGCTATTTGATTTACTATTTTTCTCTTTAAGATAAAAGCGATGCTTGCTAGATTATCTAATTCGCTATGATAAAAAGATACATTTTTATCAAATCACCAAATCTGGGGTCTGAAATTTGCGTTACCCTTTCGACCTGACGCAAGAAGCATAACCGCTACGACCGTGGCATTATTTTGTCTACTATAAAAATTTGACCCAATAAAAACTTCCTTTTAACTCAGTGGGAGTTCATTTGAAATTTCTTTCATCTGTGCGGCAAATTCTCTCTTTTTTTAGTAGCGCAGCTACATAATAATTAGGGACTATCCGTCCGTCTATTTAACTTTTCCCCCCTCTATCTTATAAAAATGTGTATTTGTAAGTGTGTTTTGAGTGTTTATCTACTTATGAACATTTTATTATTTTAGTTGTATTATGTTGTAGTGTTTTTTTTACCCATATAAGAAACTTTTTTGTTTATTAATTGATTTTAAGATTTTGATTTTTTTATCCATTCTGACTATAATTCTATTTCAATTGTTCTTAATTGTGATTACTTTTTGGGTAACCCTACGATGATAACAACATTCCTAAAAGTTAGTCTCAAAAACTAAGACGCTTTCTAAATTATACCTTCGTGTTTTAGGAATCATCATTGAAATTAACATGAAGATTCCAAGATGATTGCTAAGACCTACACTTTTAAAAAGGGTGGGTTTAAATGGGGGGTACAATTTACATTTATGGGCAAACTCAAGGAAAAATTCCATATTTTGGGTCATTTTCACTCACTTCTGGACGTCACACAAAGAAGGGAGCAACATACAAAAGTGTTTCAAGGCCAAAACATTTTCTTTGGTACAGGGAGCGAAGCTACTCTACACAATTTGGTATGTCTGTTTGTCTACTATATTCCTTGACAGGACATTGATTTTATTACACTGGCCCAATAAGTTTTATGATTTTGTTTTCTCGTATTCATTCGAAACCGATTAAAATCCGGTGGTTTAGAACCGGTTCTCATACGTACGAAAAAACTATGTCTAGCATCGTTTTATATCCAGTTTTCTACAAATATAAAAATGTACAATCATAAGATTAAAACCAGTTTTTTTTATCCCGTGCCATCGGCATCTCGGGACTAAACAATCTGGTTTGAATATTATAATTGGACATTTTATGTCCGCGGAAAGCTGTTTATAATACGATGTGAGGAAAATCTATTTTTTTTTGCTTAAAATATTTGAAGATTTGATTATTTGGAACAAACATCAAATATTTAAATTTTCCAAAAATAATTTATATTTAGGGTTATTTATGTCTATAATAATTAAGGGGTATACTTAAACTTATGGCCCTTGTCTTCACCCTTTAGTCTCTAAACTATTTATAAACGGCAATTGTCTTATGTGTTACTTACAATCTATTTAATAAGCATATATTTAATCCCTATAAATTTTAGCTCTCTATCTTTTATAGGAGCCGAGAAAATCACGTTTCCCCCTTTCTGTCAAAGACGGACAGACGGACGGACGGACGGACATTTTGAATTATAAAGTAGCTTCGCTACTAATAAGCACCTTATTATGTCCGTTTGTTTGCTTGTCTAAACAAATTTGTTTCATTTCGAATGATGTCATCCTTGTTTAAAAGGTATGCGCTTAAAAAATGAATCATAATTATTTAAAGGAAGTTTAAGGAAAAAGTATGTCAGAACTTAAACCCATCATTTTATTTCATCATTAATGATTCACCAGTAATATATTATGAAATTTTATGTTAAATAAGTGGAAAGAAAAATAGATAGATAGATACAAAGTAAATAAAAGATCAAAAAAAGAAAAAAATGAATTAAACATTTATTCTTATATAAACGTGTAACTAACCGTTTAACCGATATGGATCTTCTTTACAGTGGAGTTTCTTATAGATTTAAGGAAGATTATAACTATTTTGCAGAAGGGTACCTCGCCTCTAAAAAATACCCCGCCAAATTTTTTCTCTACTTTTTTAAAACAAAAAAAAATAAAGTTTATTGAGGGTCGACTCTCTCCCCCCCTTTATCTGAAATGTCCCTAGACCCTATTGGCCTCTAGGGGCAAAGCTAACTAGTATTTGGTATTAGTCTAATAAAGACAGTAATGCTAATAATCACTAACTACAAGGAAAATTACATTTCTAATGAGCTACAAGTTATAAAAAATGCGGACAGATCCTAACTTTATAGTAGCTGCACTGCAAGAAGATATTCATGTAAAAAAATTCTTTTCATATTGTATAATTTTTACGGCTATTTAAATAAATCGTCGTAATAAGGAAAAAAAAGAGGTTTGAAGATTTTTAAGTTTAAATAAGACCATAAATAACAAGGATGGCAACATTCATAAAGGCGAGGCTCGATAGACAAATGAACATTGACAATTAATAGGAAAAATCCATGTAAATATATCTCAAATATCATGCTTATATACGGACATACTTACATTTTAAGACTTGATTATAGATATGCTTTGCTTGTGCAATAATGTCTTATCGTCCTGGAACTCATCATTAAAAAAAAATAAACAGCTTCAGTTATACATTAACTGGTAATGATTATTGTAATTGTGTGTTTGTATGTTTGTACCGAAGGATCTCGCTTACCGCTGAACTGATCGGGTTTCCTTAACATGGTAGCTTCTCATAGGTCCAGGAAGGTTTATAACTATTTTGGGGTAGGATACCACCACCCTCCCAAGAGAAATTTCTTTTTTTGCGTATAGAGCCTTGAACGCAACATTAATTGTCAAATTAAATAGATGTTTGAAATAAAAAAAAAGTGCCACTAGAGTAGTAGCTAGTAAACAAAAAGACAAAGAGCTATCCGTTACGGACGGACGGACCAACCCCTAATGTAGAAAACGTTGCTTGTATAAATAGGGCTAGTCTACAACTATGATCATGATACATTTTATAAAAAAATAAAAAAAAATAAAAAAAAAGCTATCGTATTAAAATCCATGAAAAATCCTATATTGTTCTGTTGTGACGTCATAAATTTTGGGAAAGGGAAATGAGAACCCCATTTCTCCCATCTTCTTTCTTCCCCCCCCCCCCTTCCATTCTCCTATACCGAAATTTATGACGTCACAACAGGACAATCCATGACCCAATAAATATATTAAACTCGTTTGTTTAAATTTAAATATTATCAATTTATTACATTCTTCAAAACCCACACATTAAAACTGGAATTAGGGGACTAGTGTTATAAAAATAATTGTAAAAGCGAACGTACATCCATAATTAATTAAATAGCTCTAATGGTTAATAATACATGATAATATTGTTTTTCCGTATCGCTTCGAAACCGATGAATATCCTGTAGATTAGAACCAGTTCTCAGCTATACTGAAATATTGTTTTTTAATTTATTGAATTCAAATTTTACATGGTAATTCCTGCACTGATAGGCACAATTTTTAAAGCTTAGTAGCTCATTCAATCATTTCCAAAATGTCCTTAAATGTAATTTACTTGCTTTTTCTTCAAAGAAAAATTTTCTTATATGCTGTAATTAATATTATCGTTAATTTAGGCATGTTAAAATTGTCCTATCGATCTCAAACTTTGCATTGTGATTCCTTTAGTAGTTAGCTTCGATTTAGAAAGCGTAGCAACTCTATAATGTCCGTACCTCCATTTTAAACATGTCAATTTTTTTTACTTCTTTAACAAATAATTTTCATGTGATCTAATCATCCGATGATTTTTGGTATATTAATTCCTGGGACAACAAAGTATAATGTTATAAGCGAAGCAACTCTATAATCAAGTTCTAAAAATGTATGTAAGTATGTCCATAACCATTTTCCTGTATCCAGCAGTTTTTCAATAAATTTACTTACAATTTTGGTTCGACTCTTATACATTTTTATTCTGATTATTCAGTTCTGACAATATACAAATGTTAATGTCCGTTTGTCCTACCGTTTCAGTGCTTCGCTTTTATGGATGTTGTCATCCTTGTTATATTGAATACTTGTATTTGAGCCGTGCATAAACACATTCACTTATATACCATCGTCTTATAATATGCGCGCCTTTCCCTTTCGTTCTTTCTTTCACTATCTCTCTCTCTCTCTTTCACTCTTTCTCTCTCTCTCTCTCTCTCTCTCTCTCTCTCCTTCCTTTCACCTTGTTTTTTCCCCCTGAATTTCCCCTGGTCATATGTGTGTGTGTGTGTGTGTATGTGTGTGTGTGTGTGTGTGTGTATGTATGTGTATGTGTGTGTGTGTGTGTGTGTGTGTGTGTGTGTGTGTGTGTGTGTATGTGTTTGTGTGTGTGTGTGTGTGTGTATGTGTGTGTGTGTGTGTGTGTGTGTGTGAGTGTGTGTGCATGGAGATACCGGCTCCCTTCCCCCCTTACTTTTCTCATTATAGATGTGCGTATAATGTTTATGATTTTTTTGCTTCAGACGAATTTTACATAGATTATATATTTATATTAGATTTATTTGAAATTTAGTTTTTAGAAATTAACCTTTTTTTTGTTGCGACATGTTGTGAGATGATATCTTATTTTCTCTTTTAACTTTGAATATTAGATAAGTTATCTTACCCATTAGATAATAATAACAATTTTTCTAAAAAATTTGTATCGAACTCTCTAGTAGATTAAGTGATCAGCTTACTAATTTATTTTTGAAAAATGTATAATTCAAAACATTGATATGAAGAAGTTTCATTTTAATACGCCAAATCAAATTAAATCTTTTTAGGAAATGTTTTAAACAAATATAAGGATATTTTTAGCGGGTTTATACGCATACCTATTCCCTTTTTCATCTTTTAAAAAGGGTGAGGGGGCGGGGGGAGTTAACGTGGTGGTTTTAATGGTTTGTGGGTCAAATTCCTTAGGAATGTAAATTTACTTCAGGCAGTTTGACATAGACCGGACCACAGTTAATACAAACACTCTCACACACTCACACGCGCAGTTTCTCTCGCCACGCCGCCACAAAAACATTTATTCTTGTGTGTGATTTTTTTTTTGAAAAAAAAGAAAGTTTATAATAAAAAAAGATTTATTTATTATGAACAATATATCCAATTGACGTGAATTATATTAATGATGAATAATTTTAAAGGTGAGTTTTTTTTACATTTTTTGTTTTCACGATTTGCTTTCACCAAATTTGAAAGAAACTGGTATTTTATAAATTATTTGGTTAATCAGGACATACAACGATTCATGCTTTATAATATTATTTATAATTTCTTTAAAATTCAAAAAAAGTTCTTTATTTTTATATAATCTGTCTAAATAATGATAATGTTTTACTGTCAAATTTTATAGATGATTTTGGTTAACTGAAATATCTTTTAAAGGGTTAAAAACTGTCTTTAAAAACTAAAGGGGTTAATTGTCAAATAACAGATTAAATTAAGATTTTTTATAGGAAATATAAGTACAGTCTAAGTCGTTTTCAAAGATAGGCTGCCTAACTTTTGTGTGTGCTAAAACTTACAAAATTGCATTGCAGTTCTTTTTTTATATTCATGAGCTTCGCTACTTATGAATGTAGTCTGCCTTGTTATACTATTTATTTATTGAAATACTAGTTTTTTTTTAAACTTTCTTGCTTTCACTTTCAATATAGGCTGTTTATTTATGCCAGGGAGAGAAAAGGGCAATGGGCGACAAATTATTATTTACTCCAATTCATATGCGTGAATGCCTTGTTGGTAGATATTGGAGGTAAAAATGGTTGTAGATTAATTTAACCGCCACTGTCTACTCCCTTTCATCCCTGATGGATGTATGCGGGAAAGAAAAAGTTAGCGGTTTATTTTTCTCTCTCATGATTTGATTGAATGTATAGAAATTTTCACTTCATTTATATTTAAATTCGTGCATTTGGCCCATGGAGGAATGAAGCTACTCTATAAATAGGGTTAGTTTGTATGTCTATCCATTGTCCAATTACTAATATATACGTTTTTAAGACTAATAAGTGCTTTATCGCATACTAGAGGCTGTGCCCCTAGCATCTAGGTGCTTTTCAAATGGTAGGAAAAACAGAGAATAGCCTAAAGCCATCACTGGACCTTTATAAAGCATGTGTAGAACTGGATTGGTTCATTTGTTATAGAAATCTTAAGCTTCCTACAAAAAAAACATTACTACTTTATATAATAGGAATAGTGATTACACCTCAGCATCTGGGGATATAGCATTTGAAGGGAGGAATAAAAAAAAAGCAATTTTAACAACCAAAAGATTTAGAAATAAAACAGCCTAAAACCTTTCTTGGGCCTATGTAAAGCTTTCCTTAAATGAAGAACTTATCGGTGCAAAGTGCAATCTTAGCGAACAGACATAAAAGTACTTTATATTATAGGGTACTCTAAAAAAGAAATATTTAACTATTTTATAGCTTCATATAATGTAGTAAGTTTTTTGTCTTTTTATTTATGATTACTAACCACTGAACCGATTTATTTATCCTTTTTAGGGAAGCACCTTCTTAACTGCTTTAAATATAAACTAGCGGCTACGCCCCTAGAGGTCTCTAGTGGCATTCGAAATGTTTTATTTTTATTTTAAATATATAATTATTTTATATGTTGCGTTCAAGTCTTTACGTAAAATATTTTTCTCTCTATTTTATGTGATTTCTCTTGGGAGGGTGGTGGTGCCTTTCCCCAAAGTTATGAACCTTCCCGGGACCTATGAGAAGCTATCCTGTTAACACGATCAGTTCAGCGGTTAGCGAGATCCTTCGGTACAAACAGACAGACAAACAGACAGTGTTCTACTTTTTATTATATAAATAAATTGTACTTTTTGAAATTTGATAACAAGCTAAATTATAAACGAAATGGTAAAATTATATCATTTGTGTGAAATTAACAGATTGAGACTTATATTCATGATTTTAATCGGTTTAGATCATTTTTAAGTTTCTAATCATTTTGATATGTCATTTCTAAAACTATATTGAGGCAAATAATACTCGATTTCAATCAAATAAAATCGCTAATAGTTTTTTTCTGTTTTACAATGTAAAAAGGTACATTTAATAAATTAAGACATAGAAGAAGGTTATTCCAAAAATAAAATAACACAGAAAAATTATTTCAAGTTCTAAAACTTAACCATATACGAGAAGATGATTAAAGTCCCTCAACAGATTAAAAAGTCATACGATAGAAAAGCCAATGAGAGGCCAGTATACACTGTAATTAACCAATGGTAAAATTTATGCTGGCCTCTCATTGGTTACTTTATAATATGACGTCATAATCTGTGGAGGGACTTTAATCATCTTCCTTATACGATACCTTTCTCTAACAAATTTATATCTCCCATGGATCCAAAGGGATAAGACAATGGCCAATAAATTGATGTTTATCCCCAATTGTGATTAAGAAAAGTATTCGCTCTATGGATTAAAAGCATTGGTTAAAAGTTTGGACACTTGATAAAAGTACTCAAAATTATCAAGCCAACAAATAATTAAACAATTTTCTCTAAAGTTCAAATTATTTTTGTAGTAATTATCCTTTTCCATGAGCAATGTAAACGTTTTTTTCTACCATATGTCATTCATATGTTAAAAAGTGGTCCAAATTTTTAGGCCTTAAATTTCTCTAGGCCTTTTTATAATAAGGAGAAGAGGGGAAAGAAAGTATATTAATTTATAGGCATGTTGGTATATGTACTTCCCATATGGGCATCTAGGGCTTTTTCTTTTATTCATAATACAACTAGCGGCTTCGCCCCTAGCCTCTAGGGGCTGTGCCCCAAGAGGTGTGATCAAACCAATTTTTTTGTATTTTAGATTTAAAAGAAAATTTTTTAAAAAATTTCTTTGGGGGGGAGGAATTTTTTTTCTTTTGGTGGGGGAAGTCGACCCCACTATTTAAATTTTAGTTTTAAAAAAGAAAACACAAATTTTTTTGGGGGGGATTTTTAATTTTTTTGGGGGTTGGGGGTGTCCCACCCCCCAAGAAAATAGTTAAACCTTTCCGGGACTTATGAGAAGCTACTCTGTAAAGGAGAACCCGATCGGTTAAGCGGTTAGCGAGATCCTTCGCTACAAACAGACAAATAAACAGACAGACAAACAGACAGACATCGTTCTACTTTGTATTATAGATATATTTTTAGGGGGGGGGGGCATTAGATTTTTTCAGTGTGCAATTTCTTCCAGGTGGGTTAATCTACACCTCCAACACCCCTAAAAGCTCAATCTTTTCTATTAGTTAGCAAGCTCTAACTTATTTTTGAGTTGGGGGGGGGGGGGGGGCTAACTTTGAAGCCCAAAACAGAACTTTAAAGGGATTTTATCAAAAGGTATAAAGCCTAATTTTGATAAAATTCAAAGTTACGTCTAAATATTGCACTTTTCAAATTTAGAAAAGTTTCTGAAAAAGGTGGGGGGGGGAGGTAGGAGACCCACCTAACTAAATAGATCTAACTTCCTTGATAATTATAGAATATAAAACCTTCAAATACTTAACTACTGTGTACAGTTTTTAACTTATTTCCCATACTTCACCAGTTTTATCCAATTTTAGAACAATATAATCAAGTATTAACAAGGATTAAAACATCCAAAAGTAGAAAGGGACTGTAAATTATGCACGCTGGTACCCGAAGTTTTCTATAATTAGGGTCGGTCCGTACGTCCGTCCGTCCGTTACAGTTAGCTGTTTTCGTTAATTTAAACAGGTTAGAATTGTCTTATCGATTTCAAACTTTGTATGCTGATTCCTATAACAGTTAGGTACGACTTAGAAAGCGCAGCAACTCTATAATCGTTACCAGAAAGTCCGTACGTCCATTAAACACAAGCTAATTTTTTACTTTTTTGACAACAAATTTTTTAATTCAATTTATTATTCTATTATTCTATTTATATGATTTATTGAATACTGATTCCTATTACAACATGGTATAGTGTTATACGCAAAACATCTCTATAATCAAGTCTTAAAAACGTCAGTTTGTCCTTAAATAGTAATATGTTTTAATCAGTTTAGCAACAAATTTACTTACAATTTTGTATAAACATATGCATTAATATTCAGTTTATTAAGTTCTGACACTCTACTCAAGTGTTAATGTTCGTTTGTCCTTCAGGCTTCCATATCAGAGCTTCGCTTTTATCGATGTTGTTATCCTTGTTTATCTACATAAAGGTCATGTGTTTATTGGCCTTTCCTTTAATAAAGAACAGATACGCTAATACCAACACCTTACAATTAAAACAATACAGTTTTCTATATTTTACATGCATTCAACGGACTTGAATTATTTTAACAGTTAGTTGTTTTAAACTAATTATTTTAAATTTCTAAAAAACAAATCTAACTAAACTGAAAAATTTTGCTTCTACCATTTATATAATTTGAATAAACTATTATTCTTTCTTCTAGATTGATGTATAAATCATATGTTATTGCGCTACCTTTGAACACAAATGCCTTGTTTTTATAGGAAAATTGAAATCAACCAAATAAAATAGATGATCTAATTCAATCGAAGTTTTCCTATTTTGAATTCGAAAAAAATACTTAAAGAATCTGCAATACAAAGTAGCTTGATGTCTGTCACTCTGTCTACCCGTCCGTCCGTCCCTTAAGATCCCGGTAACCACTGAACCGATTGGATTCTACTCTTCAGGGAATATACGTACTGGTCCTGTGTGGTGGATTTAGGCTAAACCCCCCCCCCAAAAAAAAAAAAAAATCCTCCCCCATTTTTTTAGGCAGTTAATTATTTAAAAGTAGTGGTTGCAGCTCCAGTGGTACTTATATTTTTTTAATTACCTCTTGTGGCACTGCCCCTAAAGGCTAGGGGCGAAGCCGCTTGTAGCTTTCTATAATGATATAGGGATAAGACAAAGGCCAATAAAATTTATGTATTTCCCAAATGATAATTCACAAAAAAATCACCTTTTGTAGATTACAATGTGTAATTAAAACGTTTAAACACTGAACTTTATGAATCAACCAATAATCTCAATAAAAGTCCCAAAAATTGATGGGCCAAATAATAAGAAAACCTTATTGAATACTTTGGGGGCTAAAAGAATAAAAAGCCCAATGTCCCCTCCCTCCCCGTGTTAATATACAACCTATTAAAATGCCTTTTCCAGTTAAAATGCTTATTTGTCCAAATTTATGGGGTTTTCACTATACCTTTTATCTTTATGACCGTGTTTTAACTAATTAAAAAAAAGGGAAAAGAAAATTTATTTTCACACTTTCGAGTTTCAAGTTAAATATAATGCTAAAAAGACAAGGACATTTTGGTCCTAAATTCGCGCATTTATTTCTTTTAGGGAGGGAGTGGACATTGGAGCAATATCCTAACGTTTAAAGAAGATTTCAGTAGATTAAAATATTTGTGGAAAAGTTAGGGAGATGATTAAAGTCCCTCCACAGATTATGACGTCATACGATAGAATAGCCAATGAGAGGCCAGTATTTACTGTAATTGACCAATGGTAAAATCTATGCTGGCCTCTTATTGGTTATTTTATCGTATGACGTCATAATCTGTTGAGGTACTATCTCCATCTCCCTAACTTTTCCATAAACGTTTCAATCTACTGAAGGGTTAAATTGTTTGTCATTATTGAGATGTACATCAATTTATCATGTATCGTTTTATTCCGTAAGCTAATGCTTATAAAACAATATATTAAAAAAGTTAAAAAAAAATATTCAGTTATGTAAATCATCAAATTTTCTTTTAAATAAATGTAAAGGGAAAAGGCGAAAGAAAGGGGGAAGAAAAGAGTTTAAGAATTTGTTTGGCCTCCGGCAAGAATCTTCATACCATGGCATAATTACATATAATAGAAAACCTATATGATGCTTTTCTTCAAAGTTATAAAAAAAGTAGACCAGATATTAAAATATAGGATCTAAACAGTTTCTAATTCTTGAATTAAATATTTTTTTCGATATAAGCCTTTACTATTGAACAAGGATGACAACATCCATAAAAGCGTAGCTCTGAAACGGTTAGACAAACGAACATTAACAAGAATATAGCGTCAGAACTGAATAATCAGAATGTAAATGTATAAAAGTCGAACGAAACAAAATTGTAAGTAAATCTGCTGAAAAACTGCTGAAATACAGAATATTGTTTAAGGACATACTTACATTTTTAGGACTTGATGATAGAGATGATTCGCTTACTGTAAGCCTTACTGTAAAGGAGAACCATATCGGTTCAGCGGTTAGCGAGATCTTCTGGAACAGATTAAAAGACACACAAACAGAAACCCTTTTATTACTCTAGTAAATCGGATGGATTATGGATTTTTCATTGTGCCTAATTAAAAATCTACCTTTATCTACAACCAAGTATCCATGTGTGAGGGCTAGGCAGCAGCTCTAGGCCTAATAAGACAACCAGCCCTTAATTGATGTCTTAATTCGATGACAGGCAAATTCAGTCTGAATTTGTACAGTACATGTTGGATGTTTCTTAAGTTTACAATTAAATTTAAAAAGTTTATTATTACTAGATGTTCCAACTATAGAGATTTTTACAACTAAATATCAATTTTACTTTAAAAAGCAACAATTTTGTGGTTATTTGCCATTGTACTTTTGAAAAATGTACATTCTCGGACTACGGGGTGTCTATCACCCATAAATTATGCCATACAGACCCTGCGGGGGCAGAATTAATGTTAATAATTAATGAGTAGTTTTGCTGCAATTTCTTAATCAACATATACATTAAATCATAACAAGTGGTAGGGTTAAATATTATGAAAACTAGATAATTAAAAAATAATCCTTATTGAAACAAATTATGATTTTTGTTTTTTAAACATTACTCTTTATTTATTTATTTAAAAAATCCATAATTTTTTTTTTTGATTGTATACAACGCCTAGGTTTATGATAAACTCTAGTATTTCTTTATTAATTTGACTTGACATTATCAAAATCAATTAACATCACTGAAGGGAGGGAAAGGATATTGGGCTCTTAATACACTGGTCCCCAAAGTTTCATAATTTAGATTTCTTATTCATTAGCTTACAAACTTTGGGTACCTTATTAAATTTTGATTGTTTGCTTTATTAAGATGAGTGTCTAAACATCTCAACCACTATTGTAATTTACAAAAGGGTTAAATTTGTGTATCATCATTTGGGATATACATTAATTAATCAGCCATTGTCTTATCCCTTTTGGTCCTGGCCACGATGAATGTCCCATAATGATGTTTTTATTTAAATTAACCCATTTTCTTGAAAATTAAAATTGAAATAATTAGAAATATGAACCCGAGGGGATTAGAAACTTTTATTGGTATAACTACTAGATTATTAGAATTACTTGAAATATCTAGTTTAATACTTGAATAACAATCAATTAAACAGATAAATATGCATATTTCATGTAATATAAATGATTCTGTTGATTAAGTAATTATGCTACCTTATGTAATAACTAGTGGTTTCGCCCCCAAGATGCCTCTAGATGCACTTGACCATCTTCCAATTTTAGTTTTAGTTTTAAGAAATATTTTTTGGGGATGGGGAGTTATTTTTTTCTTAGGGGCGATTCCTCTTGGGAGGGGATGGTGGTGCCCTCTCCCTAAATAGTTATAAACCTTCCTAGGACGTATGAGAAGCTCCATTTTAAAGGAGAACCCTATCGGTTCAGCATTTAGCGAGATCCTTCCTTACACATTAACAGAAAAAAACCATAAAAGTTATCTCTTTCTGACAAACGGACCGACTTAATTATAGAAAAGCTTAGCTGTTAAAAAGCTTAATTTTAAAATAAAATAAACATTTCATAAAATGAGAAAGACTAAACTACATAACTTTTGTGTCACTTTTGAGGAAGACGATTCATATATGACGTCATATAAAGAGAAAAGAAAAAGGAAAGGGGGGAAGAAAATCTCTTCAAAAGAGATGGGAGAAAAGGGAATCGTCTTCCTCAAAAGTGACACAAAAGTTATGTACTTTAGTCTTTCTCCATAAAATATGAAAAGTTATTCCAAACCATTTTTTTCACCAAAAATGAAAATTTATATAATAATAGGGGAAAATAATTTGATTTTAGAAGATTTTTACATAAAATAATGATTAAATAGATTGATACCTTTTTTATAATTTCACTCAATTTTATTTAATGGCACTTTTAAAATAGATTGTTTTAAAATTCAAATTTTTAGGTTTCTCATTATAGTAACCAAGCTACGTTTTGAATTAGATATGTTCGTTCTCATGTTAGCTAGAATGCAAAGTAGAATAATTACTGTCCGTCCGTCTGTCCCGTAGGATCTCGGTAACCACTAAACCGATTCGATTCTACTCCTCAGGGAATATACCTACTGGTCCTAGGGTGGTTTTAGCCTATTTTCTTCCCTCCATTTTTTCAACACATATTATATTCTGACTATTCAGTTCTTACACTATACAAGTATTAATATTAATTTGTTTGTCGTACCGTTTCGTTTTTATGGAAGTTGTCATCCTTGTTTTTTTTACTATTGCAAATATTTCATCTTTCTATTTTTAATTTTATTATTTTTGTTCAGGCATAATGCGGTTGTTGCTAGTTGCCAGTTTAGTGTGTTTGTTACCATCAACAGTATCAGCTGCGCCCAACAGAGAGGTATGTTCTTGTTATTCGTGTAGCGAAGCCAATCTTTTTCTCGCAGCCACGCATTCACTATGGTATGTCTGTACGTCTGTAAGTGACAGGAAGTTACAGAGCTTGATTGATGCTACTCTATAAATCACTTTGTCTGTTGGTCTATCGAAATTTACGAGGGAAATATTTTATTTTCTCAGCTATTATCAAAGATAGACTGTTGAAATTTGGTGTAAATTTTCTTATGATCACGGAGCATCTTCTCTATAGGTTATTATGTCGTCTGACTGTATTTTATCATTCTATTTAGCCGTTCTTATGCTTTTGATATTAAAAAGCTTCTCAACGATTGGATATTTTATTCATATTTAACTCTACTTTTGATAAAGTTTATTAAAGGATAACAACGTCTATAAAAGCGAAGCTTTAAAATTAGTCGGTAATGACAAACGAACATGATAACTGGTAGAGTGTTAAAGAACTTTATAGATTTAAACAAAATCACACTTATGAATACAGGATACTTTTTAAGGACATACCTACATTTTAGAACTTGATTATGTTTAATTTTGTACCTTGTTGTCATAGGAATCGATAAGACAAATAAGATAAATATATCCTACCAGATAATGTTGTCTACAAAGTTAAAATTGACTTACGAGCAGATCCTAATTTAAAAAAATCCACACTTTTAAAATTATGTCACAGAGTATAGGAATTTTGTGGGCTACCATACATTTAGTGTTATCTTTTACATGTCTTGACATTTCTTTATGATATTTGAGATTAAGAGAATTATAATATTCGATGAGAATGAATTTGCCTATGTATACTCAAACTAATATAAGTGTTCAAACATACAAACCAATAATCATAATCTAATAAAGATTAATTTTGTTTATATTAATTGAGGATATATTTACATACGTTTTTATCCATGGTCTTATCTAACAAGAAATCTGAACATTTAATGGCCCAAATGAAGTATATATGATATTTATTTCTTGAACCTAATGTTTTAACATATAGAGTACATATAATGAAAGTATTCCTGTTAATATGAAGAATGTTGTATGACAAATTGGGTGAAACTATTTTAGGAATCTGGTTTCCAAACTTGACATACAAGTCATATATAAAACACATGGATCTTGGACAAAGTAGCTTCGGACAAAGTATCTTCGGACAAAGTAGCTTCAGCACAAAGTAACTTCAGCACAAAGTAGCTTCAGGATAAAGTAGCCTTCTAAGGAAAGTAAATATAAAGTTAATAAAGTTCATGGCCGCAGCGCTCGGACCCTTGCCTGCCTAGCCGCGGGTTCTCGGCCCCCTAGCCTATAACCTAACCAAACCAAAAAATTAAAAAAACACGTTTAAAAATTGAAAAAACAATATTAAAATAGTTAAAATCTATCAACCACTTTTTGCAAAATCCACGAAATTCTAAACCACCTATGTATCATCAGTTGATGATATTTTTCTTAAATAAATGTTTTGAGGCTAACATAGGTTAGGTTAGGTTATAAGCTAGGGGGCCGAGCGCCCGCAGCAAGGCAGGCCAAGGGGCCGAGCGGCGCGGTCATATTGGAGACTATTTTTTGGTATCTACTTTTCTTAAGTAAATGTCCTGAAGCTACTTTGTCCTGAAGCTTCTTTGTCCGAAGCTACTTTGTCCAAGATCCAAAACACATTCTTAAAGAATAGTTATATTTCGCAACGTAATATAAACAGCTTTCCGCGGATATGAAATATACCTCTTTAAGATAAAAACCAGTTTTTTTTGTCCTGAGATGCCGAAGGAACGGAATAAAAAAAAGGTTTTAATTTCATGATTTTACAGTTATATATTCGTAGAAAACTTGATATAATACAATGCTAGACATAATCTTTTCGCGTGGATGAGAACCGGTCCTAATCCACCGGATATTAATCGGTTTTGAATGAATACGAGAAAATATATACATTTATAATTCATATGAACACGTCATGTATCTGCCAAAATATATAAACTCATATACATCTCATAGAGAATGCCAGTTTGACGTTTTTAAGGATTTTTAACATTATTCTTATCAATTCAAATTTTATCTAATATTTAAGAAACGTCATAATTAGAAAATTATTGTTTTATTGATGAAGTTTTATATATTCTAATAATTACAAGTAACCAAAGGGCAAATTTAAGATAAGAAAATTACATAATTCAAAACTAACAACTCACAGAACACCTTTTCAAACATTAAATAAGAAACTTTACATTGGCTGTTCTTTAATTTTAACTTCATCATATGAAAACTTTTTTTGGCATGCGCTTTTATGTCCTGTTCAACTATTACATATATACAAGTTCAAGTTTGGTAGAAATCAAGAAGGGAAGGGAAATTGGAGTGGAAATTATACGGATCCCAAAAGATTTATTTAAAAGGATGTTAAACTGTTTATTCAGTAATATATTTTTTAGAAGCGAAGCTTTTAAAAACATATTAGGGTCAGATCGTCCGTCTGTACGTCCGTCCGTTACAGTTAGCTATTTTCGTTAATTAAACAGGATAGAACTGTCCTATCGATTTCAAACTTTGCATGCAAATTCCTATAACAGTTGCTTACGACTAAGAAAGCGCAGCAACTCTATAACCGTTACCATAAAATCCGTACGTCCATTTAAAACAAGCGGATATTTTAACTTTTTTGACAACAAATTTTTGAATGTTAATTTTATTCTAGTCATCTGTTTATTTGAATACTGATTCCTATTACAATAAGGTATAGTGTTATAAGCGAAGCATCTCTACAATCAATCCCTAAAAACGTCAGTATTTCCTTAAACAGTAACATGTATTTTATCAGTTTTTCAACAAACTTACAATTTTGTACTGACATATTCATTAATATTCAGTTTATTCAGTTTTGCGCTCTACAACTGTTAATGTTCGTTTGTCCTTCCATTTCAGAGCTTCGCTTTTATGGATATTGTCATCCTTGTTTAAATTGTTAGCAAATAAGAAACTGGAAATTATTTTTGTAAACTTTCATTTTCTCTAAATCCAAGTTTCTTGTTTATTTCATCAGTGTCAGGCCTAAATCAAAGCTCAAATTAGAAATCAAATAATCAAATTTTTATCATATAAAACAACCAACAATCTAACTTACGAATAATAGCGGGAAACTAATAAACAAACAAGCTAGTTTTTGTAGAAATTTCTTGCTGCTTTATAAAAAAAACTAGCGGATTCGCCTCTAGCATCTAGGGGCTTTGCCCCAAGAGGTTTTATCAAACAAATTTTTCGTCTTTTAGATTTTAAAGAAAATTATTATTTTTTTTTTGGGGGGGGGAAGGGGGTATTTTTCATTTCCCCCAAGAAAATAGTCATAAACCTTTCAGGGACCGATGAGAAGCTACCCTGCAAAGGAGAACCCGATCGGTTCAGCGGTTAGCGAGATCTTTCGCTACAAACAAACAGACAAACAAACATCGTTCTACTTTGTATCATAGACAGCGGCTATACCCATAGCATCTACTAGGAGAAGGAGAGTAATATTTCCTAAAACCATCTTAGGACTTATGAAAAGCTTCTGCAAAATCAAAAATGGATTAAGTAGTTTTTGAGATCTAAACGGACATAGAAAACAACATCCTTATAATAAAGTAACAGGATGTCTTTTTGTCTCTTTGTGTGTACCGAAGGATCTCGCTAACCGCTGAACCGATCGGGTTCTCCTTAACAGGGTAGCTTCTCATAGGTCCCGGGAAGGTTTATAACTCTTTTGGGGGAGGTTACAACTACCCTCCCAAGAGAAATCGCCCCTGCAAAAAAGATAAGGGCGTAGCCGCTAGTTACTAATACAGCGTATATAACAATATATAATGTTTTGATTGTGTTTTTCTAGAACTTTCTAATTGATTTGTAAATCTTTGTCCGCGAGTCCTTAATTCTGGTGCTTCTACATATAATCAGAAAAATAAATAAAATCAAATAGCATTTTTTTTGAGATTTTTCCTGCCTTACCATATTTTACGTAATTATAATGCAATTTTAATTTTATTTTTATAATTAGTAGATAATAATGGTTGGTTCAAAAGTTTGAACAAACCAATTATGTTTTTTTAAAAATAAAATTCAATAAATTTTAAGCCACCAAATGGGAAAGCACCTTAAGGTTCCAGAAAGATTTACAGTCTACTAAAGTCCCCTCTCTCCCTGGCCGTTTCTCAGATTCTAAGCATCACATAAACAATCTACATTGTGAAATTGTTACAAGAAACTATTTCCAATCAGAATAATGGCTGTTTTATTGATATTTGTTTTGTTTCTCATTGATTGGACACCCTTTAATTTTTGACCGATGCCACGGGCTAATCTATATCATCTCAATATTAGGACACAAAAACATTTAGAACCCAGGATCTAAGGGATAAGACAATCGACAAAAAATTATATATACCCCTTAATTATCCTTATACTAAAGTAGAACGATGTCTGAAATCACAAAGAAAAAGAATTTAATTTTTACCTATAGAGACTTGAACACAACATTGCAAGGTATCGTAGAGACTTGAAAGTAAAGTAGGTATCGTATTATTTAAAAAAAAAACATTAAATGTGCCACTAGAGGCGTAGCCGCTATTGATATATAAATCAACCTCTTCTGTAGAATGAAATGATCATCCAATCAATGAGATAATGTGTACTATTTTACGTAGCTGGACAAAGTGTCTCAAAAATCGGTTCAGCGGTTAGCGAGAACCTTCGGTACAAACATACAAAGAAACAGACAAACATCCTGTTACCTTAATAAAAGGATACATTTTCTTTACTTTTCAGGGAAGACAGTTTGGATGGTTGAGAGATTTTTTCGGAGGGGCGAAGGAACCCACCCCAGTTAGTCAAAGAAGAGCTCACATGGTAAGTTTTAGATAGATAGATAAATAGATATGGGTAAGTCTTTGTTCTTTAGCACGTCCGACAGACTGACAGACCAAGTAAGTTGTACAGTGTAAGTTATTTAGAAAGAGACAGACGGACAACGTCAATTATAGAGTAGCTTTGCTACTACAAAATAACCAAAATTATGTTTTAGGAAGACCCCAATGTTGGACGAAGATTTGGGCCAGTACAACCCCCTCCCAGGACAACAAACAGAAGATTAGCAGGGCCCAGGGGACCCACCAATTATAACCCCCCTGCAGAGGTATGAAATCAATCGTTTTAGAAAATTACTATAGTTTTTATAACTTTAGGTTGGGTTAGGTTTTAGTTGGTACTACGTAGCCCTGCAAGGTTAGGTCAGCACAGGTAAGGCCCAGGGGTTAGGCGTAAGAAAAAAACACCTCGAAATGTACTTTGTGGAAAAATGCTAGTTTTGGATACATAATAATCTAACCTTACTAATAATAATTCATTTGGTTAAATGGTTATCTAATACATTTTCCAGTATGACTTCGAAACAAATTAATATTCTCTAGATTAGAACCGGTTCTCAGCCATAATGAAAAACCATATATAGCATCCAATCGTTATCACAGACGATATTCAAGTAAAAAATTAAAATCATACCAGTTTGGTTAGCTTGGGCCTTCGGCCCCTCTGGGCTAACAAATAGTCTTATAACTTTTTGTTTTATCATCCGCGAAAAGTTGTCTCTAATACAATGCTATAAATCACTATTCCAGTATCTAAACTTAAACTTATTTTTTAGAAAAAGCTTGAGGAGAATGTGTTACAGAAGAGATTGTTGATGCCAGTTATCATTTCATCCTATTCCTCTACTAATATTCAAGGTATATTACTGGTCAACTGAATTTTAGTTGCCGATTGTGTACACAGTTTCTTCGGTGTTCCCTCGTCCTATCTCAATATTTACTACTAGCTAAAAAAGCTTCAAACTTCCTATAATGTATAAATTGTTTATACATTCAAAATTTTAATTTTTCAAATTTTATTTTTTTTTTAAGTTTGGAGTTTTTTAGCTTGTAGTAAATATTGAGATATGATGAGGAAACACCGAGGAAACTATGTACACAATCGGCAACTCAAATTCACCAGACCATATTACTCATATAATCAGGGATCTTAAGACAATGGAATATATATGACTGTACACTACCAATTATAATAAACAAAATTATCTTTTCTGTAGATTTTAAAAGGTTGGGGAAAAGTTTGTATAACTCAATCGAGATTTATCAAAGTTTTTAAGCCATCGAATGATAAAAGTCATATAAAATTTTAATGTCCTATTCCTAACTGCTTATCATAAATTCCTCTGGATTAGAGTCGGTCCTCTGCTTAGAGTCGGAAAATCAAGTATATAATAATATTACAGTAGTCTAGTCCTTTGGCTTCTTGGGTGTAACAAAACTGGTTTTAATCTTATAATTTTTATTTTTAAAGCTTTCTTAAATAAAATGTGATGAATAGCTATTAACAAATTGTTGTCAATATAGCTTTCTAAATTGTTACAGACGTACGGACAGACTGTCCCTAATTGTATAAAAGTCTCGCCACTAAAAATTAGTATTTACAAGCTAGAAATACAAACCAATTAATTTATTAAAAACAAAAATTTCATATTTTCTGACCGACTTTTACTTTTGGTAAAGATATGAATATAAGATATGGCAACTTTTTAAAATTTAATGAATAATCATCCGATAAAATCAAATAAATCTTAGAATAAATACTATAGAATAATAGTTAGATAATTTGGGTCATGTGAAGGAGACGAAGTTGCGGGTTTCGTTGTATTTTCACAGTTGCTTTTGAAAGGTTATTATAGGTTAAGTTAGCTTAGGTGAATGCCCCGCAGGCTACTGTGAAAAATTACGAAACCCGCGACTTTGTTTTTCTTTACATGACCCGATAATTTTGTATGGAGACTTATATAAACATTTGCTTATTCGTTGGCTTAGTTGTTTGGGGACTTTTAATCAATTAAGTTTTAATTAAAATAAAGTTTCTTCAATGTTATAATATTTAAATTCTCTTTTATAAGTGTACAATAATCAAACTGCATTCATGATAGGCAGACAGTTTCATAACAGATCTTAGCTAAACAAGGATTATCTATTTGCTCATCCATAATAGCGAAGCTAAAAAAAAATAGACAATCGAATAAACTAACATTGACAAATATATAGTGACACTGAATAAAGAAACACATAATATATTACAAAAAAACTGAAAAAAATATTTTGTTGCAAAATTGCCTATATAAATAGCGCCTAGCAAGGAAATACATAAGTTTCAAAGAATGTCCATACATTGTGCCTAATACTCCTAAGAATCATAATTCAGTGAATTACGGATGTAACGGTTGAATCCAAGTGTAGAAAGCTTTGCTTTTAAAAAACATCGTTGATGCACCATGCAATTCTAATAAATACTGCCAGCCATATTTGGAATTTTTCTATGAAAACTCATTGAAAAATGAAAGTTAGATTTTCCTTTTGAAAATCTTTAATCTTTTTAAATTTCCATTTGATATGTAATTTAATATCTAGCTGTGGATTAGAATATTAATTCTTTGGAATTTATATTCATTTTAATTTTTTTCCATGACAGCTGTCTGTCTGTCTGTTCGTCGGGGATATGTTTGTGTATCAATTTCAAAGATTACTGCAACAATCAGGCATAAAAACTTTTTGCTTTTATTTTTTATTGTGCTAATATGTCTTAAATTAAATGGAAGACATTACACTTTAAATGTTACTAAAAGTCTCTAGGGGCAATTAGGGAGGGAGGGAGAAACGTGGACCACCCATTTCAATTTAAGTTTTAAAAATAAAAGAAAATAGGGGGGGGGGGGAGATAGCCTCCCCCCCCAATTAGTCATGTTCCTTGTTCCTATAAATGGCTTCATTGTAAAGGAGAACCCTATCGGTTCAGCGGTTAATTAGCGAGATCCTTTTTACAGACAAAATAAGCTTACCAATTTATAAAATAGCATAGGTACTCAATGGTTTAAAATTGACTTTTAATACTTTCATTAGATCGTATTAGATCAGGTGGTTGTTAAAAAACAGGCAAACAACAAAATTATTGGTTTTAAAGACCGACCAAACCTCAGCTTCAAAACTCTGCGGGACTTTAGTAAATTAAAGGAAGCATTGGAAATTTGACAAAACATACAATTTATAAACGTGATCTGTTTCTGTCTTTCTGTACCAAAGAATCTTGCTGAACACTGAACCTATATGGTTCTCCTTTATAATGTGGCTTCTTATAGGTCCCAGGAAGGTTTGTATTTATTTATGGAGAGGGGGCGGAAATCATGGATCGGAAGCCGTGCGTAAGCTGCATGTAAGCCTCAGTGAAATCGTCATTTTATCACTATAAAATTCAGCTGGATGTCTGAACCTGCTCTTTAGCAGACAATACTTCTTCTTGAAATTTCTTTTTCTGCTCACAGGCATGTTTAAAACTGAGGCTTATGCGCGGCTGAGGCGCGGCTGCCGAACCCTGGCGGAAATTAACTCCTTCCCCACCTCTAGTAACCCTAGAGGCCTAGAGGGGAGTAACCGCAAGTATAAACTATGCAGATGTAGAGAATTGTAGAGTGGTTACGCAGTAAAAAAAAACAGGTTTTGTGATCATCTTCACGATAATGGGAAGAAATGTGTCACTTTTAGCATAAGTAGGACAAATTTTACACACCAAAAAAGATAGTTCTGTAGATTTTAACACCAAAGTGTTACAATCAAATATTCAGTCTATAATAGAATGCTTTTGTGCTGTGAATATTATATTTTATTGACTTTTGCAAGCTATGTTTGTTGGTTTTTGAGTAAGCTTTTTTACAGGATAAAACAATTACATAGAGGGGTAAGTCAATGGGCAAAAAATTGATGTTGATCCCCAATTATGATACACACAATTATCCATTTTATAGATAACAATAAGTGGTTAAAACGATTAGACACTCAACTTAATGAACCAACCAATCACAATTCAATAAAAGTCCCCAAATTTGTTAAGCCAATGAATAAGAAAACGTTATTAAAAAAACTTTGGGGACTTATGTGATAAACAGCCTATTAGTAATACAGCGTAGGATCAATCCGATCACATACAATCCGATCAAATAAAAGTACACATTATAACACAAAATCATTTTTTTTTCATCAATATAATGTGTTAGTTGTAAACAGTTAGATAAACTTACCTTGGGAAAATCTATTATGGGATTGAATCATTAAATATGACTGAAAATAAGAAAAAAATCATATATTAAATGTCCCCTACCTTCCTAATACTAACACTTTTATAAAATGAGAAAAACAGTCTCGGCAGCCGCCTGTAAGCCTTTTACAATTTTAAAATCAGCTAGAAGTCTAAAACTGTCAAAAATATGTCAGTTCCTCTATTATTTTTAAAAAAATCATTTAAATTTGAGGCTTAATCGCAACTGAAGTGCGGCTGCCTAGCTCTGGTAAAAATGTTACGTAGGTGTTAAGGAATTTATATTTGGGAGGTATTTTTTGCAACACAGTACAAATACAAACAAAAAATGTACAGCTTTTTTAGCATTTCACTTTTTCTCTTTTTTTTATATTTACCCTGTCAAAAACTTGTGTCAGTATTAGGACAACCATAAATATACTAGTGACGTCATAATTGTACCTTTAATATGTTAGAAAAATTACTTTTTCGATATTATGTCAACCAAGACATTTTATTAGCCTAATTGTCGACATATTTCTTTAAACTTGCATATTGATGTAGTAAGGCAGGCAAAATTAGCTAGACTTTACTTTTGAACTTTAATATGTTATACATGACCACTTTAAATTGAATAAAAAATGATCATCATATATAATACATTTTGTCTGTTAGTTAAGATCTCGTAAACAACTAAACTGAAGATTGGAATATCTATTTTAGAGACTGTTTTATTTTATTTTTGTTCTTACATTAAAGTCTTGGCAAGGTTTTAGGCTATTTTACTCCCCCATCCCACCTACCCTTTTACAATACAGAAACCCGTGATGCAAGATGCGAAGCCTCTAGTAATTCCTAATAGCGGCACCATAAAACCTTTCTTAATAGTTCTAACAATTTGAAATATTAGATAACATTAATATCTTCATCTAATCAACTTTCTATCAGTAAAAGAATTTTATAAATTGTCCTATAAGCGATAACAAAGTTATCGTGTTACAATAACCATTAAGTATGTGAGATCCCATTGAGTAGATACCCCAAGAATGTACATAAGTTTTAAAGTACAAGTTACTCTCCCCCAATTACATAAGCAAAATTACTCCTTCTACAGATGAAAGATTAAGAAGTTTGTACCATCCAATCATGGTTTAATAAAGTCCCCACAGTTGTAAAGCCAACAAAAGAGAATGCATACAGATTAAACTTTAGGGACCAGTATAATTTACAGTCCAATGTCCCCTCCCTCCCAGATTACTTGTTAATTGAGCTGAAATAAAGATTGTTATCTTCTTATCATAGGTGGGAAATGGAGAATTAAAGAGATCTTATGAAACAGATAAACTGTTAATAGATAGACAGAGAGACAAATAAGGGTTATAAATATATATGTACTAGCGGCTTCGCCCCTAGCCTCTAGAGGGTTTGCCCCAAGAGGTGATAAAAAAAAATTAAGGTGAAATAAAAAAGGACCAAGGAAATCTTTTACAAAAAAAACCAGGAAAATAGCCTAAAACCACCACAGGAGAGAGAGAGAGAGGAAAGAGAGAGAGAGAAGGAGAGATAGAGAGAGAGGGAGAGATAGATAGAGAGAGAGAGAGAGAGAGAGAGAGAAAGAGAGAGAGAGAGAGAGAGAAAGAGACAGATAGAGAAATACAGATAGAGAAAGATGGATAGAGAGAAAAATAGATAGATAGAGAGAGAAATAGAGATAATAGATAGAGATAAGAGATAGATAGATAGATATAGAAAGAGAGAAAAATATATAGACAGAGAGATAGAGAGAGAGATAGAGATAACAGATAGAGATAAGAGATAGATAGATAGATATAGAAAGAGAGAAAAATAGATAGATAGATAGAGAGAAAAAAAATAGAGAGAAAATTTTTGAAAGAAATGAAAACATTTTAGAGAAATTTATAGAAGATAAATTGAAGATATCTTTGGAATTTTGATTTCAGGAATTTAAGTTATCAACTTAAATTTCGTGTTAAATTTTATTTTCATAGTTTGGGCCTTTTTTTCATGGGCGATTTGGAACATATGAAGAGCTTCACTGTAAAAAGTATGAGAAAAATAGAGGCTAATGGTAAAGAAAAACGCGAGATTCTTTGCTACTGAAAGACATTAGGGTATTAAGTTGATAAAATAACCGTTTTTTAAAAAAAAGTCATAGTCTTTAATATTCTTGGTTGTATTTGATGAATTTTGTATGAATGATTGCACACACACACACACACACACACATTTACACTCACACACACACACACACTCACACACACACACACACACACACACACACACATTTACACTCACACAAACCTACACACTCACACACACACACACATATAAAAGTATGCTACTAAACACTTTAAGTACATATCAAGATATTATCAGATTTAAAGGGGTAATCATGCATCATCCTTATAATAAATTGAGAGGATGTTTGTCTGTTTGTGTGTGTACTAAAAGGATCTCGCTATCCGCTGCATCGTTTTGATTCTTCTTTACAGGGTAGATTTTCTTAGGTCCTGTTGATTTTTCTCTTAAACTAGAATTAAAGAGGTTGGGGTCGAATTCTCCCCCCCTCAAATTATATATGAGACTTAACCTTTAAATTAATAATATTCATGTTTTAGGCTATTTAGAAAAAAAAAAATTTTGCCTCTTCCGCTGGAACATTTAGTTCACCATTACACTGAAGCTTCTCATCTACTTGTAATTAGCAGCCTATGATTTTTTAAAAAATCTTTTCCAGTATCGCTTCGAAACCGATCAATATCCGATATAACCTTTCTGAGCAATACTTAAACAATTTTTTATTCCATGGTATTAAATGCAGTTAAATCTACGAATTAAAAATGCGGGGTTGAAAAAAACTGGTTTTAATCTTATTATTGTACATTTTTATATCCGCGGAAAGCTGATTATGACAAGATTCGATAATAATTATTCTTTATGACTGTCCTTTGTAATAATAAAATATGCCGACATAGAAATTCCTAGCTCTATATTCTCTCTCACTCACCGTATTTAACCCTTCTTTTGTACTTAAAATTACGTCTTATTGTACAGTAGGATGCTATCAAGATGACCATTTTTTCTTGTATCAATGTTGAAGATGATTAAAGTCCCTCAACAGATTATGACATCATTCGATAAAATAACCAATGAGAGGCCAGCATAAATTTTACCTTTGGTCAATTACAGTGCATACTGGCCTCTCATTGGCTGTTCTATCGTATGACGTCACAATCTGTTAAGGGACTTTAATCATCTTCATCGATGTTACTTTCGTCCGTCTGGTGGTAGCTGGGTAAGAGATAGACTCTAAGTCCTTCTTAGTTCTCTTTGCTATGTCAGTATCTTTCAATAGACACCTGAACATCTAAGATTGGTCTACTGTAGCTCTTCTGGTGACTCGGCAAAGTCAAAATTTAGGTCCTAGGACAAACGCAGGAGTCCCAAACGCCGGAGTGGACAAACGTAGGAGTGGAAACTTAATCTAACCTAACCTATTTTAAACTATTTTATAGGTTTTTAAATGCCTAAAACCTGCGGGGAGCTTATTTGTATATTTATATCTTAACCTAACCTAACCTGTATAGAAATACTTAATTAAATTAATATTTTAACACTCCTGCGTTTGTCCTGGAACCAAAATGTAGACTCATTTTGTCATTTATTTTCTTGAATGGGTTGTACAAAGTACTAGTGTATAAACTTTTTCACCAATAATTTGTATACTCTTTATTAGTTGTAATTTTATTTATCACCATTAGGAAATCAATTAATTTATAGTTAATTGTTAAATAAATTAATATTATTGTTATTTTTGTTTATACCTAAGCCTGCGGGACCTTTACTTGCGATGTCCTAACCCTGTATGAATGCACTTTACCTACTTCAACATATCCTAACCTTACCTAAAGTTGAAAGCAAACACCCAATAAACAAACCCCCTTATATTTCAATTTATTTCAAATTTTGGTATGGGGCTTGCTATGCTCAAATAGACACTTTGAAGGAAACTAACACCAATATATATTTTCTATTGCAGGTCAGAGGAAGGATGGTAAGGTTGACGATGACATCCTAGGGAACAACAACGAGCCTGTCCAGCTTCAATCTGAATTATCCATCGACAATGCTCCGTCAACTACCACTACTACGACTACTAGAAGGTAATTAGTAGCATAGCTACTCTATAATTGGTATAGTTTATTTATTATTAGTCCGACAATTTGGCCCTAAGCCTGTCCGTCAGATCGTAACGCTATAGATGAAATGTAAGTATCTCGATTGCTATTGAAGATATACTGTTGAATTTCTAGGGGACATCCTGTTACGTTTACATAAGTATGCAAGCAAATTTGCCCTCAAAACTTTAAACTTTTAAATAATTTAATAATAGTTACAAAAAAAAACAATGAAAGTCAACTTTAATGTAGGTGTGCCCTAGCAAGATTGGGATGGATGTCACCACTTTTGACATGCCTATTCTTTTAACGTCTTAAAATACCCTATACCCTATCTCTTTTCAAGGGGGTTTCATTCCCTTTTTCCTGATTCTTTCTCTCTACTATGACGTCAATAGAACACGTAAGCCAAATGCTGTGACATCTATCCCCATTTTGCTAGGGCACTATAGCTACAAATTTAATTTATGCAGATTTAGACACAGTTCCTGCCACTTTATCAATACTATCTACATATCTATCTAGGACAACAACAACTAAATCAACAACAACGACCACAACCCCCGAGAATGATGTTGTCCTGGAGTCCCAAGAGGAAGTACAGTCCCCCTACTTCCCCTCCATACCACCAACCATTGATGAAGAGGTAGGTTGTTGTTTTTAGTAGGGTTTGGCCGGATATCCGGCCATTTTCGTAATCCGGCCGGTTACCGGATATTGAAACTATCCGGATAACTGATATCCGGCTGATTTTTATTGCCGAATATCCGGTAATTTGCCGGATATCGAGCGTTCGCCAAATATCCAGATATTGAAACTATCCGGATACCGGATATCCGGTATACGGCCAAAAAAGTATCCAGCCCAACCCTAGTTTTTAGTATCATATAGCTTCTATATAACTAGGGTATGTATGTCACTTTGGTTGGCTTACCAGGATTTTTTTTGTACTTCTATTCTCATAATTTTCCAAACTTTCTGTTTATTTTTTGTTAAAAACTGTTCTATAATATCAAATGGTCAGTAGGACAAACGAACAAGGTAGAGTGTCAGTAGTTAATAAGTAGAATTTAAATTTATAGAATTACGGAAAGTTGTCTATAATATGATGCGATAAATAACTATTATTATTTATAAGGTTCCCAGTGAGAAGTATCAGCTGGTAGTGAAAGATACCTCTATTGAACAGAACATACCTGATACCGAGGGTGATTGTATCAAGAACAAGTGCAAAAACAAAGGTAAAACACTTTTGGATTATTGATTGATTGCAGCGTATACCAACAACGAAACAAAATCACGAAACCTATATGTGATTTTTTAGCTATCGTTAGGGTGCAACACATAGTAGAATTGACGAACTTTTTGTCTGCCACCAAAAATGATATTTTAGATTTTTTTCGCTTGTTGGCTATAATTTATTTCTAGCTCTGTTTAGAGCCAAGGAATTAACTGGCTCTGTTTTAGAGCCAAGGAATTACTCCTCTACGTTGTTAGAAATAAGCCTGTATCCGCCAGGATAGTGATAGAATCCCAATTCTCAGTTGTGTACAAAAATCAAACTTAAAAAGTAACTTTATCATAGCTAATTTGTCTCACAAAATGAGACAGAAAAAATTGGAGACAGGGGGTGCTTTTTTGCTCCCCACCCCCACGATCTTTAGGGTTAACATTGTTACAGGGCAATATTTTGTTTATCCTTAATGTTTGTAAATTGTATGTTAAAAATTATAGGTCATTTTCGTGTGCATTTTCAAGGCACATCCGGTTTATCGTGTGATATGACTTTCGCATTTAGTCACATCTAATAATGGTTCTTATTCGCATTTTTTTCCTTCAAAATTATAAGAATTAAAAATAGCGGAGAAAGGTAAAAAAAGACAATTTGTGCAGTAGTAATAATTTTCATTTTGGTGGAATTTATTGCATAGTCTAGTTTACATGGTGCATTTTATAAATCAACATTTAGCATTTTTTGTTGTTAATAGCAAGACCCCTAACTTAACAAATGTTTGTACGTCCATTTTTGAAGATCACCACACAACACACTTCCCTAAAAATACCTAGGCTATGTTAGACTCGGGAAACCATAACTTAACTTAATTTAATATTATTAGGCCATTTATATCATTTTGTTTCAATGTCATTATTATACATTTAATTATTTATATACTTGGAATTATTATACTATATTGTCTTTGTAAAGAATTGTCCTAATGCCTTAAAACTAGGGTTAAGCCGGTTATCCGGCAGGATATCCGGCCATTTTCAATATCCGGCCAGATATCGGATACTAAAACTATCCGGTTACAGGATATCCGGCTGATTTTTGACGCCGGATATCCGGTTATCCGGCCGTATATCCTGTAATTTGCCTGATATCGAACATTGGCCAGATATCCGGTCAGAACCGGATATCCGGTATCCGGCCAAAAAAGTATCCGGCCCAACCCTAATAAAAACCCCCTTTTCTATAACATGAGAGCTGTTATCAAAGTTTTGGGATAAATACTCTTAAAAAAAAAAAAAAATACAGGATAAGACAATAAAGTTGTGATAATAGTTATTTCTCGCATCGTATTATAAAGGGCTATCCGCGGGTATAGAATGTACATTAATAAGATTAAAACTTCGGCACCTCGGGGCTAAAAAAACTGTTTTTTTTTATCTTATGATTGTACATTTTTAATTTGTTATCTTAACAATATAATACGATGCTAGACATAGTTTTTTCGTATGGACGAGAACCGGTTTATCCACCGGATTCGAATGAATACGAGAATAGTTATTTCTCGCATCGTATTATAAACGGCTTTCCGCGGATATAAAATGTACAATTATAAGATTAAAACCAGTTTTTTAGCCCCGAGATGCCGAAGGCATGGGCTAAAAAAAAACTGGTTTTAATCTTATGATTGTACATTTCTATATTCGTAGAAAACTGGATATAATACGATGCTAGACATAGTTTTTTTGTATGGATGAGAACCGGTTCCTATCCACCGGATTCGAATAAATACGAGAAATATAATTACACTTTCTGTAGATTAAATGTTTGGGCTTGTTAGTTTATACTACTCAATCGGAGTATAATAAGCTAGTCAACAATTGTTTGAACGTGCATAGAAAATGTTGGGGTCCAATATAATTAACATTATAATGTCGCATTCCTCCTTTTAAATAATCTACATCAATTAATTTAATTATTAGAATAGGGTCATGTCGGTAGTATGTCAACTATGACCTGTTTATAAACTGTCGAATTTATACCCCAACAAACTTCAATGTTTTACAGGGCCGTTTAATTCATGTTTTATAATAAACTAGCGGCTTTGCCCCAAGAGGTAATCAATGAAAAAAATAAGTACCTTTGGAGATGCCCCCACTCCACCACTAATTTCAAATAATTAAAAAAAAATTAAGAACCTGTTAAGAAGCCCTCCCTCCACCACTAATTTTGAATAATAAAAATAATGGGGGGATAGGGGAAATTTTCATTTTTTGGGGGGGGGGGGTTAGAAAATAGCTTAAAACCACCACAAGACCAATATATATATATATACCCTGAAGAGTAGAATCCGATCGGTTCAAAGGTTACCGAGATCTTAAGGGACAGACGGACAGACAGACATCAAGCTACTTTGTATTATAGATATCTCTTTCTTGACCGATAAACAATTCAATTTTTCAATTTTTAAAACAAAGGGTTTCTTTAGAATAATAAATGATTGAAAAAATGATCACTTATCACGTAATAATTTAGATATTTCGTGTCTTTCACAATATTCTTGTAAAATTGATTTTTTATTCTTTTAAACTCTTTTAAAATTATACAGAAAAAAATATATATTTTAGATTTAGTTCCTATATCTTAAATTCAATTTAAAATCAAGTTATTTTTGGACATGCTAATTCTCTGAAAAATTCTATTTAATTTTTCCTACATTTGTTGGCTTAAAAGACTTTGGTACAATATGGCAGGGTCCAAACTTTTCTACCTATAATTTTAATCTTTATCATGGTTTATTTGTTTATCGCAATTGGGGATAATAACTTTATCGATCATAGGCTTATCTTTATTAATGCTTCAAGTAAGAATATCTGTTTTAAGATTTTAACCTTCGACAAGTCTTAAATGCTTGCTGTTGACAGTTAGGGCCTGCAGGCCAAGGCGTTCCATCAAAGATGTTTTCAAATCAAAATCAAAATAATCATTGAAATCTCAATAGATTCGTGTCAAAGAGTTCATTTTGGAAGCTTATTAGTAAGACATACCTCCAATTGACAGACGTTCGGACACCAGACAAGTTGAGTAGGAACGCTACCAAAAAAACGAGGACGTATGTTATTGAAAATAGGTGAAAGTGTGATCATGAAATATTCTTGCCCAGACTTTTTATTCAGTAGTGCTCACATATTGTAACAAAAATACAAGCAATTTTATATCTTTTATACAAGGACAGTACAATTGATTATAAATTAATCCACCGCCCCATTTGTAGTTATGTAATAACAAAATTATTTCTCCTTTAGATAAAACTTTCTTAGAATTTAAATATCAACTTAAAAATAATTTGTAATATACACTAAAACATCCCTTTTTATAGGAACGTTTACTTAAGATTTCAATAACTACTAAACCAATTGAGCTTTTTCCTTTAAAGTGAAGCTTTACATAGGTTCCAGGCGGTTTTTTAGGCTATTTATTTTATACTTAATCAATTTTAGTCAATTTTCTGTGTCCTAGATGCTAGAGTACATCTGCTAGTAAGAGAAAAAAAAATGAATAATAATGTTAATCTTCTGCTGTTTTTTAGTATCACCTTTCTTATTCTCACTCTCTCTCACTTTTTCCCACTCACTTTTTAACAAGGATGGAATCATTCATAGCAGTATTAATAATATGAAATACTTAATCATATGGAATGTTTTAGGCAATTTTCTGCCCCCCAGATGCTAAAGTATAGCTGCTAGTAATAGAAAAAGGCAAATATAATATAGCAGTATTATGATGTTAACCTTCTGCTGTTCTGTAGTAACACCTTTCTTATTCACACTCTCTCTCACTTTTTCCCACTCACTTTTGAACAAGGATGTATACATTCAAAGATTTTAAAATCAATTCAATTATTAGTTTGTCAGAGAGGAATGAGAAAGGAAATGGTTTTAAGAAAGTTTTAGTAATTCTATCAAATCTTTACTTTTTAGTTTAAAAAATAGCATTATACTACACTTTGAACCACTGCTGTTCATATACAGAAGGGATAATTTTCATTATAGTCATTGGGAGTGTTCATTAATTTATCGCCCTACTATCGTCTTTTAAGATCCCTATAAATAAACATGATTATCTTGAGAGTACAGACTTCTCTTTAAATTTATTGACGAATCCCAATCTGTATTACTTCTGAGTCACTTTTGTTTCTCCCATCTCCTTTGAAAAGATTTTCTTCCCCCCTTCCCTTTTTCTTTCCCGAAATCTATATGTCGTCACAGAAACAAAAGTGACTCAAAAGTAATACAGATTGGGCTTTGTCATTTTATTATTTCTGTGTATACTTTATATAAGGATAAAATATACACTCACCTTATTACATACACAACACATATATAAAAATATAGAGAAAGAGAGACATAGTTAATTTAAGAGGAGCTTAATTCGGAATAATAATATGAATTTCTTATTTCATCCCACACACACCTTTTTACATTTGATGTGTATGTGTTGTGTGTAACTTTTTAAAGCGTTATTGAATTAACATTAGCAAAAACTAGTGGCTATAATAATGTTTATTCAATAATGATTTAAAGCTTTTCTTGATTTTAAATATTTTACATTGAAGAAAGTTTTCTTTATTACATATATTTGTGTTATGGTAATGGATGTACAATATAGTGGATATTATAACAAGGGAAAACTTGTCTACAGATTGTGTTGCTATTTCCCCTTTCATTTATTGGTCACTTCGTTTATCTAGTTTTAGGAAGGGGGATAAGGTAGATCATTATTTTATCCCGCTACAAGTTTCACTTTTTTGGAGTATGATCCAAGAAATAATAAATCCATTGTTATGGTACATTTGGATGTTATTGTTGGTCATCTTAAGTGATTCTCATATTCAGTTATGTTATTTATGGATGTTATACTCCTTGTTTGGATATTATAAATTCAGAAATAGCCAAATGAAATGTAAATTCCCAAAGATTTTTGAATGCATTCTCCATTTTTTTAGCTTAAAAACTTTGGTAGTACACTTTAGCAGTGTTCGAAATTTTTCTACAGGAGGTATATTTTTGTTTTTTACAATTGGTGGTGTGCATCAATATATCGTCCATTGTCTTATCCCATAAGATTCTTGGAAATAGTACAACAAACCAATAATTAAGAA
This sequence comes from Acartia tonsa, assembly GCF_053477335.1. Lineage (NCBI taxonomy): Eukaryota > Metazoa > Arthropoda > Copepoda > Calanoida > Acartiidae > Acartia > Acartia tonsa. The sequence goes on from NC_137266.1 coordinate 5,305,497, forward strand.
TTAAACACTCGGCACTTCAATTAACAAATCCTCTAAATATCTTCTGTGTAATTTTAACAGATTTTAATAAATATACTGCTGGAACAGTGGGTTTGAAATCCCCCCCCCCCCTCCTTTAACTTAGCATGAATTAGTTGACTCTGATATCAGATCTTTAAGACTTACATTCTGGAATCATATTATCATATTAAAAAGATAAAATAAATGTTAACTTTTATTATAGGTAGATTAAAAATGTAAATAATTGAAAAGGCTTAAAAACGACACAATGATTTAAGGGTCCTTTTTTTAAGGGGAGAGGGTTAGCATTTGATTAAAAATAGCCTAAAACTTGACGAAAACTAATAATAAACATGTAATTGAATTTACTGAACTAAACAATAAGGAAGTGGATAGTGAAATAAAGTTTGTAAAGCATTCTACAAAAATCTATTGTATTTTTGAAACCACAACAATTCATTTAGACAATAAATCAATTTGCATATGTTCAGGGTTTTGCATGAAGGTTGAAACAGATAAACTTGCGCACTTGAATTTTTATGTTAAATACTGATGAGCAATTGCATAAAGTATGTCGACAAGGCACTAAATAAAAGTGGTAAACGCTGACATATTATCATTACTCTTTGCAATAAAATTAGTTACATTGTTTATATTGACTAAAAAGGATTTCAATTTACAAGGGCAGAAAAAGATTTAAATTATTTTATTCTAATGGCATCTTATGTTTCTACTCCAGCTTCGCCCCTAGAAGCCCCGAGGGCTATTTCTCTTGGGAGGGTAGTGTTACCCTCCCCCAACACCTTCCTATGACCTATGAGAAGCTACATTGAAAAGGAGAACCATATCGGTTCAGCGGTTAGCGAGATCCTTTGGTACAGACACACACACACACACAAGATGCTGTTTTTTTTATATTTATTTTAAGGATAATAACCATACACAAATTTACAAGCACATGATATTATTTTTTTTATTTGGGTAAAGTTTAATTTTACCTTTTATTGACATATCACTGATAATTTTACCACCTGTATGCACAGCAACTTGATTTATAACCTTGCAAGTGTGTAACCAACATTTCCAAGGGTTACAAAATTTCAACAATTCTTGATCAATTGATTTCTATTATTTATGACATAAAGTCACACACTATAGGATAGGGAAAAGGAATACTAAAAATCATGTATCGCAAGATAAAAATCATAGATTAATACCAGTTTTGTTAGCCCGAGCCTCCAGTCCCTCGTGACTAACTAGTTTTTATCTTATAATTTTTCTTTTTAATATCCGCTGAAAGCTGTTGATGATACGATGCGTTAAATAATTATTACTGTATTTTCCTTGCTATTTGGTGGATTTTAATTTCTTTTTAAATACAGATTAATTCAACATTTAATCATATTCTAGATTATATTATACCTCTCTTTGAAATATATAACACATATGCTAATATTTCATGTGACCAAAAATAAACTTGAAATAATATCAAAAACAATTAAACTTCATTGTTTTAAAGGCTTAAATTTTATATTAAATTAAACAATAAGAAGGTTAAATAAGCGTCACTTTTAACTATTATTAAAATAATAGTTTTTCTACTTCCTATACTTTAATAAAAGTACGATGAGATGACCTCGTATTAGAAGATAAACAAGGATGACAACATCCATAAAAGCGAAGCACTGAAACGGTAGGACAAACAGACATTAACAATTGTATAGTGTCAAAACTGAATAATCATAATATAAATGTTTAAGAGTCAAAGCAATATTGTAAGTAAATTTGTTGAAAAACTGCTTGATTCAGGATAATGTTTATGGACATACTTACATTTTTAGGACTTGATTATAGAGTTACTTCGCTTTTAACATTATACTTTGTTGTCACAGGAATCAATATACTAAAAATCAGATCAATCGGATTATTAGATCAACTAAAAATTTGTTGTTAAATAAAGTTAAAAAAATCAACATGTTTAAAATGGACGTACGGACATGTTTGTGATGACTATAGAGTTGCTACGCTTTCTAAACCGTACCTTTTAAGGGAATCACCATGCAAAATTTGAAATCGATAGGACAATTCTAACATGCCTAGATTAACGAAAAAAGCTATCCGTTACGGACGGACGTACCGACCCTAATTATAGAAAAGCTTCGCTTTTAAAAATAATGACAATGTGATTAAGTCTCTGGTTGATATATTCACGTTTCTGTAGACAAATTGTTAGCTTATGTTGTATTTAAAATCTTTCATTATTTCAGATGAATCTGCACAGAAAAAGCCCTCTTTGAAGCCCAAGAAACCTTTGTTGCCCCCACCACCAAAGATCAAACCTGCCCCACCCCAAAAACCCATTCAACTACCACCCAGAGGCGTCAACCTACCCCCACCCCCTAGAGGCGGACCTCCTCCACCCCAACAAGGTGGCAGGCTTCCTCTCCCACCCCCTCCTCCGGCACAACGAGGCGGTCAGCCCACAGGTCAACAACAGTTCAAGCCCAATCAACCAGCCGAGGAATCATCCTTCTTCGATTTTATTCCATTCTGGAGCAGATCCAGCAACACAAACAAGCCCATTAAAAACATCAATCAGTTCCAACAGGCTCCTCAGAAAAAGCTACCCCCACACCAACTCAACAAGAACATTGCTGCCCCTGTCAAACAGCCTGAACAACCCCAACCCCCTCCAGCTACAACAGAAAAGATTGAAAAGACAACAGAAACAACATCTGAAGATACTCTTGAAGAAAAGGTTGATAAAGAAGCTATTGAAAATGAAATTGATGACACCAAATCATCATCTTCAACAGAGCCCGAACCTTTTATAGTCACTGGTGACATTGTCAGGCCTCCCCCCAAGGTGAATGTTGTTCAGCAGCCCCTAAACCGTGGCCCCCCTCCCCCACCAGGCTACAACTACCCTCCCAAGGGTCAGCCGCTGCTGAGAAAGCCTCTCCACCCCCCAAACAGAAAGCAGGCCCCATTTGTGCCCCCTCACAATAGACCCCACCTAAAGCCTCACCCCAACCATCCTCTTCCCCCTCCTCCAGGAAAACTACCACCCCCACCTCTCCCTGTTGCTGGTGGAAACAATACCTTGCCTCCTCCCCCACCCCAGCTGGCGAAAACCAAGCCTTTCCCACCTAGGCTCAACCCAACATCATTCAGAAGACAAGATCTTGGCAACACGGTTTTTGCTAAAGGTAAATGCATTTTTAGTTGGATACATTCTCCAAGACAATTATGCTAATTTGTATCTGTATCTTCAATTAATTATTTATAAATAAAAGGGCCAGCAGTAACTTACCTCTTAATTCTAGAATCTTTGCATACATTTATGCCCAGTTCACAAACAACTTTTAGAGGTCGACCGATTTGTTCTGTAGGTCAACCTAAACAAGTACAATTTGCCTTTATGAAATCGGTCAACCTAAAGCTTCTTTAGGTTGACCTAAAATTTCCAGAGGTCGACCTATGTCTTTTGTGAACTAGGCATTAAAAGCAGGTTCAGCTCTGATATGAATGGATGGGTAGAGTTTTTCTATGCCTAACACCTAGAGGGAACATATACATTAGCCTGTCCCGGATTTGAAAAATTTTGTTAAAATTTTTGCCCCCAACCATAATTTAGTTGATTTATGCAAAATATTGACCCATGCAAAATATTTTTTTCTGTAAAGCAAAAATTGCAATGGTACAAGCACTGCAAAGTTTTTAAAATTTGCAAAAAAGACCAGTTTTTAAAGCTCTTGTACCATCTCAATTTTAAAGATTTTTACAAAATTTCAATTCTAGTGTGTCTATATAAACCTGAAATTTACCAAAATAAATGGGGGCAGTCTCAATTCTAACATATAATGGAAGAAGGTGTAGCAAGTAATTTTCCAAAGTAAAAATTGCCAGATTTCATACATAAATAAGGGGGTTGGGCTGGAATACAAATATCCGGCTGATTCATTATTCTGGATATCAAGTATTTAGGGTTATATTGACACACTAGAATTGAAATTTCGTAAAAATCTTTAAAATTGAGATGGTACAAACTTTTTAAAATCTGCAAAAAGACTGTTTTTAAAGCTTTTGTTTCATCTCAATTTTAAAGATTTTTATGAAATTTCAATTCAAGTGTGTCAATATCACTAGTCGCCGGAAGGGAAAAGCAGTTTTTTGAAAGGGGCTATCTGAGATTATTACAGATTCTGATATATCCTATTATATAAAGTAGTAAGCGTTTTTTGTCTGTCACAAAGGATCTCGCTAACTGCTGAACTGATATTGTTCTCCTTTACAGTGAAGCTTTTTATAGGTCCTGGGAAGGTTTTAAACTATTTTTGGGGAGGATGTCTTCACCCCCCTCCCCCCAAAAAATATTTTTACCTACTCTTTTGAAACTCAAATTTAAAATTGGATGAGGTCGACTTTTCCTCCTCCTACCTTAAGTGCCCTAGAGGCTTCTAGGGGCGTAGCCGCTAGTACATATATAAACTAATGCAAAAAACGAAATCAAAAGCGTTCCTTCTTGGGAGAAAATCCGGGAAAAGGATTTTAGCTATTTTTAACCTAAAATTCACATTTGCAAGCCTGCAAAAAATATAAAGACATTTTAAACATGTCATTGCTCAGCACCTAGAAGTGGTAGAAAAATGCTAGGCATACCATTGGAAAGATAACCTCTAGTTTTCATAAAGGTATATAACGTTTTTGTACTATTATTAGTTTTTGAGCTATCCTCTAAAGTACACTCAAGTTTTAAAAATGCAGTTTTTTCATGAATTTTAAGTTTGATACTTGTTACACAAAACTTTTTAAAACTATATTGCTTAGCACCTAGGAGTTATATATATTATTTTATATAGGTATATTTGTATATTTTAGGTACTTTCAATTTAAGCTTTGAAATGTGTATAGTTTTTAGTAAGAACCAAGGAGAGAGGGGGGAGTTTATACACAAGTAAATGAAATGCAGTATAAAATTTTGCCCTGGTTGTTTTTGTTATAGTTATAAACCGGATTCTTTTTGTAAAATCTTTTATATGATTAAATTCACCAATAAAACTCTAAAAATTTAATTTTGGCACTCTCCTTCTAGGGGCTAGTGGGGTAAAACAGCCCCCAAGACACTGAAATTATAAGATATGAGATTTTTTTCAAAGACATTAAGTTAATTTTATTAGTGTTAACATTTTTGGGCATTTTCAATGTCAAGCTAATTTTTTTAATGTAAATTTTTTTTGACATATTTTAGCAAAGTAGTCACTAAAGATTTCATTTTGGCACTTTCATTCTTGGGGCTCCAAAACACTAAAATTTAAAGTTATGAGCCTATTTTTAAAGAAAACATAAACATAAAACATAAACATATTTATTTGGGCATAAAAATTAAACAAAAAAAAAGTCATGAAATCAAAAAAATATAATATACAATACAATTAAAATTACTATAACAATAAACAACCTAAATCCTAATCAGTTCTGCCCAGGTAACCATGAATAGATCACTATGGATCTGTCTACTTTGCCCAAAATATATCAAACAAAGGTATCCTGGATCCCTTTAAACTTATAGAACCTAGGTAGTATCGCCAAAATAAAGATAACATAAAAAAGATTGCAAAATTTACAGAGCTGGAGATTTAGATTATTTGATAAAAATAGCTATTGCAAGGCATTAATTAGTTTGGACTTGATAGATTTAGCAAAAAGGTTTCTATCTTCAATAGATTTAAGCTCATCACTTAGATTATTCCAAAGGATGCCAAAGTTAAAAATTGGATGTTTTTTAAGATATTCATATCTATGAGGCCTTATATGAATATCATTGCCATTTCTAAGATTGTAATTACCATTTAGGTGATTATTTCTAATCCAGGTTGGATAAAAAGAAGGAGATAGAGTTTCATTTAAATAGTCATGCATAATCATAAGAGATGAATATTCTATTTGTTGCATTATTGGAAGGATATTATGTTCCTTAAATAGAGGTGTAGTGTGTTCATTATACTTTACTTTTGAGACTAATCTTATAGCTTTCTTCTGTATTTTAATAATAGGATCAAGTGTAGTTTTAGTACACATAGACAGAATATTTGAACAATAATTGATATGAGATTGGAAATTAGCATTATATACCAGTTTTAATATTGGTGTAGGAAATAGATTACTTATTTGTCTAAGTGAGTATAAATTTCTGGATAATTTTGAGTGTAGGGATTTAACATGTTCTACTAGAGTGAGATCTTGATCTAATAGAACCCCTAGTGCACGTACACTTTTTTCATCAGAATTAGGAACATGCTTTATCATTTTAATTTTAGTTATGTTACATTCATTAGTGTCATTCATGTTAAGGTAAAGGGGAAAATATGGGCTTGCATTGTTAATAGACAATTGTTCCAAATTGTCATATTTGGATTTAAATAAAATAAATTTAGATTTATCTGGATGCAGTGCAAGCTTATTAGCACTATACCAGTCACAGATTTTACTAAGTTCTTTATTTACTAATACATTTAGTTCATTTAAATTGCTATGTGAAAACAGTGGTGTTGCATCATCAGCAAACAATACAGTTAGGGCTTTATCAGAGGCTCTATGTAAATCGTTAATGAATATTATAAACAGGATTACGCCTAAAATGCTACCTTGAAGAACGGAAATGTTAATGTTTTGTAATTCAGACCAAGATTCTCCAACTTTTACTTTCTGGTTTCTGCCACTCAGATAGCTTTTGAACCAGTTAAGAGCATTACCTCGTATACCAGCATTATCAAGCTTACTTAAAAGTATATCATGATTAACAGAATCAAAAGCTTTCATTGCATCAAGGAATACTCCAACAACATAGTCTCCATGATTTATAGATTCAGTAATATAATTAACTATTTTAAGAATTGCATGGTTAGTTGACCTATCTTTGAGAAAACCGAATTGATTCTCATCAAAGAAATCATTAGTGTACAAAAAATTTAGTAACCTCCTACAAATTAATTTTTCAAAAACTTTTGATACTTGATTAACTATTGCTATTCCTCTATGGTAGTTAACATCAAGTGGAGAGCCAGAATTTTTATATATTGCCACAACTTTTGAGGTCTTTAGATTTGCAGGAAAAATGCCTTTTTCAATTGACAAATTAAAAATATGTGTTAAAGGTTTTAATAATTCTAACACTACAAATTGTAACAAAGGGAAAGGAATGTCATTCACATCTTGTGATGTTTTTTTTCCCATGTTCATAATGACTTCAAGAATTTCTCCAGGACTAACAGGAGCTAAAAAAAGTGAGGGAATTGTAGGGTTAGGTAGGTATTGTCTAAAATCAATATCTTTATTAGGTATAAAAGCTGAAACTTTTTCCCCAATTTGAGAAAAATGATTATTAAAAGCATTAGCTATTTCAGTTTCATCATTAATTATTACACCATTTACATCTAATTTATCAGTCTTATTTGATTTATTGGTCTTATTACACGCCTCATTGATTGTTCTCCAAATTTTCTTGCTGTCCCCATTTGCATTTTCAATTGCTTCTCTATAGTAAATGGCTTTTGCTTTTTTTAATATAGAGTTGTATAAGTTACGATAAGAAATATACTTTAGTTTGTCATCATTTGACCTTTTAGCTTTGGCTGAAAGATTAAGTTTAGTTTTCCTAGATTTCATTAAACCTTTGGTCATAAATTTATTCAAGCAATGTTTATTACGATTAATCTTTACTTTTTTCTTAGGAAAGCTAAGTTCAAAAATATTATAAAAATCATCCCAAAAAATATCATAAGCTTCGTTGGGACAGCTGCTTGCAATGACATTATTCCATGTTAAAGTACTTATGTAATTTTTAAAGACCTCTTTATTATGAACATCAAAATTTCTTTTGTAAACAAAGCTAGGGCCTTTTGAATTTTTTGCTTTGTTTTGTTTAATACTACAAAATGTTATAAAATGATCAGAGAGAGAATCAATAATAACGCCAGAGTTTAAATATTCAACCTTATCATTAGTATAAATTTGATCAATTAAAGTATGAGTTTCGTTTGTAACTCTAGTACTTTTACCAATGATCTGAAAAAATCCAAATCCAAGCATAGTATTAAATAAATCTGATGAATGTTCATTTACTCCTATTTTCATAAGATCAATATTACTATCAGTTAAGATATAAACTGGTAGCTTAAATTTTTCTAAATTTTGAAGCATCTCATTTAAATAGTTAAAAAAAATCTCCATATGACGAGATGTCGTCATAAATTTACAGCCAGGGGGCTTGTAAAGGGAAACACAAATAAATTTCTTGATATTTGGAATTTCAACTTTTAACACCAAGCTCTCAAAAACATTTTCAATAAAGTAAGAAACTTCCTCTAAAATAGAGACATTATAATTACTTTTTGTATAAATTCCCACCCCCCCTCCTTGTGCTTCATTTCTAGTTTTACTGAAAAATTTATAGCCTTCTATTTGATAAAAGTCAGGTTGTATTTTCCAAATCTCTTGAAGAGAGAAAATATCTGGCAGACAGTTAGCATTGCTCATATGATCAAAAAATGAGCATAAATTCGTAAATTTAGCTGCAAGACTTTGTATATTTGAGTTTAAAAATAGTAAGTCATTAGTATTGGCATATTTGACTGCAAAAGTTGTTTCATTAAAATATTTGCAGTCCATACAATCATTAAATTCTGTAAAATCCTCGAGAACAACATTATTAGTAAAAAGATCAAGCTTTCTATCATTATTCAAAAAATCTAAAGCTCCAAGCTCATTTTGGTTAATAACCATTCAGAAAGAAAATATCGAAAAGTGACTTGCAAAGGCAAAAAAAGTCGCTTTTTGTTTCTTCAGTTGACCTGTCCTTTCCGCGCCAATTTGAGTAGTTTGCATAAGAACAAACATTTCTGTAATATAAAACTAATTCAAGTTTGCCACCCCCCCCCCCCCCCCTCCCATCCATCCCTCTAAGTGTAGTAGAGACACTGGCTGAATCCAGCTTAATGCTCGTGTTGTGCCTCAACACCCCCCCTAGTTTCATCAAAGTAACCTAAACCACCCACCCTTTTCTCCCCCCTTCCCTTTTACTTATTACATTTTCATACAACAAATTTATACACATAATAAGAAAAACAAGCATGCCCAAATCCATAAGTAAAAGCGATTATGGTTTTAAAAAGCTATAATGTTTATGATTTTAAGGTTTTATAAATAGATTTTATGAACTAATTAAAATATTTAAATACTGGTCTAAAGAGTTATCAATTTAAAAAAAAACATAATATTAGATCAAATAATAAAAGAAATATATAGTTAATAATAATACATAGGTTGATTAAAGAACATTTTTTGCGGGTTTAATTTTCGATAGGCTAAAGAGATATCAATCAGCTAAACAAAGTGGCTTAAAATCTTTTGGGAAAATTACAAATTTCAGAAAGTTCACTTGCAAAAGGATTTTGGACTGTAAGTTTTTTTTCAGGGTTAGACTTGTAACTGAAACGAATTTTGCCACCAAGCACAAAGGCTTCCTCAATTCTCGGACTTGCTTTTAAATCATTAAGACAATTCAAATTTACTTTTGTCAAATCATCAACAAGAAATACTTTTTTTCCATAATTAAGGTTTTTGTTAAATTTGTCAAGACTGTCCTTTTTATATTTATGAAATATTTCCTTGATGATTCTTGATTTCAGCTTCACAATAACAACAGGAATCCTCGCCGCTCTCCTCTGCTGTGCCCCTGGGGGTAGATTGGCTGGCCTCGCACCTGGAAGAGTATGGGTATACTCCACAGTCTCGCTGGGCAGGGGTAGGTCAACCACACTCTTCGTTCTGATGACTGGCTCCCCATTCTCGTCACGTTCATCTAGATGGACCACCTGCCTAGAGGGCAGAAGACCATCTTTCGCTGCTTGGACAAACATATCTTTAAAAATGTCGTCATAGAGTTTATTGGATAACTCTGTTGCTGATATGTTCTTAGGCACCTCATAATTAAAAAGGCGAATAGCCTTATCTCGATCCCGTTGCTCCACAATGTTATCTCTACAAGAGAGATAGTCAATCTGAGACTTTAACTCGTCCAGTGTATCAGAATGCTGATCAACTTTAGTCTGAAGATCACCTGTCAGTAGTTGTACTTGTCCTCGTAGTGTCAGACAACTTGTAGCTTATCCGTCAATTTTCATTTCAATGTCTGATACAGCTTTCAGTAAATCATCATAAGTCTCGTCCTCCTTGGCCCTGGTAACTTCCTTGACAATCGGCTCCTCCTCTATCATGTCAGCAATAGCTTCTAGCTGGGGGTCCTTGCTATTAAACAGCGAAATAGCTGGCATGCTAAACTTGCCATGACCCCAAGCTTCCTGGTTATTACTACCAGCCTGACGACGTTCATTGGTGCAAACAGCACCACCACGTCCACCACCACCTCGTCCAACACCACCTCGTCCACCACCACCACGTCCCCGTCCGCGTGCATAGCCACCGCGGCGCCCTGCCTGACCATCCACAGTATTCCAAGTTTCAGAATGAAACATTTCACAGTTAATAAAGAATAACTTATATCTAACTATGAAGTAGCTCCGCTACTAGAAAAAAGTCAAGTATAATGATATTATTGTGTTGCTAACACACAAACACAAACAAACAAATTGGCGCGGATAACAACAGTTATAATTAGTCACACATTAGGAGCGTGTTAATTAGTTCCATTCAGTAGGACGGTCAACTATCAACTTATCTTCTCAAAATTTAATTTTCAAAGTTTTACTTGTATATTTAATCATGTAATTTTACAAAAAAAAAATAAGGTTAATAACTATTACAACAAGCCCAAAAAAATCCAGGGCAAAATTTTATACTGCATTTCATTTCCAATAAGTGTATAAACTCCGCCCTTGGTTCTTACTACAAACTATACGCATTTCAAAGACAATTCTTAATTAAGCTAAAATTGAAATTACCCAAAATATACAAATGTAACTTTATAAAATAGTTATATAACTCCTAAGTGCTAAGCAATATAATTTTAAAAAGGTTTGTGTAACTAGTACCTATCAAACTTAAAATTTATGAAAAAACTGCATTTTTAAAACTTGAGTATACTTTAGAGGATAGCTCAAAAACTAATAATAGTACAAAAACGTTATATACCTTTATAAAAACTAGAGGTTATGAGCTTTCCAATGGTATGCGTAGCATTTTTCTACCACTTCTAGGTGCTGAGCAATGACATGTTTAAAATGTCTTTATATTTTTTGCAGGCTTGCAAATGTGAATTTTAGGTTAAAAATAGCTAAAATCTTTTTCCCGGATTTTCTCCCAAGAAGGAACGCTTTTGATTTCGTTTTTTGCATTTTTCATTAGTCTATATATGTATATATCAGAATCTGTAATAATCTCAGATAGCCCCTTTCAAAAAACTGCTTTTCCCTTCCAGTGACCAGTGATATAAACCTAAATACTTGATATCCAGAATTATAGATCAGCCGGATATCTGTATCCATCCAATCCGGCCTAACCCTAATATTTGTGTATGAAATCTGGCAATTTTTACTTTGAAAGATTACTTGCTACACCTTTGTCCTTCATATGTTAGAATTGAGACTGCCCCCATTTTTTTTGGTAAATTTCAGGTTTATTTTGACACACTAGAATTGAAATTTTTTAAAAATCTTTAAAATTGAGATGGTACAAGAACTTTAAAAACAGGTCTTTTTGCAAATTTTAAAAATTTTGCAGTGCTTGTACCATCGCAATTTTTGCATTACAGAAAAAATATTTTGCATGGGTCATTATTTTACATAAATAAACCATATTATGGCTGGGGGCAAAAATTTTAACAAAATTTTTCTAAACCGGGACAGGGTAATATACATGTTGTGCCATAACCTTACTGAATTTAACCTAACCTAACCCGACCTGAGCAAAAAAACGAAAAGCTTCATTTTTTCACTTTATTTTAATATAATTTGAAGGGATGGGGGAGGGGGTTATCAGGCTGTAATGGCGAAAGCCCCCCCAAAAATGTAATTTAAAAAATTCCAACCTAAAACAAAACCAAGAAGAAAATTATGGTTCTATTAATCCAAAGTTTTTAAGATAAACCCGGACAGAATGGTGAGGACCTCTCAGGGGCAGACCTGGCCTCGAGCCTGACCTCCTTCCTCAACTCTTTCTTCAGCACAACCACCTCCCCACCACCCCAGCCTTCTCTACCCACTCTGGTCGAGGATACAGAGTTCTCTCAATTTAAGAAAGGTAAAATACTAATATTTAAGTCGAAAGATTTCTAACTTTTCATTTTTTGATCTAAAACAACTATTTATAAAAAATGTTTCTGGTTATTTCTATAAACAAATCTAATTACTATATCCCATTTTGTTTCTAACCTACCAAAAGTAGAATAAAAAAACATAAAATATGGAGGAGTTCTGTGAAAAAAGCTTTATTGGAGTTCTGAATCAATCTCCATTTATATATGAAGTTAAAATACTGTTCAGACGATGAATATTTAAAATAGATATCAAAAAATTGAGAATTTTTAAGGATATACGGTAAATGTCATGTGTGACGACATAATTATACGTAAAATCCATCTTTTTTTAGGGTTTCCTTTTCCACTTCTCCTCTAATCCCTCCTTTTTAGATGTATTTTTATGACGTCACACATGACACCTCCCACATATCCATTAACGTAGTTTTTAATTAATTGATTTTAATTTTTGTCTAGAGCCTGTGAGAGCCACAACAAAAGCTTACAAACCCACCACTTCAACAACTACTACAACTACCACAACAACAACAGAAAAAGCTGGCACTGACAATGACTCCACTGATGAAATTGATACCAATGAAATCACCACAGAAGCTCTGATATTTGATGAAGAACTGGACACATTATCTGCTCCAAAACCCAAGGTTAAGCTCCAACAAAGACCTGTACAGTTTAATGGCAGAAAACCCTCAAAACCCCACCATCTTCAAAAGAAACCTCTTCCACCCCCTCGCAAAGTTCTACATCATCAAAAGCCAGAGTTTAGAAAACAGCAACCTGTTCTTCTACAAAAGCCATTAAATGTTCAACCCCCTCTGCCAACACAAGTTTTAATCGGTGGCCCCAAAGCCCCCCAACCTCCACAGGGACCTTTCAGACCAGCCCCCACACCCAGGCCCCTGCCCCCACCTCCATCAGCCAACAGACAACAAGTGCCCCCTCAAAATTTCAACCTGCAACGCAATGTACCTGTATCTACAGAAGCTCCCCGTATCAACCCCAATCCTTCAACAACATTGCTGACTGAAATCACACAAACAACTTCCCAGAAACCTGTTACAACAACAACAACCCTAAGTCAAGCCATCCAAGAAGCTGTTGCCGAGATCACACACAACAAGCCAGCCGAATCCGAACCCCTGAACCTGCCCAACACAGTCCTACACACAATCCAAAAGAATTTTGAACAGAAAAAGAATATTTTCGAACAGTTTGTATCCATCGACGCCGGAGACACGCCGTTTTTACCCGCCGCTGAGGTGCGCCATTCCGACTGGCGGATAGAACAGCCGCAAGGCCTGAAAACTATAGCTTCACCCAACCTGGCAAGGTCTGCGTCAGTAAGACCTACCACAACACTAGACCCAACAACAGAGAGGTCAAGTTTGTCGCCATCAAGCATAGTGCCACCCTCTGTCACAGAGTCTGTCTATCCGAATGAGAGAAACGCTGAGGGAGGTTTCAAGCCCATGATAAAGCCCTTACACAGTCCACTTTTAGAGTGATTTTTTACAATTTTCATACTTTAAATAGCCAACTTAACTAAATAGTTTATTTTTGTGTCGTTGTTTTTGCTTGATATTTCTATAACTTTTACAGTATTGTACATGTCTTTCTTTAGAATTATTAAAATCCTAATTTAATAAAAAATTAAGATAAAAACATAAACAATTGCCATCTGACAGACTCTTTCTTGAACTTAATTCTTTTTTTACAACAAGCGGATTTGGGCAATTAATGTGTATAATTGTGATTAATTAGAAATGTAAAAAACTGAAAGGTAGCTAAAAACAATTGTAAGAAGTTAACAGTTTTGCCTTTGTCAACTAAAAATGAAAAGAAAATGAATTTTCTGAATTTTGAACTGAAATTAATTTGTCGTCTTCCAAGGTTTTAAAATATTTTTAAAATGACTTTCTTGTCTTTTATTTGTTTTTTTCGGTGATGGATTTTTGTTTTATTGGGATTAAAAATATTTTAAGCTGACGTTTTTAAGATTACCAGCTTTTATATATTTTTTGTTTTTTAATATGTTGTAATTTATTAAATCATTTTTAATAGATTTTTAAAATAATTACTTTGTTTTTTTTTCTAGCGCAGTAACTTTTTTTTCATTCCGTTTGTATCTAATAGTTTTTATCTTATTTATATTTTAATGGCCGGATATCCGGGTTTAGCTGGATATCCGGCCATTTTCAATGTCCGGCCGGATACAAGATATTAAAACTATCCGGAAACCGAATATCCAGCTGATTTCTAATGCTGAATATCCGGATATCAGACCAATATAAATATATACAGACGGATACCGGATATCCGGCATTGAAAATCAGCCGGATTTCCGGTATCCGGCCCATTTTTATTGAAAACACTGAATTGACTAGGATATAATCATAATTCTTGGTGCGCTTCGGCTTCTTACAGAAAAATTTGTCCTATTTTAAGATAAACTAATGTAAATTCTATTTTATTTTATAACAATTATATATAATTAAGTTATTTAGAAGAATAAAAATAGGCACATTGTTTAAAATATTCTTAATTTAACAAACTGCAAATACTGAAACAAATATTGTTATAGATTAAAATAAGAATTTTGATAAAAGTTAGGTATATGAATATATTTATTGCAACACAGAAAAAAGTTACACAATTAGTTATTTAATAAGAGTTATCTTTCTATGGCTAGTAATATAAAAAAAAATATCAGAATAATTTCTGTTTTCTTGGCCCGAAGAGCTGAAGGCCCGGGGCGCCACATCTAGTATTAATTTTATGATTTTCATTTTATTATTCGTGGAAAATTGGCTGTATACAATATAAGATCTTTAAGTATGGCTCTGCACCGGCTCTAATCCAGCGGATATAAATCGGGTTTTAAGCTATACTGGAATAGATTATTTCTTTGTTACGATAAATTTACTTATATACCTTACTATTTAAGATTAAAATATGTTGATAAATAATATTGTGATGTTTTGGAATTAATAATCAAATTATTTTATGAAAAAATCAAATAAAAAGTTTGTACAGAAAAAAAGTGTTTTTGCTGTAGTAAATACAAGTATATAATTTAATTAATATAAATAAAATACTTTTCAGTATGGCTTCGAAACCGATTAATATCTCTGGATTAGAACTGGTTCACATCAATACAAAAAAATCCTTTCGAGTATGGCCTCGAAACCGATTCTCAACTATACTGAAAAATCAAGTATAGCATCTTATAACAAACAATTTTCCACGAATATCAATTTTAAAGTAATCATTAAATTAATACCAGTTTTGTTAACCCGATACTTTGGCACCTCGGGGCTAACAAAACATACTTTAATCTTACATTTTCCGTCTAATATCCGTGGAGAGCTGATTTACAAAAAAAAAAATTGGGTTAACATTATATACATCCACTAGCGGCTTCTAGGGCACTTAAAATAGTAGGGGGGGAAAGTCGACCTCATCCTATTTTAATTTGAGTTTCAAAAGAGTAAAAAAATATTTTCGGAAGGAGGGGGGTTAAGAAACCCTCCTCAAAAATAGTTTAAAACATTCCAAGGACATATAAGAAGCTTCACTGTAAAGGAGAACAATATTAGTTCAGTGGTTAGCGAAATCCTTCGGAACAGACAAAAATACGCTTTCTACTTTATATAATAGGATTGTATTATCTCTTAAGATCATTGATTTGCAGACAAAATAAATGACTGAGTAGCCACACTTCTAAATATGTTTCTATAATTTTACTTTGTTAAAATAAAAGAAACATTGTTTAACTAATCAGAGGTAGGTAATTAGAACAGAGAGAAAGAGAATCCTGAACAATTTCCTTAGAATTAATTATTGAATACCTTTTTTTACCTACCTTTAATTAATTTGAATGGAACAATAAGCTGTGCTTTTCAGAGGAGAATTAGAGGGGAAGTATTTAAATATCAGCTAATAGCGTCGGAAATATTAACACAGCCAAGTCGCTACAAGAGAGTAGAAAGCAATTTGCTAGCAGACGTAATATTGCTATACTTTTACATCTATTATTTTTATTAGAATACGTCAAAATTTTAACAGCTATTAACAACTTGTATCACAACTCATAGTTTAGATTGATAATGGCAATCATAATAAAGTCATGTTGAAAATATGTCAATTCCAAGCGAAACCGTATTTATATAATAACACACAATAATGGGCCTAAAAAGTTTACCCTTCAACATAAAAGGAAACTAAGTCAAATCTTATCAATAGACAAAATGTTAAAAATGTCTGAAAGCAAATTAAGACAAAAATGTTTAAAAATTTTAGGCGTGTAAAATGAAATAGTTTCAGCATAACTTTAGGATAATTTGCTTTTGTTTTTTTTCATAAAAGCAAATAAATTAGACAATGAACGACTATGGAGTAAACAATTATAACACAATACAGAAAAGCGAAGGCCCTGGGAGAGATTTAGGCTTTTTTATTTGAACCTTTGAAAAATACCACGTCGTTATCAGCATCAACATATTTGATTTCGAAACCGATATAACAACTCTAATATGAATACAATGAACAAAAAAAGATATATTTCAATTCTAAAGGCAGCAAAGAATAGTTTGGATTTTCCTAGGCATGTTGTTTATAGACTGTTACGGTTAATTACTATTCCAATATGGCTTCGAAACCGATTAATATTCTCTGGTTTAGAACCGGTTCTCAGCAATACTTTAAATCTTAATTTCCACGGAAAATTGTCTATAATATAATGCAATCCATAACTTCTCTAACTGATAATGCAACACTGACAGAACAAAAACAAGAATGACAACATCCATAAAAGCGAAGCGTTAACTCTTGTAGATTGACAGTACTGAATAAACAAAATAAAAATTATTTATTCGTAAATGTGTTGCAAAACGTCTTAAATACAGAATTCTGTTTAAGGACATACTGACATTTTTAAGACTTGATTATAGAAATAATTCGCCTATAACATTGTACTTTGTTGTTTAAAATCAGTATTCCAAAAATAAAGATCAATCGGATAATTATATCACATAAAATTTGTTGTAAAAAAAGTAAAAAATTCAACATGTTTAAAATGGACAGACAGACATTCTGGTAATGATTATAGAGTTGCTACGTTTTCTAAATCGTAGCTAACTACTATAGGAATCATCATGTTAAGTTTGAAATCGATAGGACAATTCTTACATGCCTAAATTAACCGAAAAAAGGCTATCCATTACGGACTGGCGGACGGACGGAACGTCCCTAATTATAGAAAAGCTTTGCTGTTACATCACTTTAACGATATAATATAAAAACGTACAAACAAACCCAAATTATATGGAAGTTTGTTAATAACCGATACAAATGTTACATTTCTATTGTTCGTTATCATCCTTGTTTGTGAGTGTAAGACATTCTGATATCTCTAGACATTAATGAGCCTAAGAGAATGTATACAAAATTGCTGTATTTTCAATAACTCAAAGTCAATCTTATTTTTTAGAATTTTATTTTAGGAAAACCGAGAGGTGTAATAGTTTCTTACTTGTAGGGTTCATTACTTTAGGTTTAAAACCAATAGGACAGTTCTATCATGTAAGTTTCTGGCTGTTTTGTTACTACATCCATTGACTAAATGCGTGTCGTACCTTGAAAAAAAGCATAGTAAATTTACAAAATATACGGATTGGGAAAGGTGAAATCAAATATAGCAACCGTTACAATTTTACATAACATATTTGATGTATATTTGTCTTTAGATATTTCTATTTGATGTGGTTCTCCTTTACAGTGAAGCTTCTTAAGTTACGTTGTAAACTTACAACGTATTCGTATTTGGGAAATGTGAAAGGAAATAAAGCAACCATCAAAATGTCCATAGTAAATTTATAAAATAAACTTGGTGTATTTTTGCCAGTAACACAAGATATCTTTAGCCAAAGTGGTTCTACTTTACTGTGAAGCTTCTTACAGGTCCACCAAAAAGTTTTTGTTTACGTTTTATGGTGAAAACTTCACCCTCCCAAGCGAAATTGCCCCATAAATATATTTTATTTAAATTAAAATTATAAGTGGAGGGTTGAATAAACGAATTTTTTTGCATGTTGTAAATTGGACAGAACTTTGTTTTTGGGGAATATTTTTTTACCTGAGAGAAAAATTATCAGGCCTACAGGAAAAAAGACTTTCCATTGACAAATAAGAAAATGATATCGGCAAGTTATTGTCTTATTTTAGTGAAATTCAATAAACTCTTAAACTCGATTATCTTTTAAAAATTTTCGGTTAACTTTTATTTTTGTATTATTTTAATAAATATCCTTTTATAATAACTTTTTTTTTAGAAAACTTTTTTTTTTAGATGTGCGGTGGTGTAGCTGCTCTACTTTGCAATCTTATTGCATACAATATATTATTATTTAGACTTTTAAATTTTTCTTAATTTTCTTAATCTTTTTACTGAAAAACAAACAGGATTAACAGCTGCTTGGTGTATTTATTTATTTATTTTATTTTATAAAAAAAAACTTTCTTTTTTAAGAGCATAGGTGGAAGATTTGTCGCTGCTCGGCATTGTTGAGTTAACCTTGTTTTAAAATCTTTGTTTTGGCTGCTCTCGGGAAGCCCCGCGGGACTCTCAGGACCAGCCGAGCCTTTGACAAAACTAGTATCCAGTAGGAGTGTGGAGTGTGTGCGTGGCGGGATCCTGCAGGCGTTGTCTCTTGGTTTTGGTGTGTATCCTTGAATGGCTGCAGCCCTATCCTTAGTTTGAATGCGTTCGTTTTTATAATGTTTTATATTGTAAAATATTTCCACTGACCCCCTCCCTAACGTTCCATCAAAAACCGCCAGACCACCGGCGGCCTATACGGCCTCGAGATGAGGTGACGGCGGATTAACGACAGGAGGGGTGACATGTGCCTCAGTCGAAATAAATGTCCACAGAAAAATAAAGTTACAATAAAAAAATAAAACAAAAAAGAATTGTAACTGGACAAAATATAGCTGGTGTCCCAAAAAATAATTAAGTTGCAAAAAAAAAAAGATAGCAACAGGACACATTGATATTAATTAATAATAACATTTTAAATGCTTTATTTTTTTATTCATGCCCGCATTCACAAAAATGTGATTACTTCATCTGTAAAGGTGGTAGCTCCCTTGCTGATGGGCGATTACCCTCTAAATATAAATATTAATTAATACAATCAGCCAGCCCCTTCACTGCTTGGAGGTGCATGTCGTCAGGCCAGAGGTAGCCGCGGCTTGTAGGAAATATATATTATTATTATTATTATTATTATAACAGTTATATTTATAGTTTTTTATGGCTAGCTACTCTACAATTCATATAGTCTGTCCATCTCTCTGTTGAAAGCAGTACGAGGATTTTATCTAGTAGATTGTTTACTTGGTATATTGTGTGTTTTTTTAAATATATATATTTTTGAGCTTAGTAAGACCTCTAAAATGGATAGACCGGCTGTTTAAATTTTTGGATAATTTGCCCCGCAGGGGCTAGAAATAGGAAAAAAGCTACTGTGAAAATACGAAATGGACTATACTCAAAAATTCATTTACCGAATCTGACTCATTTTAAAACACAGAGGATAGGGGCGGATTTTTTTTGATATTTTTGGAAGATTTTTAATTATCCGCTGTATATTATTTGTTATCAAAGCTAGAAAAACAAAACATATTTAAGTTTGAGACAAAATGAGAATTCTATAATACGCAGAGAAAAAGAATAGATAGTAAGGCCAAAAATATATTGTTTGCTGAATTAAATACATTAATTTGTCTGTATGTGTCCTTCAAGATCCCTTAAACAGCCTTTTATAGAAGTTGACAATTATTAGGATAACTATTTTAAAAAAACAGCTTAATTTAATCTGGTAAAAATTTGTTATATGGCATCGATTTAAATCAAGTGGATTAGAACCTGTTCTCAGCAATACTGAAAAATCATGAATACCATCGTATTACGAACGATTTTAGGGGCTAACAAAACTAGCTTTAATCTTATAATTGTTTTGTTTAATATCCGCTGAAAGCTGTCTATAATACGATGCGATATAATAAGATTTCTCGTATTCATTCGAATCCGGTGGATAGGAACCGGTTCTCATCCATACGAAAAAACTATGTCTTGCATCGTATTATATCCAGCTTTCTACGAATATAAAAATGTACAATCATAAGATTAAAACCAGTTTTTTTAGCCGGTGCCTTCGGCACCTTGGGGCTAAAATAACTAGTTTTAATCTCATAATTGTACATTCTATATACGCGGAAAGTCGTTTATAATACGATGCGATATAATAAGATTTACTTTTCTTTTTATCTATCAAAAATTGTAAAATATATCTGAACATATTGTTTCGTTGTTTAGTTTAAGTTTGGAAAGGGCGCGGTGAATTCTTAAATTTTGTCTTGTTAGTGAAAAATTAATTATATTTTAATTAGTGTTTTTTAGAAATTGTACTTAAATATGCATATCAGGGGTGAATAAACTCTAAAATATTTTGGAAATGACAAATTTTACTTCCTATAAAATTTCAACGTTAAGGTTGTGTTGACTTTTTTTTAGGGGGGGGGGGGGAGAGGGTGAAAATACACCCCCAAAAAAACCTTTAGCACTTGAGGAGGGGAGAGTTGAATCCTAAAACCCATAGGTACTTTAGATATAAATTTTTAGGGGGAGGTGGTTAATTTTTTTTCTAGGGGCGATTTCTCTTGGGAGGTTGGTGGTACCCTCCCCCAAAATAGTTATAAACCTTCCTAGGACCTATGAGAAGCTACTCTGTTAAGGAGAACCCGATCGGTTCAGCGGTTAGCGAGATCTTTCGATACAAACAAACAGACAGACATCGTTCTACTTTGTATTATAGATTGAAGCTTAGTTATTACTGCGTTACATAAAGACTTACCAATGTTTACATTAATTTTAATTTTAAAAATGTATTACGCAAATAAATATTAATTACATTTCTCGTATTCATTCGAATCCGGTGGATAGGAACCGGTTCTCATCAATACGAAAAAACTATGTGTAGCATCGTATTATATCCAGCTTTCTACGAATATAAAAATGTACAATCAAAAGTTTAAAACCAGTTTTTTTAGCCGGTGCCTCCGTTTATAATACGATGCGAGAAATAAATATTATATAACTGAAATTTGTAATTAAAATAATATTCTACTAAACTGATTAAATATTAATTAATTTCTTTTTAAATATTTAAAAATACAAGCATGTTACTATTCCTTTTATATTGTGGGAGTGTGAACCCGCTTTAGCCTTTAAAGTGAAGGCGTCCTACAATAGCTTTGAAAAAAACGTACAATGATATTAGTAAAATAAGAAGGATATTTTTGTCAAAAAATAAGGTGACATATTTTACATGAAAACAGTGGCTTGCACTTGATTGATCAGGGGGGTTGGGGGGGTTGTGATTTCTTTATAGTGTGAAAAAGGAAAGACAGTCCTCTCCAGTTTTAAATTAAAGGGGTGTTCCTTCTACATAGAAAAAAAACATTCAACTCTAAAATAGTATATCATAGATTAATCCTTTTAAAAAAATATTAATATTTTTGAAACTACTTCATTGATGTAGCATATATGATTAAAACCCTCGTTATTAAATAACTATGATATGCATGATATGAATTAATAACACAGCAAAAAACAAGAAAATATGGTAGATCCTAATATTTTATATATGCAGCAAAAAAGTAATTTTGACTGGCAAAGATTAATTTTGGACAACCAAAATACATAAAGTAAAAAAGATTAACTACGTCCATAACAGAAGATCTGAAACAGTAGGACAAACGAACATTGCCTCTTATAAATATATAAGAATATAAATTTATTAGTATAAACAAAATTTTACTTGGTTCCACGACAAACGTAAGAGTCCCAAACGTCAGAGTGGAAAAACATCAGAGTGGACAAACGCAAGAGTCCCAAACGTCAGAGTGGGACAAACGTCAGAGTGGACAAACGCAGGATTTTTGGGACAAACGTCAGAGTGGACATTTTATAAGTAAAACGTATGAGTCTCGATTTTATAATCATTAAAGCGCTGCGGCTAGGTAGGCCAGGGTGCTGAGTGCTGCAGCCAGAGTCATTTTCTTTATGATTAGGTTAGGTTAGGTTATAGGCTAGGGGGCCGAGCGCCCGCGGCTAGGCAGGCTAGGGGGCCGAGCGCTGCGGCTAGGTAGGCCAGGGTGCTGAGTGCTGCAGCCAGAGTCATTTTCTTTATGATTAGGTTAGGTTAGGTTATAGGCTAGGGGGCCGAGCGCCCGCGGCTAGGCAGGCTAGGGGGCCTAACTGTCTATTTTTTGTCATATAATTAAAATAGCATAGACTCTGATGTTTTACTTAAGCAATGTCCACTCTGACGTTTGTCCCACTCTGACGTTTGTCCCACTCTGACGTTTGGGACTCTTGCGTTTGGGACTCTTGCGTTTGTCCACTCTGACGTTTGGGACTCTTACGTTTGGGGTAGGACCTTTTACTTGTATATATGTTGCAAAACTGTTTAAATACATGATACTATTTGAGGACATACTTCTAATTTTAGAACTTGATTATATTGATGCCTCGGTTATCACATTGTTCTTTGTCATACTATTAATCCGTATTCCCAAAATGATATATTATTATATCACATAAAAAAATGTTGTTACTAAGTAAAAATTCTACGGACTTTTTGGTAACGGTTATAGAGTTGCTACGCTTTCTAAATTGTACCAAACTACCTCAGGAATCGATATGACAATTCTAACATGCCTGAATTAATGAAAATAATTATTTGTTTTGGACGTTCGGACGATACGACTCTAATTATATTTAGAAAAGTTTCGCTTTTAGAAACACTGTATACAAATTATGTATTACTTAACCCACAAAAATAACCATTACTCTTTTCAGAGATAATTACCATATGCACTATAATAACTAATTTTTTAGTAGCGGAGCTTTCTTAAGATTTTAAATTTCGGTGTGTGTTGAAATTACTTTTTTTCCAGAAAATCTTATGTAAATATCTAAAAATGGCTGACCTCATCCCAGAGGATAAGATTATTCTTTTTCAGGCATTTATATTAATATTTTATCAATTTATGCTTATAACCAGATCATAAAAAAATTTAAATTTGTTATGTGCCTTAACATACATTTTACTCTGAGTCAATTAGATATAAAAACTTTTTATGCTTAATTAAGGCAATTAAAAAATCTAAAATGTCTGGGTTTGTTGTTGAGGGGGGGGGAGGGGGGTGATGATATTTCTAACACAGTTACTCTATAATTAAAGTATGTCTGTGCGCACATCCTTTGTCTACCCTCTGTTTGTGTCACTCCTTCAAAAAGTAGGTGGCAAGGTTTCGTGATTTTTAGTATTTAACTTTTAATTTCAACTAGGACAAATATTTTCATAAATAGAATAGCTTTGATAATAAATAACACCTAGGATAAGATTTAAAAAATAAAGAATATACAAAAAAATACATAAACAGTAAATGATAAAAAAACATTGTAAGTTAAAGTTCATAAAGACATATGGACGGACGGACGAACATACCCTAATTATAGAGAAGCTATGCCAAAGTAAATATGCAGATGTTGTAGAATATAAATTTCACATGTCCAGGATGCGTTCAATTCAGTAGCGGACAACAAGGTAATTTATGACACATTTCTCAAATACAAAAATTTTTCATTATACATATAGATTACATTGCAGTTCTGTGAAAAGAAAGCAAATTCTATGAACTATTAGTTGGATGTCTTTCTGTTTGTCTGTAGCTTAAGATTTCACTAACCGCTGCACTGGATTGATATGGTTCTTTTTAACAGTGAAGCTTCTTATATGACAAGGAAAGGTTTGTGACTATTATCAAATAGTATTTCTTGCCTGTATAGATCTAGATAGCAATCCAAGGAATTGATTTAAATTTAGTTTTAGATTTTAAATTTGTTCTAAATCAAAGTCTTTTAAAGTTTAGACTACTTCTCTCCTTTAAGATAACAGAGCCCCTAGAAGCTAGGGTTGTAGCCATTAGTATAAAAAAGAAAACTATAAAAGCATTAATAAAAAAGTTTTTTTTATTATGGATAAAGTTACTTCTTTGTACACTTTTACTTTTTAGGGGCTTCTGCTGACTCAAAAATTGGACACTGTTCTAAAAAGAATTGGAGAAAATCCGACAAAAGAAGAATTACAGGTCTGTAAACAGATGCGGTTAGAATTGGGATGTATTCAGCCCCCTTACAAAATAATAGGATAAAAACACCCCCAATTTACCCCAAGGGCTCAATAATCAAAAAACAGTCTTCAGAAATCTACAACAGAAATTAGTTCACTTTACTATTTCAAACTTATGTTATTAAAATAGCTCGAAGATATTTGTGTTATTTCATATTAATATGACATTATCAAATGTTTTACTGAAGTCTTTTTAAAATATATTAAGATTTTTTATAACAAAAATTTAATGTCTATTTGTTTATACTAGAGGTTGAATCTCTTAAAGCCTTTAGAACACATTTAAAAGAAACTTCAAAAGTAAAATTTAAGGACGAATTATTTTGGTACCCTCCCCTAAAATATAGAAAAAGAACCCTCCTTGAACCTATAAAATGAGATCCATATCTTATAGACGGACGGATATTATTTTATTTTATTATATAGGATAATGTATTAATATTTTTTTTGAGGATTTTCTGATGAAAACTAATAACCTAAAAATGCTTTTCCACTAACAAAAAGTTTTCATTCTAATTACGTTTTTTCACAAGAATTTGAAATGCTTTACATCCTCATATATTTTTTTTTATAAAAAATACAGAAATTTTCTTTTCATGATAAACAATAAAAAATTTACTAAACCCTCTTGAAGGAGGACTGACATCTGTATAAGTGGTAAGTTCGAGTTAATTTTAAAAGCAAAGCTTTTCTATAATTAAAGTTAGTCCGTCCGTCCGTCCGTAACAGTTGGCTTTTTTTCGTTTGATTTTAAACTTTTCATGATGATTCCTGTAGTAGTTAGGTACGATTTAAAAAGCTTAACAACTCTATAATCGTTACTAGAATGTCTCTACGTCCATTTTAAACATGTTGATTTTTAACTTATTACACAACAATTTTTATGTGATATAATCATCCGATTGATCTGAATTTTTTAGTACTGATTCCTTTTACAATAAGGTACAATATCATAAGCGAAGCATCTCTATAATCAAGTGCTAAAAATGTCAGTATGTCCTTAAACAGTAGTTTAAGAGGTTTTGCAACAAATTTACATATAATTTTATCAAATTATTATTATATTTTTTTGTATATTCAGTTCTGACACTTTACAAGTTTATGTTCGTCTGTAATACCGTTTCAGACTTTTTCCCCTCTTCCTTAAAAAAATATAGAAACGCTATGAATAACTCTTAATATTGTTAAGGATATGATCAATGACGTAGACAAAGAGGGGAATGGATCAATAAAGTTCCCAGATTTTCTACATGCCATGGCAGTTAAGGTAAAAATCCTTTTAATAAAGTAACAGGATGTCTATCTGTCTTTTGTCTGTCTGTTTGTCTGTCTGTTTGTCTGCCTGTTTGTCTGTCTGTCTGTATGTTTGTCTGTCTGGTTGTCTGTCTGTTTGTCTGTCTGTTTGTCTGTCTGTTTGTCTGTCTGTTTGTCTGTCTGTTTGTCTGTCTGTTTGTCTGTCTGTTTGTCTGTCTGTTTGTCTGTCTGTTTGTCTGTCTGTTTGTCTGTCTGTTTGTCTGTCTGTTTGTCTGTCTGTTTGTCTGTCTGTTTGTCTGTCTGTTTGTCTGTCTGTTTGTCTGTCTGTTTGTCTGTCTGTTTGTCTGTCTGTTTGTCTGTCTGTTTGTCTGTCTGTTTGTCTGTCTGTTTGTCTGTCTGTTTGTCTGTCTGTTTGTCTGTCTGTTTGTCTGTCTGTTTGTCTGTCTGTTTGTCTGTCTGTCTGTCTGTCTGTTTGTGTGTCTGTTTGTCTGTCTGTTTGTCTGTCTGTTTGTCTGTCTGTTTGTCTGTTTGTTTGTCTGTCGGTTTGTCTGTCTGTTTGTCTGTCTGTTTGTCTGTCTGTTTGTCTGTCTGTTTGTCTGTCTGTTTATCTGTTTGTCTTTCTGTTTGTCTTTCTGTTTGTTTGTTTGTCTGTCTGTCTGTCTGTCTGTTTGTTTGTCTGTTTGTTTGTCTGTTTGTCTGTCTGTTTGTCTGTCTGTTTGTCTGTCTGTTTGTCTGTATGTTTGTCTTTCTGTTTGTCTGTCTGTTTGTCTGTCTGTTTGTCTGTATGTTTGTCTGTCTGTTTGTCTGTCTGCTTGTCTGTCTGTTTGTCCAGGACCAATAGGTATATTCCTTGAAGAGTAGAATCCAATGGGTTCAGTGGTTACCATTGCTTTTACGTCTATTTTTCTATCCCTTATGATTCCTTATAATGTATTCCTAAAATGATTTTAAATTTTAATTTAAAATTATTTTTTTCTTTTTTCATTAAAATTCATATACATTCGTCAAAAGTTAAATGAGAATTACATTTTATTTCTTTTTAGATTAAATGAATGTGATTTATCTTTAATTAAACTCTTCAACGATTGTGCGTGGTTAATTCTATTTAAACTTGATAGAGGATCCGCCCCTAGCATAAAGGGGTTCCTGACCTATCGCTTACCTCATATGGGCAAGGCAGAGATGGGTTTTTTAAAAATAAGTGAATGCCATTGATTGATTGAACGAAGATGATAGGATTTCAACAGAGTATACAACTTAAGAATTCAAAATTTTAAAATTATTATTTTAGCCATTTGAATAATGTGTAATACAGCTCTAAAAAGATGCATTAATTAATATGCAGCAAAAATGGATTGAAGATAATTTGTTTTTCTTCTATTAAGGCCGTACCAACAAAAGGGAAATAATTAAATAACTAGTTGTATACTCTGTTTAAATTTTGCGAATTGAAAAAACGCTGCATTTAACTTTCAAAAACCCATCTCTGACACTCTACTTCAGGTCCAACAACCCAGGATAACTAAGGGGAGCCAAAATTCCCCTTTTCTGCCCAAATACCCGGGTATAGGGTTAAGTAACACCTTGCAGACTACCAACTCTTTGATTGCCCGACCTTTGCAAAGTAATGAGTTGCGCCTGTATTTGGAAAAGGCATTTCCCTTACTATTAATGTCTTGCACCTTATCTAGTATTAGTAGGAAATATTCTTAACATCCTCAGTTATGTCGAGCTGTTAAGCAAGGATTCGAACTTATAACCTTTCTGCCGACGAGCGTGTTGATTAAGCCATGGTTGTGGGCTTAGGGGTTCCTTATTGGCGATATATAATTGGATAAGTTGCCATTAAGATTTTTTTGTAGCTCAATAAATGTCTTTTGATGGATTTAGGCTATTGACCATGTGTGGTATTCGGCAACCGTGAGCCATGCCTATGGCACCCCTGAACTAGGGTTCGGTGGAGGGTCAATGGCCCTCCCCCGAGTCCTGGGGAAGGGGTCTGACGACCCCCTCCCTATGCTTAAAATTAATGATTGAATCGGTCATGTTTATTATGGTTAACTGTATTCTTAATTCTCCCCACCCTTTCCAGGGATGGGGGATCATTATTGCCCAAACTGACTATTGTATATGTATTATAATGCTTTGATGTTATGATTATTTATTCCTATCCATGTAGTTATTGTTTGTTGTATATAGCTTTAGTATCCTTTAAACCTTCAATAAAGTGACAACTGAAATAGATGTTGATTATTATCTAGTGAATGCTAGAGAAGCGTAGCTTCTCTATAGTAAGGTGTCCACGTCTGTCACACTGCCGTAATCTAATTGAACTCCGGTGTCTGCCATTTATCCTCGGCGGATACCACAACTTTTGGTGACAGCTGTGTGAGATTACGGCAAACCACAAGTGTAGAGCAGACGCGCATCTGAGGCCAAGGTACTCCCAGCAGTGAAACTGGCAAAACTGACACAAGCAACCTGAATTACCCACCCTGGACAGCAAAGTCTAACTCTGCATCCGGCAGTTGTGGAAGCGAGACAGCGAAACCTGACGAAGAACCGCGAGAAGCGCTGACATCTAACGGAGAATTGAGCGCTCAAAGGGCTGAAACAGGCCTGCGGACCGGCTGAAACAAGCCAAATAAGTGTAAACGGCTGAAAATAGGCCAACTTTACTGCAAGAGATAGCAGGATCCGAACCAGTGGCGCTAGCAGGACGGGACATTCCCTGCCGCCATCAGCCGGATTTGGATCAGCGGCGCTAGCAGGACGGGACATTCCCTGCCGCCGATAGGCTGAAACATGCCACATAGCTGCGAGCTGCGAGCCAACATACGAGTGTAGTGCACCAAAACAGAGAAAACTACGTCAACTCCAAGTATCCTGAGAGGCTACAACGCAGCCGCCCATCTAGAAAAACAGATATTATATCACATTTGCAGGGATTACCACCCTGGTGTGATGGCTAAACAATAGATTTATGAGCAAAGATTGGTAAACAAATTGTTGTGTTGTGATAAAACTAAAAATAGAACAGGCTTGGATTTATTGTGTATTGTGATAACAACTAAAAATAGAACAGGGTTGGCAAACAAATCTGTTATGTAATTGTGATAAGGACACAAATAGAAGCTAAATGTAATACAACAAAGCCCCTGATATACAATCTAATCACCTCAAGCCTACAGCACAACAACAATACACCCCTCATTCCAGAGGAAAGGGAGGAGCCCACTCTCCACTGAAGGAAATACAATCAAGGTGATATAATAGATAAGCCTAGGATTAAGGAGAAAAGGCACCATTACTTCACCACACAGTTATTTCAAACCCACAGCACTCCCCCCTTCCTCACAGGGGGAACGGACGGATTTACCCCCGTCCCCTCACGCGCTTCCCCCCTCCTACCCACACTAACCCAAGTCCGTCGACGGTGTGGAGCTAGTGACCGGGAACACAGAGCGCCATTTACGGACAGCGCAACGGAGTGCGGCAATATCATAAAATTCAACGGACAAGCGGACCAATGAGAGAGCGAGTTGAGGGATAAGTGCGCGTTTTACCCGTGTGCGCGGATTTGACGGTGCGTAAGCGCGTTGCAAGGACGGGAGATTTCACACACACACACACACACCGGAGCGGAGCTACTCCATAGCATATAACAGGGATATTTTTAGAAAACAAATAAAGACTTCTAAGCTCCCTCCCCCTAGCTATAGTGTGATAGAGGAAAACCAAATCAGTTCTTGACAGCAGTTCAGACCCTCAACATCTATCTACCCCTACCAGCCTACTCTACCACCTCAGAATCCAACTAGTGATAAACACAGCTAAGCTATATTTTTGTAACTAAACGACCAACCTAGTGATAAAAACAGTGTTGGCTGTTAGGCTAGAAAGCCTCTAGTGACAAACCATTTATCCTATTTACGTTATAACTTTGCGTCCCGCCGTTGAACCGTTGCCCCGATGGAACAGCCGCAAGCGCCAGGAGGTGACCAAGCCCCAGTATGGCTCCAGGATGACCCTCAGCCGGCTCCAGCCGAGTACCGCAAGCTGATGCTGAGTAACCTGCCAGAGTTTAGAGGACCGCCCAAGCAATCCTGGAGTTCACATATCCGCAGACTCGAGATGTCATGGGCGGCTTACCGCGTGCCACCCCATGACTCCCTCAACCGCCGCAACGCCCTTCTACTGTCACTGGTAGGGCAAGCGGCGGAAATGGCGTCCCATCTGTTTGGCGAGGCAGGCCAAGCCTTGACCTACGAACAGGTCAAGGCCGAGTGTGAATTGCTATTTCGTCCTGCTTTTGAATCCCAAACGCTTAAACAAGCGTTTAGGGATTACAAGCAACACTCGACAGAACCTATACAAGCGTACATATCAACTAAGTGCGCCTTGTATAGGGACGCCTACAACCATGAGGATCTCGAGTTGTTGGTGGACGAATTAAATCGTGGAATTCGTAACGCCAATGTAAAACGCATCATGATGGGCCATGAAATTACGAGTGTACCTGAGTACACTCGTAAGGCCATGTTTACCGTCACCATGATTACCAAGCAACTGAAGGAAGGTGTGTGCTTAGTGGACTCGACCGACGGGCTGACTGGATCTGCCTGCATCCAGTTGCCCCAATATGACAAGTCGGAGCCAATGGAGATTGGCGCCTTGGCTCCGGGTCTCCACCAGATGGGGAGGGTCGCTCCAGATGACAAGGTTCCAGGTCGCCGCTTCCGCTGCCAGGGGAGAGGCCACAGAGCTCGAGACTGCCCGACGCCGATGGAAGTTAGCCTAGAGGAGAGACGCACCCAGCCACGCCGTGACCGTTCTGCCAAGTGCGAGCGTTGCCACTACGACGGCCACACGGCGGCCGAGTGCAGAGCTGACTGGGCCCAGGTAGCCAGCCGCAGGCGCACCGCCGACAAGGGTGCCCCTCCAGGGAAGCCCACATGGAAGGGAGCGCGCCCCCAGCACCACCGCAGCAAGCAGCCGCCCCCAGAGCCGCGGACCGAGCCGACGGGATGCCGCAGTTTGGGACCGTTCCAGCCAGGATCAACGTACTGGGCGGCGCGGCTGAACCCAACCGGGTTGGCCTGGGCTTCAGTCTCAACCACCTGGGGCCGGAGCTGGTGCAACCCTACAACATCGCCGAGCCAGAGGTCCTGAGGCCCCAGCCTTTTAGCCTCAACATGATGGAGCCTGCTCGGCCGAGCCTACCCAGCAAGAGTGGAGGGGCGCTACCCAGCGTCACTGAGACGATGTACGGGGAGGCCCTGGCGGCCGCTGAACGAGAGAGGCAGGAGGCGCTAGCCAGCGCATCAACATCGATGTATGGGGCGCCACCCGGCGCCGCCACCTGTGATGACTGGGGGGTGCTATCCAGCGCCTCCCACCTGGTGCCTGGGGCGACACCCGTCGCCGCCACCGAGATACCTGGATCCTGGAACGAGCCAGCCTCCAACCTGGTGCCTGGGGCGACAACCGTCGCCGCCACCGAGAGACCTGAGTCCTGGAACGAGCCAGCAGTCCCAGAGGAAGGGGTGACACCCGTCACCCCCAGTCAGCCAGCGCCACCAGCCTGCAGGGAGAGCCCAGCTACATGCCATCCAGAGCCCCCTGCCAGCCGAAGGAACCCAGCTGCTCAACACCAGGATAAGTTGAATTTGTTAAATGTGTTGTATCCAAGCCATTGTAAAACCCCAGCCTTGCCTGTGCCCCCTGCACCAGAGGCTGGGGAGATTGAAATTTGGGAAAATAAGGATTTGCCTGTGCCACATGCACCTGAGTTCCTAGGGCAGGGGAGGGAAGTGAGTAAGGGCGAGCCTGTGCCACATGCACTTCAGCCCCATGCCACTGGGCATGTCTTGGACAAGGGAGGGGAGCACTTGGGGCTAGGGGAGCCGACACCCAGGCAAGTGCCAGTCGCTTGCCAGTCTGTCATTGGGGAGGGTATCGGGGTGCCCCGGCCGCACAAAGATAACGCTCAATGGAAACTTGTATCTAGCCAGGAGCAGCCCAGCCGTGTCCAGCCACAAGAAGCAGCCGTGACCAGAGCTGAAGATCCCCAGCCGCGTGTGAGAGGTAGATGGTTGCCTGGAAGCTTCTCCCATTGGTGGATGGTCCTGTGGGGCCTCCTGCTGGCAGCCGTGTGGCCTACAACCAGCTACGTCCTGGTGGGATGGGACTGTGCCAACCCCACCCACGTCACATCCTACAATAAAGAAAAGATGTGTAACACGGAGCCTCTACACCAGGAGGTGCCCCTGGGCCATGAAGTGCACGTCCTGCAGCAAGTCAAGGTGAGGGAAACAACCGGGTACAGTTGCCAGCTCACCGTGTCCCAGTGGACGTTCAGGTGTGGGGTATGGGGTCACCTCAAGGTGACCTCGGTCCCCACCCTCATGAGGCCAACCAAGATAGACCCAGAAACGTGCCGAGACCTGGCCAGGAACCGAGTCTACACGCTGCCAGGCAAGACCCAGCCACTGACGTTCCAGCTGAACCACCCCCTGTTCTTCACCCTCGACATGGTGGGCGCCCTCGTCAACAGCCCCGAGGGGGTGGGTTGTGAAGGGGAGGACGTCCACTTCGAGGGCCAGCTGTACCGCAATGAATTAGTGCTCCAGGAGCGACGGCTGCTGGTCAAGGAAGAGACCTACGTGGTAGAGGATGGACGGGTGGAGTCCCAATCTGACCACCTGACCCTGGAGTGTCCCCATTCTGAGCTGTCTTGCATCACTGGGGAAGCAACCTACGTGTGGGACCACCTGGGGAGAGATTGCCCCTTGAGGCTGATTCGCAGCCTCCAGCCCAGCCTAGTGATGGATGCATACCTGGTTGACCATCAGGCCCAGTTTTTCATCAACATGACCAACCCCACCTCGATAGTGAACTGCGACTTCGAGGCCCATGCCACCAACCATCCAGCGTTGTTCGTGGCCGCTGACCCAGCCGCGGCTGCGCTGCCCAGAGTGTCGGCCAGGGATGTTGACGTCCCCCTACAAGCCCAAATACATGCAGGCTATATTGGGTTTACCCTGGAAACGCGCATGAAAAGCACAGCAGCAGAAGAAGTAGCGGCCAACTGCTGGAAGCTCCAGCAACTAGACCCGGCCCACCCGGTGCGTGTCCAGGGGAGCACGTTCTCGGTACTGAGGGGAGACATCCTGCTGCAGCTGACCTGCCAACGCAATAAATACGTTGTCCGCGAACACAAGGAGTGTTGGGACAAAGTGCCAGTAGAACCCACCGGATTTGTAGACGCCGTGACACGAGTATATAGTGGCCACGCCACCAAGATTCCCTGCTCCTCCACATACCCCCTGACTGTGCACGCGGAGGAAGGCTGGATAGAGTTAACCCCCGCTCCTAAGAAGAGGCCACCCCCGCTGGATACGCCTAAGCAATTGCTGACAGAGCCCTTGGATGACTTCAGCTCAGGGGGCTTGTATTCGCAGGCTGAGTTGAACGACTGGCAACAACTGCTAGCGTTCCCAGCATACAAGAGCGCCATGCTGACCGGCCTATCCTATGGCTCCTGCGTTCAGCAAGGCAGCTGTTCGGCCACAGGAGACCATGGGATAGTGTCCTACAACATTGACCGGCTGGCGGAGGAAGGAGAGGCCGCCCTGGATGTCTGGGCTGGATTTAGACAAGCTATCCACGAGTGGGGAGATGGCGCAGCCATACTGTGCTTGCTGTTGTTGATCCTCAAACTGCTGGGGGACCTAACCATCATTTCTCTGGCAGCAGCACAAGGAGGCGTCCGAGCAGCCTTGAATGCGATATCACAGGTGTTCCTATACCATCCAACTTTGTATAGGAAGGCCCTGGCCAGAGCCAGGCTCACCCATGCCAAGTCCCGGGACTTTTCAGTAGACTGGGATGCCATACCCATCGGCCGGGAAGCAGCCGAGGAAATGGTGTCCATGCAATCCACCGATAGCGGGCATGACCGCCCAGGTAGGCCAGGACCGCCCTCTGGCCGACCCCGCGGCCCCACGGGAGGGCAGGCCGCCGCCCAGACGGTCAACTTGGCAGCCAGTGCCCCAGCCGCGGCCAACAACAACCAGCATGCCCCACTGCTGACTGTCCCAGCAGCCACTGTGCCACCTGCCAACCTGACACCTGCTGGCGTTGAACAACGTGTCCAACCAAAGCCAGCCTCTGCCTTCTATCCCACGTTGGGAGCCCATCAACCCTGAGAAAACACTCACCACTAGGATTCCATTGAATCATTATCGTTTGTATATATCTTAGCCCTAAGGAGCGGACCGAAGGCCTCAACCACTGTCGGAAGTCTGGTAGGGAAACCCTCTCCCAGCCTTCCGAGGGGAGAGTTGTGGTATTCGGCAACCGTGAGCCATGCCTATGGCACCCCTGAACTAGGGTTCGGTGGAGGGTCAATGGCCCTCCCCCGAGTCCTGGGGAAGGGGTCTGACGACCCCCTCCCTATGCTTAAAATTAATGATTGAATCTGTCATGTTTATTATGGTTAACTGTATTCTTAATTCTCCCCACCCTTTCCAGGGATGGGGGATCATTATTGCCCAAACTGACTATTGTATATGTATTATAATGCTTTGATGTTATGATTATTTATTCCTATCCATGTAGTTATTGTTTGTTGTATATAGCTTTAGTATCCTTTAAACCTTCAATAAAGTGACAACTGAAATAGATGTTGATTATTATCTAGTGAATGCTAGAGAAGCGTAGCTTCTCTATAGTAAGGTGTCCACGTCTGTCACACTGCCGTAATCTAATTGAACTCCGGTGTCTGCCATTTATCCTCGGCGGATACCACACATGCACCCATTCGTCCAATCATTAGGGGCGCAGCTCATTAATTTTCTACAAATCTGCAATTGCTCATGATTTTTAATTTTGTTACTTTTTCATGAATTTTCATAGGTGGATGCATTGGTGGCTGAAGATGAAATTAGAGAAGCATTTAAAGTTTTTGATATGGATGGTGAGTAAGAGAATATTTGTGTTATAACAAGGATGACAACATCCATAAAAGCAAAGCTCTAAAATGGAAGGACAAACGAACATTAACACTTGTAGATTGTCAGAACTGAATTAGCAGAATATTAATGCATCAGTACAAACAATATTGTAAGTAAATTTGTTGCAAAACTGCATAAATATATAATACTGTTTAAGGACATACTTACATTTTTGGGACTTGTTTATAGAGATACTTTGCTTATATCATTGTACCTTGTTGTAACAGAAATCAGTTTTCAAAAATTAAAAGAATCGGATAACTACTACAGGAATCATCATGCAAAGTTTGGAATCGATAGGACAATTCTAACCTGTTTAAATTAACAAAAAGAGCTAACTCTCTGTGACGGACGTACGGACG
This sequence comes from Acartia tonsa, assembly GCF_053477335.1. NCBI lineage: Eukaryota > Metazoa > Arthropoda > Copepoda > Calanoida > Acartiidae > Acartia > Acartia tonsa. The sequence continues at coordinate 5,340,664 of NC_137266.1, forward strand.
GACCGACCCTAATTATAGAAAAGCTTCGCTTTTAAAAATAATAATTAAAAACAGAAAATGCAAATTTAGTGCATTTGAAGGTATTAGTAGACATAAAATAAATTTGGAATTATAAGAATTATTATTCTCGTATTCATTCGAAACCGATTAATATCCGGTGGATTAGAACCGGTTCTCAGTCATACAAAAAATTATGTCTAGCATCGTAATATATCCAGTTTTCTACGCATATAACTGGTTATAATATTTTAATTGTTTATACCCGCAGAAAGCTGTTTATAATATGATGTGAGAAATAACAATTACTTGAATCTTAAACGATACTTTCTTTTTCTGCAAAAATCCAAGCTGTTCCTGAATCCACTTAGTTCATTGTTGGTAAAGAACAAGAAACTCTTTTCTTTTCATTTCAAACAAATGTATAAATCTAAAATTGACATAGAATTACCTTCTATAATGACAAGAAAAAGAGACAAACTGTTCTTTCCTGACAAGGAACTTTTTGAAATTACTATTAAGAAACTTTTTAATTTACCAATTTTATTACATTTCAAAAACTTTTATCTAGAACAATTGAATCGCACACTACCAAGCAAAAATAAACTATTTAAATTCAAATTAGTCGATTCAAATATTTGCAACAAATGTAATACAGAAAGCAATACAGATCATGCATTATTCTTTTGTATATTTCCTTCTTATTTTATTCATAAACTAGCTGTCTTTTTAGATATTAAGTATAATAATGGACAACCTCAATTTATTTTTCTAAAAGAAAGCTTTTACCTATTTAATATGTATTATGATGATTTCTCGTTAAATGTATATACTCAACTATCCAATCTTATTTTAGCTGCAAAAGACAAATCACTCAAATTAAGCAAAGAAGACTGTATTTCAAATTGGAATAAAAACAACCTGCATGCCCATACAATTCTCCTAACCCAATTTTCCTTCAAACTGTTACAAAATGCAGGGCAAGAAACTAATTTTATCTCTGATTTTCTTAAGTTTTTAATAACACAGTGATTCCTGTTTTTTCTGATTAATTTCCAGCTACTAAGCTATGTTGATGTAAATAAAAGTCTCGTACTATAATATGTAATTCTGTATGTATATGTCTTTTCTTTATGAAATACATATCTTTAAAACAAAACTAATGCGTTGAAACTTGCAGCGCGCTAAACTAATAACTGGCCAATAAACGAGTTTCACATTAGCAAGCTAAATTGACGACAATATTTCCTAGCTGTCATAGTATCCACTTATATTCTACATCCATTATTATAAGTTTGTTGAAAATTCTTCAATCAATATCAAAATTTTTTTTCAATACTTACGTACATATTGACGTACATCTTTAATCAGAAACATTTCTCTAAAATGATTCAATGAGTGTTTATTGATCAGATTAATATACAAATTTAATTTATAAAATTATGGTATTATTGAATATTTTATTTATAAATTAATTTAATAATCAAATTAGTTTTAAATTTGAATATCAAATTTAAATAAAAAAAGCGAATCTTTTCTATAATTAGGGACGGCCCTTCCGTCAGTACGTCCGTAACTGTTGGCTTTTTTCGTTAATTTAGGCATCACAATGCCATCGAAGGTGATTTGACTTTTGTGTCAGAACCTGAATTGGGACATAGTGCATTTCATTACCCTAGGTTAGGTAACTTCATTTCACTTTTCAATAAAATCTAAAATGCAGCCGTTTTTGCAGGCGGTACCATTTTCTGTGAAAATTTTAGAGGAAAATTAAACAGTTTTTAGTTAATTTCTACTTCTATTTTCAACTGAAGAAAAAATCCTTTTGTGTATATACAGAATCATTGTTGTTACTTCATCTTATCAAAAAAAAAATTTAAAAACTAACCCATAATAGCCGATTTTTCATTTTGTTCAATATTGGTAAAATAAAAATATTACCATCTCCAAAGGGTTAAAATCAAAATTTCAAAGCTCTAGAATGTTGTTCATTGAAAATGAATAGCAGTTTATAAGGACTTTTTGCATCCATCTTCTCATTTAACAGGAAAAAAAACCAAAAATAGAATCTATTTTTTCAGTGTTGACATAAAAAAAGCATTTGATTAAAAATATAAATAATAATTTTTTTAAAAAGTGCAAAAAAGTAATACAGACTATTCAACTTTACCTCTGACATTTAATTAGATGTAAAAAAAAATATTTATTATAGCAGACAATTATGATAATTTGTTTACAAAATTTTCACCAAAGCATTACTGATAAACCAAGGACTTATTAGATAACATACTAAATGCTACTTTGTAAAAAGATTCTATATATTCTGTATTCTATAAATGTATTCTATAAGAAAATCATGTTTTCAAATGGACATTTCAAATTATAGAGTAGCTTTTAAAAAGTAGAATCTATTTAATCTTTAAAGAATTAAAATAAAGAATAAAAAAGTTTTTGAATTTTATCTTGACATATATATGACTAGCATGGCAGTATATAATTAGAAATGTAGATTGTTTTATAAATAATTCTTGTTTATACTCTCGAACTTGAAAAGTGTTGCCTAATTTAAACTATGTTATTCAAAAGTTGGATTTGGTAGAAAATGTGATGGAAGGTTTTATTCTACTAACCTTTCACTAACTGCTTTTACCTGGTCCCGGAATGATTTTAGGAATTTCCCCATCCCTTTGATTTAAAAGCATTAAAAGCTTCTAGATGCTAGTGGCGCATCCCCTAGTTTTACATAATATGATTAAAAACAATGTTTTTCTGTCCGACTTAATCCCAAATAAACATAATTTAGAAATTTTAATAATGGATGTAGAATATACATGGATATTATGACAGGGGGAAATTATCGTCAATTAAGCTTGCTAACATGAAACCAATGTATTGGTCAGTTTGTTCATCCAGAAAGAGGGGAGGATATAAATGTGGTAGAGGGGGAAATGTTAATTTAGCCTTATTAGAGAACATGAAAATCCAAATAATAATATATCCATTATTAGTAGTGAAGCTACTCTATAATTCCAATGTCCGTTTATCTTTTTTAAAACTGGTTTACTTTAGCAATGTATATAGAATACATATATATATTAACAAGGGAAACTTTGTCGCCAATTTAGCTAGCTAATATGTACCTAGTTTATTATAGTTTGTTCATCCAGGGGATGGATTGGGGTATTTTAACTTTAGCTGGCTGTTAGAATTACTTTATTAGAGTACACGAAAATCTGGTGCAACATCCAAGTAATAGTAATATTTCTATAGCATTCAGCAAATCTGCACATGGTAGAGAAAGGTACGAATCTTAGCCTAAACAAATTTCATAACTAAAGACAAAATAAAGACCTACTGCTGCTATGTCAGATGAGCGGTATTTATAGTAAAAGTAGGGGAAATGCCTTCTCTCAGAAACAAGTGCAACCCATAAACCTGATCATTTTGGAAAAAGGGTATTTTACACTATAGTCTGCAATATTTTGGATCATAAGCGTGCAGAAGGGGATGTATACAACCCCTTGAAACAACATTTTATGAAAAACTGCATTTCCCTTTTATCACCCTTGAATAGAGAAAGAAAGAGACAGAGAAACAAAGAGAGAGAGAGAGAGGGAGCATAAGAGAGCGTGAGTTAGAAAGATAATTTTACCTATAAAATAGACATTAAACACTCAATCTTGTCATCTAATATACATACAGTACTAAGGTTTTTTGTCTGTATCCAAAATTCTCGGAAATAGCTGGTCCAACTTGGTTTCACTTTTATTTTGGTGTGATTTTAGACTATTTTCAAGATCAATATCGCCCTAAAGTCAAAGGGTAGAACAACTCATGGATCTAAAGGAATAAAACAAAGGCCAATAAATTGATGTACATCCCCAATATTGAAACACAAAACTACCTTCTTTGGAGCTTAAGATTAGTGGTTGAAACGTTTGAACAGTCAACCTAATAAACTAACCAATTAAAAAAGTCCTCAAAGTTGTTAAACCAACAAATAAGAAACATGATTGTAAAAATTTAAGGACTAGTGTAATAAACATTGGTATCTCTCACTCTGGGAATAGCTAGTCATTTGAAAATATAATTTTCTTATAGAATACAAATTTTTAAAGGAGCATTTAGTATGTTATCCAATAAGACCTTGGTTTATCACTAATGCTCTGATGAGAATTTCCATAAGAAAATTTATTTTAATTGGCTGCTATACTAAATTGACTTTTTTTTACATCTATTTCAATGTCAGAGGTAAAGACTGAATAGTGTGTATTACTTTTTAGCACTTTTAAAAAATATTATTATTTATAGTTTTTTATCAAATGCTTTTTTTATGTCAACACTGAAAAAATAGATTCTATTTTTGGTTTGTTTCCCTGTTAAATGAGAAGATGGATGCAAAAAGTCCTTATAAACTGCTATTCATTTTCAATGAACAACATTCTAGAGCTTTGAAATTTTGATTTTAACCCTTTGGAGATGGTAATATTTTTATTTTACCAATATTGAACAAAATGAAAAATCGGCTATTATGGGTTAGTTTTTAAATTTTTTTTGTTGATAAGATTAAGTAACAACAATGATTCTGTATATACACAAAAGGATTTTTTCTTCAGTTGAAAATAGAAGTAGAAATTAACTAAAAACTGTTTAATTTTCCTCTAAAATTTTCACAGAAAATGGTACCTCCTGCAAAAACGGCTGCATTTTAGATTTTATTGAAAAGTGAAATGAAGTTACCTAACCTAGGGTAATGAAATGCACTATGTCCCAATTCAGGTTCTGACACAAAAGTCAAATCACCTTCGATGGCATTGTGGCATGTTAGAATTCTCCTATTGATTTTCAATCTTGCATGGTGCATCCTGTGGTAGTTAAAAACGATTTAAAAGCTAAAGCAACTATATAATCCGTAATTTTATTTTAAACTTGTTGATTTTCAACTTTTTTTAACAGCAAATTTTTATGTAATATAATTATTTGATTGGTCTGATTTTTGGAATAATGATTCCTAGCACAATAAAGTACAATGTTATAAGCAAAGCATCCCTATAATCAAGTCTTAAAAATGTATGTATGTCCTCAAACATTATAAACATTATATCAAACCTGTATCTAAGCAGTCTTTCAACAAATTTCTTTTGACTATTCATATTCTGATTATTTACTCTACAAGTGTTAATGTTCGTTTCTCCTACCGTATCATAGCTTGGCTTTTATGGATATTGTCATTCTTGTTAAATTTATTATTTCTAGGTAATGGATTTATATCTCGAAGTGAGCTGCGACACGTCATGATGAATCTTGGAGAAAGATTATCAGAGGAGGAATGCAATGCACTTGTTGATGTAAGTTGTAAACAAGGATGACAACGCCCATAAGTAGCAATGCACAAAATGATAATGGACATTGGACAAGTTGTTTAAAACAAGAATAAACCTAGCTGTAAAATTCACGAAACTTCTCACATGTATTTCTAAATTTTCAATATTTTTTCGGCATTCTGGAAAGATCTACGGACCAATAAAAATACACTTAATGCTTATCATAAAATAGCAGTCTATGTTGAATAGCAGCCGAGAAATTTAAGTTTCTCCTTTATGGTTTTTTTAATTTTTAATTATTGTGTTACTGTCTGATGGACAGAAAAAGTGAAATATACTAAAAAAGATGCTGTGAGTATTGGTGCAAAAAATATGACGCAACAAAAAAAATTAGCCAATGAGAGGCTGTTATTGACCAATGGTAAAATTTATAGTGGCCTCTCATTGGCTAATTTTTTTTGTTACGTCATATTTTTTGCACCAATACTCACAGCATCCTAAAAAAAAAAAAAAAAAATATTTTTTTTTGCAGATTTATTACATAAGTTATATATAACTGTCTTACATTTTAGTAGCGTAGCTTCTATATAAACCATGTCTCAGTATTCATATAATTTGAGATATGCCTGGAATTTGGAGGTTTTTTTGTCACCAAAATTGCATAATTGTGTCATTCAGAAAATTTCGTAACTTTACTTTTACCTTTTACCCAATTTAATGCCTTAAACATAAAGGTGTGGGGAAGCCAGTGTTGCGATGCCGGAGCCGTGGAGCCGCCATATTTTGCTGGAGCCGGAGCCCTAATTTTTGTTAAAAAATGGCTCCGGCTCTGTTCTAGATAAATAAAGAGATTTTTTATAAATTATAATTTGGTAACTCTGTTTTGCCCCTATTAAGTTTTTCAAGTCCATTTTTATCAAAAAATTAACTGTTAAAACCTTCAAAAGTCAAAAATAGACGTGGGAAAAAAATATGTCGAGTTTTTTCTTGATTTTAGGTCGGAGCCAGAGCCAGAACTGGAGCCGGAGCCGCACCAAAATCAAACGGTTCCGCAACGCTAGGGGAAGGGGTCTAATTTTTTTCCACTCTCCCTCACATAATAGAGTTAAAATAGTACTTTACATTTAAGGAAAAGATAACATACCCAGTAAATCAAAACTATCATTGTTTTGCAAAAATAAATAATGAATTATTGCACATATTATTTATGTTATTTTTTTGATGTTTGCAATACAAAGCAAGAATGTTGAAAACGTAATAGCTGTTGGTATACATAATCATATATGATGTATAACTATCTATAATACAAAGTAGAATGATGTCTGTCCATCCGTCCGTCCGTCTGTCTGTTTGTCCCTTAAGATCTTGGTAACCACTGAACCGATCGGATCCTACTTTTCAGGAAATATCTCTACTGGTCCTGTGGTGGTTTTAGGCTATATTCTTGGGGCTTTTTGACATTAAAATTCTGTGGATGATTAAATGCCAGTGTTGGATATTTATTTGACATGTGTTTAGATAAGGCAGATGTATATTTGTCAGCCATCGATGTATTATTGACAGTAAATATAATTATGTTAGATGTAAATTTGCCGGGAGTTTCAATAATTTTGTCATTTATACAGATAAAATTCAATTTGCCATATCTACACCCATACTTTTTTAATTGCACCGGCGAAAATTCATCTACTGCACTTTTGCTTGATCTGAAATTGGCAGTCCTCCATGTATACCTGACTTTTGTAGGAGGCAGATGTTGATGGGGATGGACAGATCAACTATGAAGAATTCAATGCCATGATGAACAGTGCAGGACATTATGTTAAGGTATGATAGATAGATAGATATTGCAATTCTTATATTAAAGTGACAGGATGTCTGTCTGTCTGTGTGATTGTACCGTAGGATCTCGCTAACCACTGAACTGATCGGGTTCTCCTTAACAGGGTAGTTTCTCATAGGTTCCGGAAAGGTTTATAACTATTTTGGAAGAGGGTACCACCACCCTCCCAAGAGAAATCACAATAAATCGAATTTTTTTCCCCTCGAATAGAGACTCCTACGTAACATTGCAAGTATCGTAGCAATTTGAAAGAGACTCCTTCGCAACATTTCAAGGTATTGTATTTTTTTTAAACACCAAACAGTTAAAGTGACACTAGAGGCCTCTAGGGGCGTAGCCGCTAGTTCTTATATTAAAGTGACAGGATCTTTGTATGTGTGTCTGTCTTTACTGACAGATCTTGCTAACCTCTGATCCAGTTCTACTTTACTATGAAACTTCATACTTCGCCCAGGGAAGGTTTATAACTATTTTGGGGGAGGGTACTACCACTCTTCAAAGATAAATCGCCCATAGAAAAATTACTATCACTGTTTTGTAATCTCTCTCGGAGGCGGAATCAATGGATGCCGCGTTTTGGAAAGGAGATTTTGAGGAAAGGTCGTCTTAGTTACCTTTTTGGTATAAGGTTTAAAAGAACGTAGGGATTTTCATTAATGCATGACTGAAAATACTAAAGGAGCGCTTCCTGCCCGACACAACCATCAAATTTCTATAACTTTTTATTTTTAAAACTAAAAGTAAAAATTGGGGAGCTATTTCTAGAGGCCGCTAGGGGTGTAAAGCTTAAAACTAATGTACTTAGCTGACTATTTGTTAAATATGAATCTAAAACATTATTGGTTTCTGTAAATAGTTAAAGATACAAAAAAAAATATATTTTGAATTCATGCTTATGATTTTAACCTCTGAAAATCAGATTTTCATAACAGGTATAACATTTCGCAACTAAAGTTTTCTGAGACACGAATATGTGTCTTGCACAATAATTGTGTTAAACGATAGAAATCAAATTAATTGGATGTTTTTCATAGTTGGCAGTCCTTGTCGAGTTAATGGGCGCGATCAGCTACAACATGCAACGGGTCATTGGCTATTTATTACACTAATACCCAAAGTTTTTTAATAATATTTTCTTATTGGTTTGCTAATAACTCTTGTTGCTTTTAATGAATTTTGATTGGTTGGTTCACTAAGTTATATGTCCAAACATTTCAATCACTAATTGTAATTGAAATATACCGAAGGTGTTATTTTGTGAAAAATCAATATTAGAAATATGCATAAATTTATCATTCATTGTCTTATCCATGTGCAACATATCACAGCCAAGGTGAATAATATAAATGGCCAATCTATAGCTGTAGCTGCTAAACTAATTTATTTTCTCGTATTCATTCGAATCCGGTGGATAGGAACCGGTTCCCATCCATACGAAAAAACTAAGTCTAGCATCGTATCATATCCAGTTTTCTACGGTTATTATAATGTACAATCATAAGATTAAAAAACTGGATTTAATCTTATAATTGTACTTTCTATATCCGCGGAAATCTGTTTATAATACGATGCGAGAAATAACTATTAATTCACATATTTTTTAACAAAAATTTTCCCTCTTTTAATGTCTTTGACTTTTTATGTTCGAGTTTTTAAGATTGCAACTGTCGATTGCATTTGTTAACTTTTAACGAAAAAGTTACAGAACGCCTAGTTATTCTTCAGATATAATATCTCTGGCCTAGATGAATACACGGTGTTGAATTACCCGTAGCCTTTTACCATTTATACATACATATACATACTTTTTTTAATTGAAATTCTTTTCATTTCTCAAATCCTTTATGTTCGAGCTTGCCACTCAGGGATCGATAGGACCCTGGCAGGCAAATTAATCTACATACAAATATAGTTGGGCCGATTTATAATGCCGGATATCCGGTATCCGGCCAGATATCTGGCCAGCATTCGATATACGGCAAATTACCAGATTTCTGACCGGACAATCGGATATCCGGCACTATAAATCAACCGGATATACGGTAACCGGATAGTTTTAATATCCGGTTTCTGGCCGGATATTAAAAATGGCCGGATATCCGGCCCAACCCTACATCCAAATAGCTCATCTTATTCAAACTTTCCTACACAAGACTTTGAGGGAAGAATAATTTATTGCCCATTGTTGTATCCCCGTATCCATGATGGTACAGCGGGGCTGGGTTAAATGAAATATTCAAGATTGTAAAGCCAGGTATACATTAGGATTTATAAGTTGGAGGGAATTTAAATGTTGTAATAATGGGGGAAACTTGAAATCTGATTTTTTTTATAAAATTCGTTTTTTTTATAATTTGGTGAATGATGTACGACACTTAAGCTTCTCCAATCAGAACGCAGATAGTTTTCAATCCACCAATTACAGATGGCAAAATTAATTAACTTAAATTGTATTTCCGCTTTTAGATAGATAATTATACAAAAAATCCTTAAAATTTGATGCAGTTTATTGCTTAGATGTCTGAGTTTAAATAATTTTAGGATTATATTACAGAAGGTTTTAGTAGCAAAGATACTCTATGATTAGCCTTGTAACTATGCCCATTCGTCAGTCTATAGTGCTATGGAGGAAATATAATTTTCTCAGCTATTATTCAAGATAGACGGCTGAAGTTTTGTCGTTGAAAGATTTTCAATTAAACATACATGTGGAACGTTTTGTGTTTTTTCCCCACTAGATTAATTATTAACACACGCTGTTTCATCCTGGCTATTTTTATGTTTCGCTACTAATAGATGTTGAAGATTTGTCATCTTTTCGAATTTTCCAATTATCTCCCAAATAATGTAAATTTATTTATTATTATTGTTTCAAACCTTATGCATTGGTCGTGGGTGGGGGGGGGGGGGGGTCATTAGACTTTAAATTGTGCTTGAATTCAAAGTGATCAAATTTAAATTTTAAAAATCTGTATTTAAAAATTTTTATTTTTGGATGTACATTTATCAATTTATCGTTCATTGTCTTAACCCTCAAAATCACTAATTATGGCAGAATGGCAGAATAAAAGTTTAAACCTTACCAAAATATGACAATCCCTATTTTCAAAAAAGCATCCAAAACAGGTCTTTAAATTCGGCGAGGATGGTTTATTTTACCAACCTGAATAAATATTCTTGATCTTTCTGGACAAGAAATGAAAATGGAAGAGAGGGGAATCTTTTAAACAAAAGATTTTTACATATCAATTAAAATTTATCTAACTTTAGATGTTAATATTTCAATATTTTTATATTGTGAATATATTTTATTTTACTCTATATTTTCTATGTTAACTTTTTAAGAAACCTTTTCATAAAAGACAATGCATGGTATTTTTTTCTGGACCTCTAATTTTTTTTAAATTACGTTTTTTTGGGTTTTTTACGGTTTTAAAAGTTCTATTAAAATAGGACTTTTTAATTTTATATAAAAATTTGTGAAATAAAAAAATAAAGTAAATAGTTCAGAGATAAGAATTATAAAGAAATCTTACCTAAATAATTATTTCAGAAAAAAATGGTATTATCCTTTGAATCTAGGGATGTGCCAATTAAAGCCCCTCCCCCTTTTATTTTCTCTTATTCTCCGACAACTTTACCTTAATGAAAAATTTTGTCATTTATCTTCAATATATTCAATATATATCCAAATTTGTTTTATTTTCTTCTAAACCATAATGGACAGACGAACGTTCAAAGGAAATTGAAGAAGCGGGCAGACAAAACTGTTATCAAATTCACATTTTTTATTTTGATATCCGTGAAAATTGTCTACGATACGATACGGTAAAAGACTTTTAGTAAGGCTCAGAACCGCTTCTAATCAAGCGGATATTAATCAGTTTTAAAGTTATACTGAAAATGATTTTACCTAAATTTTTGTTTTCAGGGAGATGATTCTTGGAACTAATGCAGACAATTCTTCAACGATAATACTTATCTAAAAGTAACAGGATGTTTGCTTGTTTGTTTGTGTATCTGTATGTACTGAAGGATCTATCTAGCTTCTGAACCGATATAGTTTTTCTTTACAATATTGCTTCTTATGGGTCCTATGAGGATTTATAAATATTGTAAAAACAGCTACCCTAAAATAAATAATAAATATTTCATTTATAACTTTACAATGACTGGAGGCACTTATATAGTGCTTTCCCTCAATGTGCCTATCGACCCCTCCCCACTCCTACTTTTCAATATTTGATTCAGAAGCTAAGGGGGTTTTGTGCTATTAGGAAAAATGTGCCTTTTATATAAAATGTATTATTATGTTCTAATTATCACTTTTCTTTAACAATAAATAACTGAATAAAGCTTAATTTTTTATTATAAACAGAAGTAATGATTTTGTCTTTAGCTAAAGATCTCGGAAAATAGTGGTTTTAGTTTTTTTTCTGACCTTTTCTAGAGGCTAGAGGCGAAGCAAATAATCAATATATGAATAAGAATGTTAAGAAAACAAGAACGGTATTATCCTCTTGGATTTTTTTCAATTTGAAAATTTTGTATCCCCTCCCTCCTCGACAAAAATAGGACTCTGGCCGAGCACGATATTTTATTACAATTAGGTTAAGTTAGGTTAAATTTTCAAATTCAAAAAAAATTTTAAGCTGAGGTTTAATACCACAATGATTACTTATGACAAAGAATAATAATCTAATCATAAAAAAAGTTATTAATCATTTATACAACAAACAAAAAACAATGAAAAGTATAAAATGAGTTAGTTTACTATTAATGTACAAGAATAGAGCGGGCAGGGGTTAAATAACTGTATGTTACACGGGGTTGGGACCCTGTGTTAACTTTAAATTGTGTCTTTGAATATCAGCCAATAGCGTTTGAAATATTAACATTTCCAAGTCGCTACAAATAAGTAGAAAGCAATTTGCAAACAGACGAAAAAGATAGTTGTTTGGGTTATGCATCTGTACTTATACATTTATTAGTCTACTACAAATAATAGTTATTTTTCGCATCGTATTATAAACGGCTTTCTTTTTTAGTTTTTTTAGCCGGTGCCTTCGGCACCTAAGGGCTAAAAAACTGGTTTTAATCTTATGATTGTACATTTTATATTCGTAGAAAGCTGGATATAATACGATGCTAGACATAGTTTTTTCGTATGGATAAGAACCGGTTCCTATCCACCGGATTCGAATGAATACGAGAAATATATGTAATATTAACTCTTTAGGTATGTAATAAAAACTTTAAGACTGTTGACAATTAATTTTCACAAGTGGTGTTGCATAAAAATCTAGGAAAGAAACATCTATAACAAAAGGCAGAACAATGTCGGACTGTATGTCTGTCTGAAGCTACCTTATAGGTCATATACCTACTGAACCTGTGATAGATTGAAGTTATTTTCTTGGAAAGATGGACACCTCTCGCTTGAAAATTCCTATCCAAACAAAAAAAAAACTTCTTCTTCAAAAAATTCACAAGTTGCTATTAAATATACCAAGATTCCCAAGAGCAATAAGATTTTGTCAGCTTAAACCCAATTGGTTCGTTGGTTTAGTTTGATTAACTAAAAAAATTAAATAATAAATCCTGATTCGTTGATTATCTTTACTGTAATTTTTTCAATTAATGTTGTAACTACAGCCGCTGTGCCCTAAGAATCTATGGACTCTGAGAGGGCAGGAAAGAGCTGTAAAATAGGCTAAAATCATACCAAATATAAAAATAAACTAGAATAAAACCTATGTCTAGCTTCTCTAAAAATGTATAAATAAATTTATGTAGTATTTGTCGAAATCTTAAGCTAAAGATAAAACACCTAAATACTATTATAAAAAGTAGTTAGAGTTTTTTTATTTTGAATCTTCAGATCTCAATGATTACTAAACCGATTGGGTTCTCTATTTTAGGAAGCTTCACATAGGTCTGTGATTTTTTTAAGACTGATTTTTATAATAACCTATACCAGTCCACGCTAAAAGTTAACAAGTTTCTAATGAAACATTTAGTTCACTTAAATTTAGTTTTAGTTTACCCACTTATTTAAAATACTGTCTTTGTCTATATACACAAATAAAATTTACACTAATATCAAAAGGAAAATGTATTAGATTCTAAAAAGAGTTTTGTAATTTTTTTTCTGTAGAGATCTTGATCATGAGTATTATAATTTTTAAAAGGCCACTTTGCAAAGAAATAAAATGTTAAAAGACAACTTACTAATAGGTATATGTAGTAATTTATCACATCGCAAATAGACAGCGCTCAGCGGATATTACAATAAAAATTGTAAGATCAAAACCAGTTTTTTTAGACCCCAAGGACCGAAGGCCCGGGCAAACCCAACTGTTGGTAACTATATGATTATTATTTTAATATTCGTGGAAAATCGTCTGTAATACGATTCTACACATATTTTTTCAGTGAGTCTGAGAACCGGTTCTAATCCATCGGATATTACTTGGTTTTTAAGTTATACTAAAAATAACTTTAGGCTTTTAGAACACAATTCCAACTCCTGGAAACATAAGACAAAATTTGTTTCTTCAACTATTTCAATTATAGAAGTATAGAAAGAATTCACAATGGAATGATGGGCAATTTTAATTGACAAAAAATGAACTTAATCTATTGCTGGTAAAAATCCTTGCGTGTGGTACATCTTTTTAACACATATTCTTTCTTTCTAATCAGTTATTTAAAGATTCATATTAAAAAGTCACTTATTTTTTAATTCTTAGTTTTTAACATCTTAATTGGAACTGATGATCTAATTATCAGTAAAAAATTGTATTCCATAAATAAAATGATAGTAAAATAAGTTGTTGTTATATATTTAGTATACTATAAAGTAGTATGGTATTTTTGCCTCATACTTAAGATTTCACTAACAACTGAACTGTTCGATTTTTTTAAAGAAAATTCACATAGGTCTCAGACTGGTCTTAGACTATTTCGGAATAGTTCTGAGTTGGCTATTTTTCCATCTTCTCCTTACCCCTTTGAAAGTTTCTTATTGTTTGAAGTTTCTTATTGTAAAACTATGTAAACCACTAATCTTATCTATGATACTTGAGGCTACGTCCCTAGAAGCCTCTAGGGTCACTTGTTTAGGGGGATTCGATCCCGTTCTCCAAATTCAATATTTGTTTTTTAAGTATAAAATATATGGGGTGGGAGGGGATTTTTTTTTCTAGGGGCGAATTCTCTTGGGAAGGTGGTGGTACCCTCTTACAAAATAATTATAAACCTTCCTAGGACCTATTAGAAGATACTTATTAGTTCAGTGGTTATTGATATCCTTCAGTACAGACAGTCACACACACACTTTTACTTTATTAAAGGGATAATACCAACTCCTATATACCTTTACTAGCGGCTGCACCCCTAGAATTTAAGGGCTTTATATTCGAAGGGCAGAGAAATAGCCTAAAACCATACCCAGACTTATTTTTAAAAAAATAAATAGCCTAAAACCATCTCAAATTTTCAAATTCAAAAAAATTTCTAAGATGTTTAATACCAAAAGGATTACTTATGACAAAGAATAAAAATCATAAAAAAAGTTATTAATCTTTTATACAACAAACAAAAAACAATGAAATAAGTATATATTGAGTTAGTTTACTATTAATGTACAAGAATAGAGCGGGCAGGGGTTAAATAGCTGTGTGTCCACGGGGTGGGGACCCTTTGTCGACTTTAAATCGTGTCTTTGAATATCAGCCAATAGCGTTTGAAATATTAACACTTCCAAGTCACTACAAATGAGCAGAAAAAGGTCCCCAACACTGGAACCATACAGTTGTCTGGGTTATGCATCTATAATTAATACATTTATTAGTCTGCTACAAATAAATATATGTAATATTAACTCTTTAAGTATGTAATAAAAACTAATCAAAAATCAAAAAATTGGATAAAATTCTATGTTTATAAAAATTCATATGATTTTTGAATACTTTTTTAAAAAATCATGTATCAACATGTACAAAATAAAATTTGGAAGCAGCTTATAATACCTAATAAAAAATGACGTCGTCATAAAATACAAAAGACCCCAGTATACATTTCACCATTGGTCAGTTACAATGTATACTGGCCAATCATTGGTCATTTGTATTGTATGACATCATTTTTTATTAGGCCCTATAAGCTACTTCTAAAATTTGGTCCTATTTGATTCAGCACTACTTGTTTTTTTATTAACCCACCACTTGTTTTTTCTAACAATTAGCGTCAACTCTGTACGATTTTTTGTCCTTTTACTTGCTTGTCTTTCTTGATATTATGATAATTTATAGAATTATAATATATCTTATATTTTCCCTCAGGGAGTAAGGGGGGGGGGGAACAATGAGCGATTAATTCAATGTAAGAGTTTTTGCTGAAAGGCCATAAAAACATATATCTAGAAAATTTAAAGAAAATTGTAAAAGGTGTGTTAATCAAATCTAGAAAACTATAAAATGAGAAAAAAAAGTTATAAAAAAAGTATATAAGACTGATGTAACCATTCTGTAATTAATTACTAGAAAAATCTTTTTTCACCAAATATTCCTATATTTTAAAACGCCACTAAATACAAGAACTGAATTTAAGTGTTCTTAGATTGTTTATTACACAAATATCACAATAAAGTTTTTATCTAAGAAATGATATTTTTGGAGAGAAAAAAATTGTTATAACTAGCCATCTTATAACAAATTTTTCTGTCTGCTATATTACTCAGTGAGTTACCGGCATGATGCTCTAGTACCCAAAATCAGTCAGAACCTGCTAAATTCTTGCACATTCCCTTTAAGCCAGTACCAAAAGTCCTAGACTATTAAAATTGAATATTCAACCCATTGTCCCCTCCTCACTTCCTGATTTTCCTACATATGAATGTTGTCATCCTTATGCAGAGTGTTATTTAATTATATAGTATACCTCATACATGGAATCTAAAAATAGCATTTTTTTGTATCGATGCTACTCTGTATGTGTTTGTGTCTGTTTGTATGTCCTTTTGTCTGTTGGTCGGTATTGGTATTTTAATAACTTCACTTCTCCCCCCCCCCTTCACTAACCCTTTACTGGAACATTTTTAAAATAATTTAATTTGGATCTATGTACAGTTGTTTAGCAAATGTTAAATTATCCTATTTATTTTAAATAGTGTATATTACTAATTGTTATGACTTTATCAGCGCGGCAACTTAACCATTAGAACATTTTAGATAATTTTCTTTATAAAGATTACTAGTGGCTTTGCCCCAAGAGGTTTGATCAAACTATTTTTTCGTCTTTTAGATTTTAAAGAAAATTTTTAAAAAAAATTTGGTGGGGGATTTTTTTTTTGGGGGGGGGTTAGTCGACCCCACTATTTCAATTTTGGTTTAAACAAATTTTTTTAGAGGGGGTTGTATTTTTCATTATTTTGGGTAGGGGGGGTTAGGGGTGTCCCACCCACCAAGAAAATAGTTATAAACCTTCCCGGGACTTATGAGAAGTTACCCTGTAAAGGAGAACCCGATCCTTCGCTACAAACAAACAGATAGACAAACAAACTGACAAACAGACAGACATCGTTCTACTTTGTATTATAGATACAAGTTAAATTGCAAGGAAAACGAATACAAAAATTCTAGTTCGAGGAAAAAGTAATGCAATAAATAGACAGATAGATCAGAAAAAAAACAGTTATGTCCAAAAGAAGCGAAGCATTGAAAGTTTACAACATTTCAGAAAAAAAAGTAAGTTAAAGTAATACATGAAATAAATGGCATTGACATTAAAATTCTTCTATTTTTATCAGTTTTGATACATATAATAATGGGAGCCTAAAAAGGTAAATTAGCAAGGTGTTTTTGTCTGTAGCTTAAGATTTCTATAACTAATGAACCGATTAGGTTTTTCATTTTACAAAAGCTTCAGAAAGGTCCTGGGATGGTTTATGCTAATTTGTATTTCAGATTCAAGTCTTGAATTTGTTTTAGGATATTTTTCTACGCTTCTCTTCTAGATGCTAGAGGCGAAACAGCTATTATAGAAAAAATAAAAAGATGGATAAAAAGATAAGGAAATAAATAAGTAGATAGATATTTGAAGAGATGAATTTAGTTTGATGCATTTTCCTCATTCAGAACAAAATATCCTCTAAAATTAAACATCAATTCATCAAAGGGCTGCAAAAAACATCTTTTTAGGATTTAGGCCAAAATAAATTAGACAAATAATCAAAAGAATTTGTATTTGAATAAAAATAAGTTATTGAACTTTTTCAAACTTAGAAAATCATTTTAGGGTTATTTCTATCCTACTTAGTAAGATATTTTTGTCTGTTCCTGATGGATCTCGCTAACCATTGAACCAATATGGTTCTTCTTTAAAGTGAAGCTACTTATAGGTCTCAGGTAGTTTTAGGATATTTTATTTTTATAAAAAATCTGTTAGGAATGGTTTTAGGCTTTTTTTGTCCTTCCATATTCATTTGAATATACAGCCCCTAAATGCTAGGGGCGAAGCCGCTAGTACTGAAATAAAACACCAAAATATGTTGAGTTACTAAACTGCATAAAATCTGTTACATGTTAAAGGCATGATCCTGTCAGATCAGATCAGATCCTCCATGTGTCCATTTGACTTCTGCTGCCTTTAGTTTGGTGACTAAAGATTTGATGGGGATAATTGGTTTATATCTGCATATTTATTTCATTTTTATGATATTTATCATTTCTTTGCACCTATCCAATTTTTTATTAAATATTCATTCAAATAACTTTGTGACACTTATCCTAAGATGTTTTCAGTATTATACTTTGTACTGTTACTAGCGGCTACGCCCCTAGAGGCCTCTAGTAGCAATTTTTTTTCTTCAAATATCTAATTTGAGAAAAAAATTCTATTCTATGTTGCATTCAAGTCTCTACGTAAATATTTTTTTTTTATTTTTCTTTGGAGGGTGTGGTACCCTTCCCCAAAATAGTTAAAAACCTTCCCGGGATTTTTGAAAAACACGATCGGTTCACCAGTTACCGAGATCCTTCGGTACAAACAAAAAAGCTAGCTACTTTATATAATAGGATATTCTAAAGTAACAGGATGTTTGTTTGTCTTTGTGTGTATCTGTGTGTCTGTACCGAAGGATCTCGCTAACCGCTGAACCGATCGGGTTCTCCTTAACAGGGTAGCTTCTCATAGGTCCCTGGAAGGTTTATAACTATTTTTTGGGAGGGTGGGACACCCCCAACCTCCCAAAAAAATGAAAAATCCCCCCCCCTAAACAAATTTTTTTTTTTTAAATTTTTTTAATTAAAATTAAAATGAGGGGGGAGGAACCCCCTCACACAAAAAAAATTTCGCCCCCCAAAATTTTTTTTTACTTTTTCTTTTAAAATTTACAATAAGAAATTGGGTTATTAAATTTGACTCTCTCCTCCTCAAGTGCCTCCTAGAGACCTCTAGGGGCGTAGCCGCTAGTAATAGGATAAAGAAGGAAAAAAAGACAGTTGCGAAGCCATGAATGATTAGGTATTACAATTAATTGGGTATGGATGAATTGGTTTACATCCCAATAATGATCAAAAATTATCCATTCAAATAAGATTTGGATCTATGAAAATAGTTAACCTTGTATTTTTAATGTAGGAAAAAATATGCATTAAAGCAATACATATGCTGAATTTGTAAGCAGTCACTGAGGTTTTATAAAAAAAATAGTTTAAATTTAGAAGTGTTTCTTATGGAAATTTACAAACATAAAGGGATAATTATTGTGAAAGAAAATCCCTATATAAAAGTAACATGACCCAACAGCTGACCCAATATGGTTCTGCTTTACAATGTATCTTCTAATATGTCCTGGGAAGGTTTATATCAATTTTTTGGGGAGGGTATCACTACTATCTTAAGAAAAATATTTTAAAGGACGGTAGAAAAAATAATCCCTATATAAAAGTAACATGATCTGTGTGTGGGTGCTTGTCTGTTTGTGAAAAAGGATCTGACTAACAGATGTCCTGGGAAGGTTTATATCAATTTTTGGAGAGGGTACCACCACCATCTTAAGAAACAGAATTAAAGGCCCTTAGAAAAATTAATGAAAGAGCTGGTCTTAACATATTTACAAATTATTTCATAACCAAATATTTTAAAATAATAAATATTAATGCCTCTAGAAGAGTAACCACCAGCAATTTAAAAAGGAAAATATAAGTAAAAGCAAACCCTAATCGCCTGTGGAGGGGTGAGAATTGCATGACTAGCCTGGAATATTAAAGTAGAATCTAAGGTTCTAGAAATTTCACCATTCAGGAGGCAATAGGAAGTTAGCAAACTATCTGGGTAATTCAGGTAAAGATAATAATATTACTTTTTGACCTTAGTAAAGCATTGGAAGTTCATCAAATACTTTACTGTAAGTGTAAATGTGTCTATCCAAGCCATCTATAGAACCCAAGTATGATACTCCAGGTCTACAGGAAGCGTTAAACTTCTCGCGTGGTGGTAACGTTGGGCATTTGGATTATTTTAAAATTATTTGACTTTTTTAGAATGCTTGATAACTTTTTTCTGAGTTGAGGTTACATAAAATCTTTTAAATTAAGAATTTGTTTCATACTCTAACCGACATAAAAAAATATCCTTTTAGCTTAAAATTCAAATCTGCATAAACATAAACCCACTTTTAGCTAACTTATTTTGTGCTGTTATTATATTAATATAAATTATCCAGTTGTAATAAATTTTCTCATATTCGTATTCGAAACCGATTAATATCTTGTGGATTAGAACCGATTCTCATCCATACGAAAAAACTACGTCTAGCATCTTATTGTATCCAGTTTTCTACGAATATAAAAATGTACAATCATTAGATTAAAACCAGTTTTTTAGCCCGGGCCTTTGGCATCTCGGGGCTAAAAAACTGGTTTCAATCTTATAATTGTACATTTTATATCCGCGGAAAGCTGTTTATAATAAGATGCGAGAAATAACTATTGTCCAATCCAATCGACAAAATAAATACATTAACAGGATAGAATAAATGCCAATTCAAGTGTGATGGATATTGACCTTAAAAACCTCTCCCCAACCGTCCCTAGGGACCTATAAATATTCACGACATAAACCTTATGATAAACCTTAAGGGAGACAATATAGAAACATACATAGATAGATATAACCCAGGTTTATCTATAATACAAATTAGCTTGATGTCTGTCCGTCTGTCTGTCTGTCCGTCCGTCCGTCCGTCCTTTAATATCTTGGTAACCACTGAAACGATCAGATTCTACTCTTCAGGGATTATACCTACTTGTCCTGTGGTGGTTTTAGGCAATTTTCTTGGGGGATGGGACAACCCTAACCCCCCCAAAAAACAAAAAAAATCCCCCCATAATTAAAAAAAAAGAATTTTTACGAATTTTGCGAATTCGCCGTTTATTCGCAAAAATATGTGATTCATTTGCATTTTTATCCACTGGGTATGTAATTATACATCTTGGGGGCAAAGCCCGTAGAGGCTAGGGCTGAAACCGCTAGTAGCTATAAAGAGATAGAAATATAAGTGTACTTACATGAATATTTTCATATTTAACAACAATAAAAAGGTATCTTAAATAAGACAATGATCAAAATTTAATGTATATTTAACAAAATTCACCCTCAACAATTAACTACAAAAAACATAACTTACTAACAAAACTCATTTTAATGTTATAATTTTTTATTTCAATATCCGCGGATTGCTGTCTATAATACGATGCGATAATTAACTATTAATGTATGAGATAAAATAAAAATATTTGTTTTGTATAACCAACCACTGAAAAGAAAACTGGGTTAAAAATTGAAAACAAATCTGATCTCTTTTACTTTTGATGGGTTTAGTACACATACAAATCTTTGCCGGTTTCCATATTTATTTTTATAGATAAACACAATACAATCTTATCATATGTTAACCTTCTTTTGTGCTGTACTATCTGAATAGTTATTGTTCAAAGAAACTGCATTTGATGGTTTTAGTTTGTATTCAAAACTATTCTTATTTATTCAGAAGAAGTGTCTACAATATAAACAGTTTTCTAAAAGTCACATTTATGATGATAAACAAACCTCCCATTTAATTGTGTCGAAATATTTTAGTATACATTAAGATTAAGTGATAAAGGATGTGAAATTAAAGCCCCTTTTATCTAAATAAAAAAGTATTTATGAGTGATGACAGGTAAATGTATGGTATGTTTTTGTACACTACATGTAGATTATTCTTGAGTTTTAAAAGTCTTGTAAACAAAACCAGATATATTTGACATTATATAGGCCTTAATCTAGTTTTATTTGCAATTGTACATCTAAAAAATACGGTATATTCCGGGACTACTTGGTACATGTCATCAACCATTAATACTTTATAACTTATGAATTTGAGTTGTGCTTGTTTTCGCTATTAATCAAATGAGGTGGAGGGGTCTTTTTATGGCCCAAACAAAATGGAAAATACAATCCTTATACTAAAGTAACAGGATGTCTATTTGTGTGTCTGTGTGTTTGTTTGTACCGAAGGATCACGCTAACCTGTGAACCGATCGGGTTCTCCTTAACAGGGTAGCTTCTCATAGGTCCCGGGAAGGTTTATAACTATTTTGGGAGAGGGTACCACTGTGGTAGTCGGACGGACAGATGGACCTTTCCTAGAGCATGCTATGCTCTGGGACTACCGATAACACCAAGACGTTAATCCCCTCCTTATCACAATTCTAGCCAACCCATTCTGCCATTGTTTGATGATTAAAGAAAGCGGTCAACTTAGCCACCGCTGATATAGGGAGGGAGTTGCCCCTCCCCTCTGCATGTTCCAGTAACCTTCCCTTTTCCGGGGGACGTCTACCTTACCCCCTACTGGAGCCTACCCACCTACTACTCTACCTAACCCATTTGTAATCTGTTTTGTATATAAAGCCATTAACTTGTTGTATATGTATTCAGTTCAAATATAGCATTCTAACAGTAACTACTTGTAGTACTTTATTGATAGGATCCTTAAGGCTAGGGGCTCTTTTGACCGAACTCGCTTTGTAGGGTTGAACCGCTTCACCCTACCACACCACCACCCTCTAAAGAGAATTTAAAGAAATTAAAAAAAAAGTATTATTCGAATCTGACCTGAAACAAGCATAATATAATTTTTCCGTAAATAATCAATTTTAGAATTAAAGCTTATCTAAATTTCTCCTAGTTGCTGACGGCTGAAAAGATATAATAAACTATGTTCCCCACTAATTAGATTTTTAAGAAACTGCAAAGTTGCTAGAATTATCAGGGTGTAAGGAAACATTGAAGTTGAAAAAATGATTATGCTAAAAAATCTTTTTGTACTTTGTTGGCTTAAAATCTTTGGGGTATTTTGTTAAATTGAAAACTAGAGCAATCTGTCTAAATTCTTCTTAGCCCTGCAAAAATTTGACGTAAAATAATCTATTTTTCATGTATAAATAACAAAATAATTTGAAACGTTTGGAATTTTTACTAAATACATTTATTTTTCATGTAAAAAAGATTAATATTTTTTCCAAGATTATCTATAATACAAAGTAAAACGATGTCTGTCTGTCTGAAGCTGAAGTATCAGTAACCACTGAACCGATAGGACTCTAATTATCTTTTGGAATATACTGGTCCTGTGCTGGTTTTAAGTTATTTTCATGGGGTGTGGGACACCCCAGCCTCCAAAAATAAGAAAAATATCCCACCCAAAAAAATTATTTTTAAACTTAAATTAAAAAAGGGGGGTGGTTGACTAACCCCCTCCAAAAAAGATTCCACCTCCCCCCCCCCCCCAAAACAAAAAAATTAACTTTTTTATTTAAACCCCCCTCCCCCCAAATATTTTTTACTTTTTCTTTTTGAATTTGGAAGGGGTAATTCCTATAATATCTTGGGGCATAGCACCTAGAGGCTAGGGGCGAAGCCACTAGTATTAAAGTAAAGGAATAGAGGAAGTATGAGCTATATTTAACTCTGTCCACAGGAAGGGGATTCTGTCCCGATTTTATATTGGGTCATGGAAATTAGCCAATAACGTCTGAGATATAAACAAAGGCGAGCCTCCACCACTTGGAACAGGTAGTTGTCTGGATTATACATATATACATATACATTTATTAAAAATATAATAAAACTTGTATTTAAAAACGTTAATATTTTATTCAAATATTAAAGTTCAATGCGTATTTTAAGTATGGACTAACCCACAAAAAAAATATTTTTCTAACTCTAAGATTAAAATGTAGCATATGTTAAATGTAGGTTCAGTTTATTTATTAAACAAGCAAAATAAAATCCATAAGTAGCAAAGCTGATGTATAAAAGTCTCAAAGAAAACATGTTTTCAGTTTCGCTATAAAACCAATTCATATCCGGTGGATTTGAACCGATTCTCAACCATACTGAAAAAAATAGGTAACTGTATCATTTTACATCTAGTTTTCTACGAAGAATAAAACAAGTTTTTTTAGCCCGTGCCTTCGACATTTTGGGGATAACTGTACATTTTTATATTCGTTGAAAGCTGTTTAAAATACAATGCCATAAATAACCAATATTTATATATGACACGTATTACAGAAATACTGATAGCACAAGTTAGTTTTAGATGCTCACAAGTCAGGAGATTTTCTTTAAAACTTCAGTAGAGTAAATTGCAATGTTTACTGTAGCATAACGAATTATTTGAAATAGCGAAGCTTTTCTATAATTATGGTCGGTCCGTACGTCCGTACCTCACGAACAGTTAGCTCTTTTCATTAATTTAAACAGGTTAGAATGGTCCTATTCATTCCAAACTTTGCATGGTGATTCCTGTAGAAGTTAGGTACGATTTAGAAAGCGTGCCAACTCTATGATTATTACCAGAATGTCAGTACGTCCATTTTAAGCATGTAGATTTTTAAGTTTTTTAACAGAAATTTTTATGTGATCAAATTATCTGATTGATCTAATTTTTGGAATACTGATTCCTAGGACAACAAAGTACAATGGTACGAACGAAGCATCTCTATAATCATGTGCCAAAAATGTTTTTTTTTCAATTCTGTTTTTGAATTTTATACATTTTACTCTGATTTTTTAGTTCTGACACTCTACAAGTGTTAATGTTCGTTTGTCCTACCGTTTCAGAGCGTTTCTTTTATGAATGTTGTCATTCTTGTTCATACTAAAATTAAAGTAATATATATAGAGTGATAAATAGTATTTGTAACCCTGTTCCTTTCTCAAAGGCCTTGTATTGTCTGTGGGTTGGGTCTTTCAAATCAGCTGAATCTTTCAAAATGTAAATACAACCAGGTGCTGGCAAAAGAACAAAAAGCAAATTGGAAACTAATGTGAACACAAGGACGCCCAAGCTTTTTACTTTGAATGAGGGGTTACATACGTTTAAGGGGAATAATCTAACGCATTTTTAAAAACTTGTGGGGTGTAAAATAAGAGATTTCAAAGTCTAAAGGGGTGAACACCCCTTTACCCCTTTTCTTGGACGTCTATGTATGAGCTGCAATGATATTTGCATTCATCCAAGTTAAATTCGTTTTGCATTGTCTAAATACTGTTCAATTGTTGAAAAATATTTAAAAAAATATCTACTGATCTCAAAAAACAGACAATAACCCAATTACTTAAAATAAGGACATAGTTAATTTGCCACCACCTGAGAGAGAGCTCAACCCTTTATGGAAAAATAGTTGAAAACAACGTAAATTCAGTAAAAAAAAAAATTTGAGAACATCTGCAATATATTAGTTCTACATTTGTCGCTAGATGTCACTAAAAACTTGATAATTTTGATTTGCAACAAAGTATTCACATCATTTGGAAATATGTCTTATTAATCACAAATAACTAGGTTTAAAAATGCAGTATTGTAAATCGGAAAAGATGATTATGAATATAATTGTATAGTCAGGAGCCTAGTTGTGAAAAATTGATAATGGCAGTTTTGAATACTTAACTTAAGTTTAGACAGAAATGGCAATTTTACACAAAAAATTGTCCCTTTCTTTTTAAAAAAGCAGAAGAAAGCATTAAACAGCTGAAATTAGAAAGCAAAGTTTAATGAAATTATTTTTCATCTGCAACGCTCTAGGTCTTTGCAATTGGAAATCAAATAGTAAGCTCTTTATACATCTATACTATAAATTTATTATACTAAATGCTATTTGGAAAAAAGAAACTTCACAGAAAATCTTAAATAACAGGAAAAAAATGTAATTATAGAGTAGCTTCACTACTAAGGGAACATTCAGTAGTTACTGAATTTAATTTTACAAAATTTATGTAATACGTTTGGAATACAAATTAGTGTAAACAGTACAAGGATAAGCATGTTCAAAAGCAACATGATGTCAGTCTGTCTATTTGTAGCTTTAGATCTAACTAATGGCTGGACTGATATGGTATTTTTTCCCTCTGTAGGGTAAGAGAAGGATTAAAAATAATTTGTGTTAGGGTACATCCACCTTCCCAAGAGAACTCGGCCGTTGCAAAATAACCCCCATTTCTTTTTAAAAATAAAATTGTAAGTTTATGGTTAACTTACCCCTCCACTTTGTATTTAGAGGCCTCTAGAAACGTAGCCTCTTGCAAGAAATTATGATACAATTTAAAAAAATAAAAAAAAATAACGAAACATTGTTAGTTTAACTTTTTACGTTCTAAAAAAACGGAAAAGAGACATAACCTAATAATAAGGAGAAACACGCCAATATTTTTAAGAATTAATTGATTCCTAACTTTAAAAAACTTTAGTGTCGAATCTACAAAGTGCATATAAATAACTCTTTATTTTTTTAAATAAGAGGGGATGTTTGTTTATACTTTGTCCTATATCTGCGGTATCTTTAGGGGCTGCCAAGTACCCTACATAACCTAAACTAATAACCTGACCTAAAGTCTTTAACCCTTACAGATCGGGCCCCTATTCCCACCTTAATAGATCGGGGGGGGGGGGGGGATATTGACCCCCCCCCTCTATCTCGGCTTCTGTTACAGATAAAGACGTAAAATTTTTTTCTGGTGGTTCATGTGTATTTTTAGAGAAAATTACTTTTTCTAGTCATAGCGGTCAGGCCGCTCCTTAGCCGCTTTTTAGCGGCCAGCCGCTAAATTTTAAAACAGCTGTAGAGCGGCCAATTTTGCAGCTAGGATGACCAAATTTTAGGACGAACTTTTATTTTTCATAACAAAAAAATTACTTTTTCTGATCTTCGCGAAAAAACGGAAAATAACGGAAACCGCCATTTTCGGCGATTACGGCGGTAAAACGGCGGTTGGCGGCGCCAATTAATATTTTTATCTGTTTATTATTGCTCAAGGATTCACCAAAAAAATTTATAAGTCTCTAGCTGTAATAGAAGCCACGATATTCATGATATATGTCTGTAGTAAAAGCCGGACAAAAATCGGTCATAAAGTCGGTCAGGGTGCGGTCAAACGGTCATAACACCACTTTTCACATAAGGTCATTGATATTCACCAAAAAAATTTTAGGTTTCTACTAGGGTTGGGCCGGATATCCGGTGTGGCCGGATATCCGGCCATTTTCAATATCCGGCCGGATACCGGATATTGAAACTATCCGGCCGGATATCCGGCTCTATAATTTTTTATACTTTACACCAAAAATCTCTGCTTTTTAAAATCTTAAATGGCTATAATTTTCTTATTATTGAAGCTAGAAGAACATTTTTTCTGAATAAGTTTAACTTTATGTAAATTTATATAAGATTTCTGAAGAAATTTTTTTTTTACTACTTTAATATCTGGTAATTTGGCCGGTTATCCGGCCGGATATCCGGTAATTTGACCGGATAACCGGATATTTGCCGGATATCCGGCGTTGGCCGGATATCCGGCCGGTTACCGGATATCCGGCATTTGAAATCAGCCGGATATCCGGTATCCGGTATCCGGCCAAAAAAGTATCCGGCCCAACCCTAGTTTCTACCTTATATACAAAGTCATAATGTAGAAATTAAGATTTATTTAGAATTTTTTTAAATTTTGGTGCTACCCAACCGACTTTGACCGGACACCACGACCGACACAGACCAGATATCCTAATAAAATCAACTCTTGCCGACGTGTAATTACTAAACTTAGAAAGTCATGAAGTCACAGCACTCTATCTTACCTACAAAAAAAATGAGATTGAAAAAACTAGAGGGGGGGGGGTCAATATGACCCCCCCCCCATCTGTAAGGGTTAACAAGCAAACGAAAAACTATAACCACTTATTTTTAATTTGTTTTAAAAATAAAGGCTCTCGGCTCAATACCAGCTGAGTATCCACGTGGATATTCAGCTACTATTGAGGTCATCTTTGGATACTCAGCTACCATTAGGAAAATGTGTGGATATTCAACTACCATTGAGGGAAAAAAGTTTTTAAACAATTGTTTTGGTTAGCTTTTTTGTTAATTTATACATGTTAGAATTGTCCTACCGATTTAATACATAAGGTATGATTTAGGAAGCGTAGCAACTCTATAACATAAAGTCCGTAGGTCAATTTTAAACATGTTGCTTTTTAACCTTTTTAATTTTTTTTCTTCATATAATGTAATAAATGAAAGCAAAGTTTTTCTCAGCTGGTATTGAGCCAGGTTCTCTACTCAACAAGACACTTGTGGGGAAAATGACAAATATTTCCTGTTTTACATTAACACTTGTAGTAATTATAATACAGAGTCAAGTTTAGGGTTGAATTTGATATTAACAAGTTCAGTGTGAATTCAATTCCACAAATTATCAAAAGAGTTTGTGCGGTACCTATAATTAAAAACTGTTCATGTGCAGGAATAAAGGCACACCTACGAGGGATAAGACAATGGAAGATAAATATATGTACACCCTAATGATATTAATATTAAATACTACAAAGAAGGCTATGATGGAGGTTACAAGAAATATAATCTAAAAAATAACAAACATTGCTTGTATTAGATGAAATCACCCTTGTTTATTTCCCTTTTTTATACCTTAGGGTCACTGCATCACAACTTCACCAAAATTGCTTGTGTGAAAAATCCTCAAAAAATCACATAAAAAATCTACAAAAAATAAGATAAAATAAAAAATTAATAAAAACAAAGAAGGGTTATTAATGTTTGATTTCATTTAACTTTCGTAGATTTTTTATGTGATTTTAGAGGATTTTTATAAAAATAATTTTGCCTCAATATTTTGCAGCGACCCAATATTTTTTTAAGAACCCAACTCTGATTAGTTACACTATAGTTTAATGTTGAAATGTATGTATGATACATGTTAAGTTTATAATGTTATCCTGTCATAAACAAAATAAAAGTGTTCACACATTTTAGTCACAATTTTGAAAAATGCTTAAATTTTAGAATTAACTTTTAGCAAACACAATTTGTTAATTTCATTAAAGGTCTTTCGTAGAAACAACATGTTTAATAAAAAAAATAAAAAGCGAAGTAATTTTCACGAAAAACTTAAATAGCTGCCGAGAAAATCACGTTTCCCTGTAAACGTTTCGGACAAGTAGACATACATTTTAATTATAGAATAGCTTTTCAACCAACAAGGATGACAACACCCATTAAAGCGAAGCTCTGAAACAATAGAACAAACGAAGATTCATACTTGTAAAGAGTCAGAATTGAATATGCAGAATATAAATGTATATTGTATAAGTTTAAACAAAATTGTAAGTAAATTGTGTTGAAAAACCACTTATATAGAGGATACTGTTTAAGGACTTATATTTGTAGGACTTGATTATAGAGATTCTTTGTTCCTTGTTGTAATAGGAATCAGTATTCAAAATATGATGTGACTAAGATAATTAATTGTTGTCAAAAAGATTAAAATTGTTTAAATGGACGTACGGTCATTTTGTTAACTATTATACAGTTACTACTCTATCTAAATCGTACCTAACTGTTATAGGAATCAGAATGCAAAGTTTGGTATCGAAAGAACAGTTCTAACATGTCTGAATTAACAAAGAGACCTAAACTTTGCGGACAAACCGACCCTAATTATAGAAAAGCTTAACTGTTAGAATAAACATAGATTAGATGGAATGTACAAACACTTTGAACTAAATCAAAGATATAATTATAATCTTAGTAGGAACAGATATCACAAGGTTAACATTTACACAAAGAAAGTGTATATTCAAACAGGGATCTAAAGGGATAAGACAATGGCCGATACATTGATATACATTGATGTACCCAATAATAACACACAAAATTATGCATTCTGTAAATTAGTAGTTGAAATGTTTGAACACTCACCTTAATAAACCAACCAATCAAAATCCAATAAAAGTCTACGAAATTGTTAAGACAAAGAATAAGAAAACTTTAATATAAAACTAGTGTAAAAAGCCCATTGCCTACTCTCTTCTACTGGTCTTCAAATAACATAAAGGGTGTATTTTCATAATATTATCGTCAGTTTGACTTTAGCAGCATGTTTAAAATTTGAAAAATGCGCCATCAAACCCCAAAAGTATAAGAATAGTTATTTCTCGCATCGTATTATAAACGGCTATCCACAGATATAGAATGTATAATCATGAGATTAAAACTAGCTTTTTTTAGCCCTGAGGTGCCGAAGGCACCGGCTAAAAAAACTGGTTTTAATCTAATGATTGTACATCTTTATATTCGTAAAAAGCTGGATATAATTCGATGCTAGACATAGTTTTTTTCGTATGGATGAGAACCGGTTCCTATCCACCGGATTCGAATAATTACGAGAAATGCATTAAAAGCATTTTTATTTTTGTTTTCGGTCAACATACAAACTTATTCTTTAATTAGTATAAGAAATATAATTAAAAATCATTCTTACAAAAAATTCCTTGTACCTTTATAAAGTTTTATAAAGATAATCTATTCTTTTAACTGAAATGTCAAAATAAACAAGGTTGATAACATATATAAAGCGAAGTTCTGAATTAAACAAACCAACACTTAAATAGAATAAACAAATATTATAAACTGCGTAATTACAGAATAATGTTCAAGGACATACTTTATGACTTTATTATAATTATAGAGATACTTTGCTTGGTGTCCTAGAACTTATAGTTAAAAAACTCAGATGAATAGTATAATTATATCATTAAAAAATGTTTGGTAAAAAATAGTTGTTCTGCATGGACGTATAGGCTACCTAGTGGCTAGTAACAAATATAGAGTTGAATTGCTTTCTAAATCGTACCTTACTGTTACAGGAATCATCATCCAAAGTTTGAACTCGAACCGGCGTAGCTATTCTATAACTAATGTTTGTCAATATGAACGTCCACTTCATTACAACGTAGATACAGGGGTAGCTATTCTAACCAACAATTCTACAAAAATCACGAAACCTTACTAAGAATCTGGTGGTATATTTTGTTTTTGTCATATATCTGAAGAGAGGTGGGAAAGAAGGGGAGGAAAAGGGAAAGGGGGTTGTGGGAAAATTTTCCTTTAGAGTTGTTTGTCAGAATAGCGTTCCCTTGTCCCTGTGTAGATAAAATAGCTTTAAAGTTTTCGTAGTTTTTAAACTTATTTCTATTTACAGCCTATTTAAGACTTTTATTTTTTTTAAAATCCTGCTATTATTAAATTTTATTGTTGAGCTACGTTTGCACATAATTTTCCTTGTTTTTTTTGTGTAACTTGTATCTGTATAAAAGTTAACTCATTATAACCCCAGGTAGAATTGACCAACTTTATGCATAATACAATATCTCCATACAATACAGCTTACATAAATTTAGTGTGTTCTTTGTAGGGTTCCAGGACAAACGCAGGATTGATACAGATCGGAGTGGACAAAATTGTCTACAATATTACAAGTTTATTAAGTATTTCTATACAGGTTATGTTAGGTTAAGATATGAATATACAAATTAGAAAAAAAAACTATAAGATGGTTTAATATAGGTTAGATTAGGTGTTCACTCTGCCGTTTGTGACTCCTGTATTTGTCATATGACCCTTAATTAGTTGACATTAAAGTAATCTGTATAACACATTTAATTATGTAATGTAGGTTTTTTTTTTAAATACAATTCAAAATAGATAGTAGCTGTTTTTCTCTCTAAAACAGTTGAGTATATATTCTATTACTAGTCCGTCCTCCTGTATCCTCAAAAAAGATTTATTTTGTCTCGATTTTAATTATTTAGCTTTAAATTTGTAGAGTTTTAAGAACACCATCATGATATACCCAAAGTTTGTAATCTGTTAGCTTGCTGACCACAAACTTTAATAGATTATACCGTTTCTGTGGTCATAAGTTATATTATTGACACAGAACATCAGAGGGGTAGTTTCTGTGGCCATAAGTTTCATTATTGTCACAGAATAACAGAGGGGTAGTTTCTGTGGCCATAAGTTTCATTATTGTCACAGTATATCAGAGGGATAGTTGCTGACCATCAACTTTAATAGATTACACCGTTTCTGTGGTCATAAGTTACATTATTGTAACAGTATATCAGAGGGGTAGTTTTCAAGAAATGTCTTAGTGTGCTTTTAGGCTATTTTTAAAGTCCCCGCCCTCTCCCAGAGGCTTTCCTAGTATCAAAAAGTATTAAAGTATTAAAAAGGGTACCATAAAGGGTAAAGAACTCTATTAATATTATTGTGAATTTAACCACCCTTGTGCCTATCTTTAGCATACTCCATTCTGTATATATGATTCATGTTACTCTGGGGAGAAATAAGTTTGGAATAATTGAGTATATATGAATCAACACAATAATTAACAAGAGGATAACTCTTCATAGTATTATTAAAGGCGAAGCCTTTTCTATAATTAGGGTCTGTCCGTCCGTCCGTGCCGAATAGCTTTTTTTTGTTAATCTAGGCTAGTTAGAATTGTTCTATCGATTTCAAATTTTGCATGGTAATCCCTGTAGTAGTTAGGAACACTTTCTAATATAATCGTTACCAGAATGTCTGTACGTCCATTTTCAACATGTTGTTTTTCACTTTTTAACAACAAATTTTTATATGATCTAATTATCCGATTGATCTAATTTTTGGTATACTAATTCCTGAGACATCAAAGTACAATTATAAGCGAAGCAACTCTATAATCAAGTTCTAAAAATGTAAGTATTTCCTTAAACATTATTCTGCATCAAGCATTTTGTAATAATTAACAAAGGATAACTCTTCATTTTATTATTAAAGCAAAATTAGAGTAAAACACTAGAGGGAGAAAGGGTTAAACAACCCCATCGCAACCACCTTGTGCAACCCTTCTATTGGGTCATTGAAAATCAACCAATTGTGTAGCTTATATTAACACAGCCAAGTAGCAGTAAATAATTTAGAAGCAGATGAAAGAGGTCTTTGAAAAAGAAAGGGAGGTAGTTGTCTGTATATACATCTATACTATAGATCTGTTGAAGCAAAGAGTACAAATGGTTTCTTTTTAGAGTACCTACACTACAAGGTATTATTTTTCATTCTGTCTAAATTTAAAACTTGCATTTGATAAGTAATAAAGTGAAAGGATTCACTGGACAAGAGCTAGATAGCTGATGATTTCAATCTACAAATTGACATAATTTGGGGTGCATTTTAATGTTCCTTTTTTACACAATCAAATATAACCTTAGCCCAATTAGTAAAAATAAATTACTTAAAATGTTGAAATAACCAATAATGTAAAACATAGGTCAAGGTGCACTTTTAAGATTCAACTACAGAATTTAAAGATGAAATTCGATACTTAATAGACTCCAGTTTGGTGATTTTGGTTTGAAATGCGTTGCTACTCTATAATCTATGGCTTGTAAAAAAAGTCCTTTATTCCTATAAGATTTTTTTTTATACTAATTGTCAATAATTGTAAGAAAAGATGTAAAATATACATGTCCAAGCCAACTTAAAACCTTGGATTTAGAAAAGAAACGAGAAAGTAAGGGGAAATTTTTTTGGAAAAATTGTTATTTTAGAAATTTGGCAACATTTATAATAATGACAAATAAAAAAAACTTTTGAATTTTAGATAAGCATATTCCTTTATTTGAAGCCTTACTAAAATCAAATGAGACAGTAAAACAAACTCAAATAGTATCTTTGAAACCACAAATAAATTCTCCAATCTTTCTCTATAGTTCTGGCAAATTTAGAATTGAAATTTTATGGAAAAAACATATTTTTTTTAAGAATAACTTTTTGGTATCATTTTTTAGTTTACGAATTAACTCACATAAAAACTCTTTCTCTTATTCATTCGAATCAGTTGGATAGGAACCTGTTCTCATCCATACGAAAAAACTATGTCTAGCATTGTATAATATCCATCTTTCTACGAATATAAAAATGTACAATCATAAGATTAAAACCAGTTTTTTTTCTATATCCTCGGAAAGCCGTTTATAATACGATGTGAGAAATAACTATTCTAGTATTAATTTTCTTCTTCTTCCAAACTTCTATTGAAAAAAAACACAAAGAGTATTTTTGACAAAACTATTTGTATGTTTGACTATGTACTGTAAAAGTTCATAAAGCACAATAAAAAGTTTCTACTTTATACAAAATAAAACAGTAGACTTATTTCCCTAGATATCATATCAGAAACACAAATCTGTCAAATCTAAACAGGAATTTCAAGCAGACAATCAATTCTATATTAAGTCCCATATGACCTAATCACAAACAAGAGCTAACTTTTAGAGATGATATAATTTCCATTAACAAAGCTAAGAAATTCAACTATACAAAGCTGATTTTTTATATATGAATGAAATGAAACATTTACGTTTATTTCGCATCCAAATGTGTACTCTTTCCAACCAATAATATGGTAGGATAGTTCCTACAACGTGTTCCTATTGGTTCAATTCAGTTATTGAGGAACTATACTTTCTATATGGAAGACAACCATAACCCTTAACAAGGGACTAGGATAGAGTTCCAGCTATGTATTGTTTACCAATATGCCTCCATACAATTCTTATATAAAACTGACAGGATATCTCTGTGTCTGTCTGTACTGAAGGATCTCGCTAACCGCTGAAACAATATAATGTTCCTTCTCATAGGTCTTGGGAAGGTTATAGTTTTTCAGGAGGAGGTTACCAACACAAAACCTCCTGAAAAAATTGTCTTTCATCTTCTTTTTGAAACTTGAATAAAAAATAATAGGGAGAATTCAACCTCCCCACCATTTTAAGTACCCGAGGCCTCTAGTGCCATAAATGGTAGTTTTACAATAAAGGTACAAAAATCCTATGACTTGTGAAATGTAGCTACTAACAGAAGTGCAAAAAGGGAATAGATTGCCGATATTTTTTGCATTCTAAACGATAGAGAGAGAAAGTGAATCAGATAGACAGATAGATAGAAAAGTAGACATATATGTAAATAGAAAGATATCTTTATTCATTAGAATTGAGAAAACAAAGATTTTAAAGAAATACTCATAAAAAGCTGGATAGAGTTTTTAAAAGAATAAAATAAAGGCGTTATCCTCTTAGAATACCCCCCCCCCCCCCGAGAGCGAACAACTATTTTAAGTTAGGTTAGGCTATGAGCTAGGGAGCTGAGCGCTGCGGCTAGGCAGACAAGGGGGCCGAGCATTGCGGCTAGGCAGGCTAGGGAGCCGATCGCTGCGGCCAGAGTTCATAGTTCGCTCTCAGGGGGGGAAGGGGACTCAAATTTTCAAAATTAAAAAAAAAATTCTAAGAGGATATTAACAAAATAAAATTAAAACTAATTAGGGTGTGAATTTGAAAAGGAATAGATATAAAAGAATGTAGAATATTAATAAAAATAGATCATTTAAATTTCGAAAGGATCTATTTTAAGGCTATCTGATAAAGATCTGAAAACTTGATATTATAATTTAATTAATGTTAATTTTTTTTTAAGTGTCCTAAATTTTGTGATTTTTTTTAACCCATTGCACACTGGTCCGGAGGGGTCAACAATTCAATTTTTCCTACCCATCAATTTAGACAAAAGTTGACCTGCCAGCCTTCAAAGACATCCTGGGCCACCTATATTTTAAATATCAACCCATGTTAATAATATGTTTTTTGAAATAATTTGGGGCCAAAGCTGCAGAACTCTAAAATCTAAGAACGTATTATTGACATTGTTAAATTGGCTATACTTGCTTAAATCTGATAAAATCAAATATCCGCATGTTGGAAATTGTCCAACTAAAATAAGTCCTACATAAGTTCAAAAATTATTTATAACACAAAAAATGGTACAAAATGCAAAAATGTGTTTTTTTTCCTCAGTTTTTAAGATAAGGGTAAGTTTGGCAAAATTTTCTTATTGAGTACTCTCTGAGCTTTTCGCATGTTTATTAAAGAGAATTTGTTGGTATTGCAATTAGCTTAATATTTCACGATATATATGGCATCCGGTTTTGTTCGTTTTTTGCATTATCTTAAAAACTAATAGATCGATTAAATTTCATCGATGTTGTAATTTAGAATTATTCCGACGCACGTAGAGGGGGAAAGGATCTATTTTTGCGGAGTAATATCTAATAAACAAAATGAAAACATACGAAATAGCTAAATAGTATAAAAATCTGTTATATTTCATGTAGGTTAGTTAAAATAAATTTTTAAATGTCAATTTTATTGTTTTATATTCATATAATTGATATTATTCTTTCAGCCTACTCTTTATGTTTCTTCATGTGTGTGTGTGTGTGTGTGTGTGTTTCGCGCCTTGTTATTTCGTAGCATAGAGTGAGGAGAAACAAGAATACACACACACACATTCAAACACACAAACAAATGCATATCCTTATAAAAATATGCCATAATTTTATAAGCCTCTAGTAAGATGAAATAACAATGATTTAAAATATTTTCTAAATGGATAAAATCAAGAAAATTTAGATAAAATAATCAAGATATTAAAAATTAAAAACGCGCAAATTTGAAATTTGCAGCTGGTGAAAAACTGGTTATACTTACAAAAAATTTTACTTCACATGATATTTAGCCAATGCAATTGTCTACAAAAAAGTATTTCAGAGTCTTCTTGATTGGACAACTCCTTCCCGCCCTAAATGTCCAATAAAACCTCGGGAACGGCAAAAATCAGACTTTAAAGGTCATTTTAACGGTCTTTGACCTTCGAGGTCATGTATTTTTTTTTTCATAAATGGACTCCCCGACCCATAAAACCCCTAATTTGCTGTATTGGGCATTAAAATCGGCCAAAAGACGGCTGAAAACGAATTGTTGACCCAAAACTGCGTTTTCAGACCAGTGTGCATTGGTGATGAGCTCTCAAAGTCCAAAGTTTTGATTCACCGAGCAGCAGCAAAATAGATTTTTCAATAATTACTCAACAGAATTTAAAAAGTAAGGTGTCAAAATAAAAATTTTACTATTTTTGTTCATAATGGCAATTTTCTTCTTTGTTTTTTGTTGCGTTTTAGTACCTTAAAACCAACTTAAATTGAAAAAAAAACTTAAATTACTTAAAAAATAAGAGGTCTACAAAAAAAACCAACTGCATATCTAAATTCTATGGATCATTTTACATCTACTACTTACTAAAAGCAAAGACTAGCTATTTTTTTTAATCGCAAAGTTCTTTAAGCTTTTTAAAGTTATTGAAAGATTGTATATTATATTTGGATTAAATATCTAAAAATACATGTCAGGGAAAGGGCAATAAGTAATAAAATAATAAACTTGTTCAATGATAATAAACAAAATTAACCAATATGTAGCTTACAATTATTGGTTGACAAGTTTGGACACTGATGGGGTAGTACCAGATATTTACAGTCCTCTGATAATTGCAAATTTTCAAGAATTTTTTTTTTGTTTCTATATCCGTTTATCAATGCGATATAATTTTTCAGGTGTATTGTATAAGGTTGGAAAAGCTGAGATTCTAAAGATTCAGAAACAGAGAAATTCATTCAATAAAATAAAAGAGAATTTTCTTACAACCCCCTCGAATTTTGTCTAAGAGGTGTGTCAAATTTTCATAGTTCGCTTCACGCACTCTACTGGCCAAACCATGTGCATTAAGATTAAAAAGGTCCTTGGAAAAGTGGGGCAGGTAGTTATCTGTATATACAATTATACGTAACTATAATATTATGGATGTGTATGTATTAATATTATATTTTTTTTCAGATTTTTTGTCCCTAGTTAAATTAAATTCCCCAGACGGTTAAAATTAATAAATTTATTTTTCTCTCACTTACACTGTTTTTTTCTTTTTAGTAGCGAAGCTACTATATAATTTACTATGCATGTCCATCAGTCATTCCGTTACACCGTCAGTCAGTCAGTAGGTCATATAGTTAGTACGTGGTGCTTTGTGGGGAAATGTGTTTTACTCAACTGTTAATAAAGATAGACAGCTGAAATTTTCAGAAAAAGATTCTAACAAAACCTTGTGATCAAAGGTTTCGTGGTTTTCTTTTTGTTTTTGCTTATTCTCTCTCTTCCTTTTCTTTTTTACAACAACGGCACCTCTGATCATATTTGTCCGTGTGACCACTCTATTGTTTTTTTTTGTGCTTAGATACTTGTGGCTGTTTATTTCTGAATGTTCCTTTTATATTAAAACTATAGGCTTCGCTCTAGCCTTTAGGGGCTTTTTTCCTCAAGATGTAATTTGAAAAAAAATTGGAGATGCAACCACTAATTTTGAACATTTTGAAAACAAAACCAAAAATGGAGATGTAACCACTAATTTTGAACATGTTTTTAAAAAATGGGGGATTTTTTTCATTTTTTTGGGGGGGGGGAAGGGTTGGGGGTGTTCTACTCCCCAAGAAAATATTCTAAAACCACCATCAGGACCAGTAGGTACATATATTCCCTGAAGAGTAGAATCCGATCGGTTCATTGGTTACCGATATCTTAAGGGACGGACAGACAGACGGACAGACAGACAGACAGACTGACGGACAGACATCATTCTACTTTGTATTATAGATAAAGAGAAGGATACCACTATGGTTATTGAAATAGATACTCACAACTTTTGTCATCTATTTTATTTAGAAGTACAAAAGTTTGAGGGGAGTGATCCTCGATATTTTGAAAAGTAATTTTTGTACGGTCATGTCATAGATTACAAATGATAGATGTATACAGCATATAAATGAACTAGATTCTAAACTAAATTTGAGTTTGATAACTAACGTATAACTTTAGTGTTTCTACAACATAATCTATATCCTCTGATTGAAAATAATCAGATTTTCATTCTAAAATCTATATTATGGCAATTCAAAAATACCTTACATCGTTTTAAAACAATCATCACTATAATTAAAAATAAAAAAGTTGCAATTTTCATTAATTCATTGTTAGCCCTTTACATCACTTTCGTGTCTGCAAATTATTCTACATAATTACCAACATAATCAATTGATCAGTTCGTTCATCCAATAGAAGGGGAGGGGATGGGGTAAAGGTGGTGGATGGGGAGAATCCTTATTTTAGCCACCTGCTAGTTTTACTTTTTTAGAATAAATGATAATTTGGTCACTTGGTGTAAGATCCAAGTAATAATAAATGTCGCTCAAAAAATCAGCATATGACGTCATAAAAATAAGGGATTGTCCATCTCTTTTTTAGGGGTTGTCTTTCCCACTCCTCCTCTCCTCATCATTCAGATTTTATTTTTGAGCGACTATCTCCTTTCACTAATAAATCCATTCTCTTGATATTGACCTGCTTTGAATAAACATCTCTGTAACACTCAAATAGAATAAAAGTTTGATCCTTATAGCGGAAATATTAGCTATCATACTTATACATTTCTAGGTTGTAAAATAGGGTTTCTCAATTACATCTTGTATCAAAAAACTAGCCAGCTTTCACCTATTTATATAGAAACTACAAAAAAAAAACAATAACATCTTGTGTTGAATTATTAACAAGGATGACAATATCCATAAGAAATAAGCACCAAACTAATTTTTTGTAGAAAAATAGATAAAGAAAGTTGGAGCAGATGTTTAGTGGTCATAAAAACAGACAGAGAAAAGAAAGAATATATAAAATATAATGAAAGATTGAAAAAAACCTTCAATATGCATACATTTATATGATTTGTAGCAAGAATGTTAGAATAACGGACACAATAAGTTGTATTTAGACTGTGAGCACACTGCATATTAATAAAAAAAAATAATGTTCTATCTTAGATAGATGCTGAGAAAATCACATTTCCCTCAATTCCACCTTATTACCCTTCTGTCAGTTACAAAATCATAAACAAAATATCACTTCTTTTGAAGATAGAAACTAAATATCCTGTTATAAGTTCCAGGTATAATCCTGCAAATAATTTTTGTCTAGTTTGTTTACCTGTTGATATAGCCTTGATGTTTATATATTCATATCTGAAAGTTTACTAATCTAACCTGAATATATAAAGTGTTTTAGTATTTTCAGATGGGGGAAATATCTGTTTGGAGAAGAATTATGTGATAGATGTAATAACAAACAAATTAAACAATAGAAATGTGTGAATAATGCAAACATTTTAACTATTTTATAACAAATTAGTTGCTTCTCCCCCAGCATATAGGAAAGGACGATAAAGGTAAGAAAAATAGCCTTAAACCGTCCAAGACATTTTCGATCCTTCCATGAAATGTAGAACCAAATCGGACTGCGCAAGATCATTTGCTTCAGACAAAAATACAATACTACTTTATAAAATTGGATAAATATTTAAATTAACGTTGATAATTTACTTTTAATCTTAAATACAATAGAACGATTCTATCATACCAAAATAAACAATGAAATCTATTTTTATGATGTTATATGTTAGACTAGCGGCTACGCCCGTAGAGGCCTCTAGGGGCACTTGAGGAGAGGAGAGTCAAATTTTATAACCCAATTTATCATTTTAGATTTTAATAGAAAAAGTAAAAAAAATTTCAGGGGTGAAAATTTTTTTTTTTGCGGCGGGTGGGGATTTTTTAGGAGCGGTTTCTCTTAGGAGGGTGGTGGTATCCTCCCCCCAAATAGTTATAAACCTTCCCGGGACCTATGAGAAGCTACCCTGTTAAGGAAAACCCGATCGGTTGAGCGGTTAGCGAGATTCTTTGGTACAAACACACAGACATCCTGTTACT
This sequence comes from Acartia tonsa, assembly GCF_053477335.1. NCBI lineage: Eukaryota > Metazoa > Arthropoda > Copepoda > Calanoida > Acartiidae > Acartia > Acartia tonsa. Next base: position 5,380,975 of record NC_137266.1, read on the forward strand.
TTAGTATAAAGCACTATCCTTATATAAACATAACAGGATGTATATTTGCAACGAAGGATCTCGCTGACCGCTTAACGAATATGATTCTCCTTTACAGTTACACTTCTCAAAATTCCATGGGAGGCTAATAACTATTTAGGGAAGAGTACCTCCAACCTAACAAGATATAATATAGAGGACCTTACCTTTTATATTTTGTCAATGTTCTGAACTATATAAGTAAATGGCATACTTGGCATACCAATACAAATATTATATACATCTTCTTCTAATAATATCATTTTCTTTGTCTCAACTTATAATTAACTTTTCTTCATTATTGATATTTCTAGAATTATATAAAGAAAGGACAAGTATGTCCAAAGTCTGTAAACATACAATTTACATATTAACATTACAAATTAATTGTCCAAAAGTTATACAAATTAAAGCAGCATTTCATCTCTGTGAATTACTGTCAACTAGGTTTTTAATGTCTGTTTTAACATCACTGAAGAAACAGCGGACCAATTCAGTTTAGCGAAACACAATACAGATGCCCGACAAACTAACATACTGTCTGAAATACGGATGAGCAGACAAATTAAGTTATAGTTTAGGCTATTGAAAGGTTTAGAAAATGCATTAGAAAACAAGAGCAAATAAGACATACAAAAGCTTTAGATGGGTAAGTGACATAAACACTTGCCTTAAATTGAATACAGACTTACGAACCAGCACTTTAAACTTGTAGACTAGCATTGTTTTAGAAAATATGTAAACGCTTTCATAAATAATATAGAGAATATTAAATACATTGCTTATAAAACCGTTTATATTCTATAGAATACATTGTTTTATGAAATGGAAAGAATCCTTAATTTATATTAGCGCAGCTACTCTATTAAAAGGGTATAGCTGTACGTCTATATTATATATTTGCACTCTTTAGTTCTTGAGTACAGTTTATGTGTATTGATTGTTTTTCTAATCAACCTTGTTTAAATATTGTTTGCTTTTAATATAAAAGTACATGAATTCAGTGGTGAGCGGAAGTGGGGGGGGGGGGGAGGTCAACACATCAACTTAAATTCTCCTTTTTTTTCTGCATCTTTTGGTTTTACACCCCCCATGGTAAATTGCTGTGCACACCACTGCACTGTATAATATTATTAATTATAATATGTCTACGGTAATTGAGTGAGATAGAGTGTTATAGAGTTGCTTCGTATCTAAACCAACCTATTATGTGACATTAGGACCCAGAAACCTAATTTCAAAAAGCTAGACAGCTTTTTTCGTATTGATAAGATACAAATTTTGTACAAGACATCTTGAAATAGATATTTAGTTTTTAGGTTATAATAAAAAGTTGTGTTATAATGTTGGTAATTTTGTGGGTAAATTGACCATTATCATCAATTTAGCAAACTGGGACACACTAACGGTATCAGATCACTTTCACAAAATGTCATATTAGCAAAGTGTTTTATCCCTGTAAATAAATAACAGGTTAACCGCTTAACATATATGATTATCCTTTACAATATAGCCTCTTATAAATCCTAAGAAGGTGTAAAACTATTTTCATAGAGGGTATCATCAACCTATCGAGAAAAATCGACCCAAGAAAATAAACTTTGCGAAAGTAATACCACACCAACAAAGATACATTACTTCTACATATAGAAAATGTACTGTTAACAAATATTAGTATGGCGATTTTTAAAATAATAAGTATAAGTATATTCCTTTGTATTTCAAGGTTTATATGACAATTCTTGGAGCAATATGGTACAACTTAAGAAGCGTAGCAACTAAATAACTATTGCCAGAAAATCCGTAGGACTATATCAAGATTGTTGAAGTTAGGTTAGTTTAGTAAGTCAATTTTCACCATCACAGCACCTTTATAACAAGACAGTCAACGAATATTGTGTAAAATGAACTTAATACAATTCTTGATACATTCTTCAAAATTCAATTAAAATGAGCCTTATATCAATATCGTTACCAGTGATTTATTGACTACATCTTTCTAAATTATATACTATGCTCTAATAATAAACTGCCCAAAATTCATTACATCTAGCATAAGGCAAAGACTGTAAAGTGACTAAATTATTATTCCCAATACTAGCATTCCATATACAATGTTTCAAATGTTATAAGGATAAATTACATTTATATTACATTTGTTCATTCTAGGTTTATTACATTTTAGTTTCAAGTATCATTCTATTCATCTTAACACATATTCAGTAGAAGTGTCTATTTTTTTACTTTTTACAAAAAGGGTCATTTTTCCGTTAGTTGTGTGATAGCGTTTAGTCAAATGCGCTTTTTAAGTCAAACTGTTATTAAGGTCCTACGACAAACGCAGTAGTCCCAAACGTCGAAGTGGACAAACGCAGGAGTGGACACTTAACCTAACCTAACCTATTTTAGACCATCTTATAGGTTTTTAAAACGCCTAACCCCTGCGGGGTGCTTATTTGTACATTCATAACTTAACCTAACCTAATCTGTATAGAAATACTTAATCAAATTAATGTTTTAACACTCCTGCGTTTGTCCCCTCTGACGTTTAGGACTCCTACGTTTGTTCTGGAACCGTTCTTGTTCTTAATTTTGACCATTTCATATTATCAAAATTAGGAACAGTTTTACTTGATATGTGCATTTGATTAAACACTAACACTCAACTTTACGTATAATACATGGAAAAAAATGGAAGCCACGCGGAAGAATAGTGTTTGAGGGTTCCGAGCCTTTCTTTTTAGTCTGTCTTCATATTTTTAAAACAAATGAATATAAAGTTTAATTATTTATTTGAAAAGCTTTGTCCCCTAAAGTTTAAATTTCTGAGCTTGGAACCTTTTCATTTCATTGAAGAAAATTAAATTATCCCCTTTAATACTATACATATGTGAAGTTTTCTGAAGTGGTTTAAATAAAAATCATCACTTTACAAGATTTTAATAAAATAAAATCACTGTAAAACTGTTGCTAATATGTTGTTCTCTTACATAGTTTAGTTCTTTAGTGTACTCAATTAAGGTAATATCTCGAAAACAGTTGGAACAATAAACCCACAATTTTTAGAGAACTTTCAACATTGTAATTTGTTTTCTTTTCAAAAATATGCAGCTTTTGTCGAAATTTGATTTTAAACACCTCTGTTTTTGAGTTTGTTTTGATATATCTTCAGATTTTTGAAATAAAAGGAAGGGATTTTAAAAGACCACGCCCCCATCTTCCCCCATAAAAATGAAAATTTTTGGGAATAGTCCCTTTCGCAATATAGCCCTAAACGGGCGATTCGTCGTATTTTTAAATTGGCTTTTTATAGGTTATTTTAGGTTAGGTTAGGTTATATTGGGTTAGGTATTTGCCCCATAGGGTTAGGTAATTGGCCCCGCAGGGTTAGAGCCCCCCGCAGGGGCTAGAAATAGGAGAAAAGCTACTGTGAAAAATACGAAAAATCGCCCCATAAGGTGCGATGTTACGAAAGGGACTATACCCGAATTTTTAAAAGCACCCCCGGAATAGAAATTGCTTCTGGATCGACAAATGTTAGTATAGAGTAGAATGTTTTGTACATAAATTCATGTTATAAAAGTTTCCTACTTTACATGATTTTCACTTTTTTTGGCCCTGAATATCAATTTATCATGGATGAATTCTCAAAATTAATCTTTTTACTACAGATTCGTGTAAAATTTATTTGGAATTTGAAAATGAAATTTATCTAAATTAAAATTTTTAGGTTTAGTATTAAAAAAAGAAGAATATCTCATAATAATTGAGTACTTACACTACTTCGAGTATAATTAAATATAATAATACAAGGTTGATAATATCCATAAAAGGAAGCTTTGAATATATTTTTAAGATACAATTAGATAATAATATACAATTTTATCACGTGGAACTTTTTTTTATGAACTTACTTAAATAAATTCTATCAATAATATCCACTCTTTCAAAGTAATTTAAAATATGATTTTAAAAACAGAAAGGTAACACATAGACGTCCAAGGGGGGGGGGGTAAAGTGGTGATCACCACCCCCCTGGCAACAGATTTCAGGGGGTATTTACCCCCCCAAAGCAAATTTTACCCCCGGGGTAAAAATTTTATGGGGGGTTAAAAAAATTTGCGGCAAGCTTCGCGCGCCATTTTACCCCCCCCCCAAACCAAATTACCCCCCCCTGAAAAAATTTTAACCCCCCCCCCCCAAAAAAAAACTTGAACGCCCCTGAGGTAACATTCTATTCTTTAAGACTATGGCAATTAGTTTTAAAAAGCTCAACTTTATCCCGAGCCTTCTGCCCCTCAGGGCTAACAAAATTGGCTTAAGATTTCAATATCCGCAGAAAGCTATGTATATTACGATGTGATAAATAACTATATTCATTATCTAAACCATATTAACTAAATCGTTTTTTTGTTAAAGATATTTTAACATGGTTTTCAATGTTTTATGTAAAGTATCGAGTTTCAGAAGATAAGAGAGCAGAAAAGAATGAGAATTATAATTTACATATCCAAGTAATTTAAACGTCTAAAAAGGAAAAATCTAAATACAAGTCTTTCATCTTTTTTTAAAAAGTAAAACAACAATTTTTAATTTAATTCTATTCATCTTTACCTTAAATTTCATGATTTTGCATTCTTCGGAAAGATATTTTTTGAAAAGAATAAAGGTTTTTAAAAATTAAACTGCATTATTTTTTTTACTTTTTATTCTTTTTCTGAATTATAATTATAAACTATTTCAACATTAGCTGTAATGGTTTAATGTTATTTAATGGTTTTCTCTATACTATAGTATACAGGGGTATAGGTATAGTTATACAATCCTATTATATAAAGTGGTAAGCGTTTTTTGTTTGTCCTTCGAAGGATCTCGTTAACCGCTGAACCGATATTGTTCTCCTTTACGGTGAAACTTCTTATAGGTCCTGGGAAGGTTTTAAACTATTTTTGGGGAGGGTGTCTTCACACCCCCATCAAAAAAATTTATTCTTTTTACTCTTTTGAACACAAATTTAAAATGGGATTAGGTCAACTCTCCCCACTCCTACCTTAAGTGCCCCTAGTGGCTTCTGGGGGCGTAGCCGCTAGTATTTTAATATTGTGTGTAATTATCCTTATAATAAAGTAACAGGATGTCTCAGGAAGGTTTTTAACTATTTTGGGGGAGGGTACCACCACCCACCCAAGATAAATTGCCCCCAGAAAAAAGTTATCCTCCCCCCTCCAAAAAAATATATTTTTTTTAACTAACATTAAAAATGGGGAGTTAGTGTGGTGCAAGGAGCGTTAGCGGCAGACACGAAAGCCTAATTCTGGAGCGAAGTTTCGTTTCAACCCTATAACACAGGGTACAATTATACAAATTTTTTCGAAGTTAAAAACAAAAAAAAATATTAAATTGAATATTTACAGACCACAATAATTAGGTTGGGTTAAGCTAAGCTACACAAAATATTTACAAGGAAAACATTATTAACAGTCGGGCCCCTTGCCGCACCTTAATCGGTCGGGGGGGGGGGGGGGGGGGGGTAAAATGTAAAAAGTCTCTGTTTAATAATGAATTTCCGACCTTAAGTAAGTCAAAGTCAATTTTCGCTTTGTTCACTCTTTTATTTAACAACCTTTGTTTTTAGGTCCTTTTTTACTTAAAAACTTTAAAAAACAATAGAGGGGTAAGATGTTAGATATCTTTAATTCCCCACAACATGGACCCTGTGCCGACTTTTGATTAGGTCTTTGAATATGAGCCAATAGCGTCGGAAATATTAACACAGCCCTACAAGTCCCTTCAAAAGAGCAATTAGCTAACAGACGGAAAAGGTCCCCAACACTGGATCCAGGTAGTTATCTTGGTTATAATTATATATATATGCTTATACATTTATTCCTAAAAACATACAATAAAAGGAGCAAAAGAAAGAAAAGTAATTTTCATTTTTCTTAACTTTAAACAATCCTTACTTGAATTGTAGCAGGATCTCTAACTGTCTGTTTCGAAGGATCTCGCCAACCGCTGAACCGATATGAGTCTTCTTGACAGTGTAGCTTCACATTTTTTTTTATTTCTGAAATTACAATTGAAAATGTGGGAGGGGGGGGGGGGTGAATTCTCCAACCTCAAAGGCCTCTAGGGGCGTTGCCACCAGTAATATATGATATGTTTGACTTTGATTTTGGGATATAAATAAATAAATAATACAAGCCCTTACATATTAAGTATTGGAATGATTGATAGAGTGTTTGCTCTCTAATACTATAATAACAAGTACTGTACAAAAACAAGGATGACACACATCCGTAACAAAGGGAAGCGAAACAATCAGACATAAGGACACACTTTACTTTGATATGTCGTAACAATTTCAATGATTGATGACTAAATGTTGATCTGACAAATCATAAAAATAAAAGAAATTTGGAGTATATTTCGTGCAACCGCCTCTTAAGGGGCGTTTCGTCGTATTTTCGCAGTAGCTTTTCCTCTATTTCTATCTCCTGAGTGGTGGCTCTAACCCTGCGGGGCAATTACCTAACCCAACCTAACCTACCATAAGCAGCTGTGAAAATACGACGAAACGCCCCTTGAAAATTCGTTGCCACAAAAGAGACTAGATCCGGAATTTGCACATTATGTTAGTACTGGTTAGAATGTATAGAAGCTACGCTGTAACAAACTTATATCTTCTCTCACTCTCATCTTTTTTATATCCTTTTTTGACGTATTATATTATTACACATCATTATTCTAAAAATTTATAAGCGTTTGATGTAATAATGTATATTCAATAATAGTGGCGTAAGTTAGAGAGGGGGGGGTGTCAACACCTCCCGTAAAATTGAAATTTGGTAGTCCTACCTTTTTCACTCTCTAAGACCTCCCCCATCCTCCGGTGAATCGCTGTTTATGGTCATAACAAGCGCTCAGTAGCCGCGCCTAAGCCGTACAAGAGCCGTCATTTTTGTTAAAAACTTAATAGGTTAATTCAAAACTAACAGTGTCCAAACATCTCAACCAAAAAAAATTATCTCCAAAATAATATAATTTTGTTCAGGATATTTAGAGATGCATATAAATTTATCGTTCATTGTATTATCTCTAAAGATCCTCGAGTTATAGAGCAATGTTTGAAAATTGAAATTACAATACGAATGATGTACATCACTTGAAGATTTATAATATTCTTCAGGGATCTAAAGGGATAAGACAATGGCCGATAACTTGTTTTACATCACCAATGATTGCACACAAAATCAACTCTTCTGTAGATTGAAATTAGTGATTAGGATGTTTAAAAACTCAACTTTGTGAAGGCAACGAACAAGAAAACTTTGGGGACTGGTGTAATAAACAGCCCTCTGTCCCATTCTCTGATTTTTTTCTCTAACTGTTTCGCCTATATCTATTTTATCTAGAACTTTTTCTAAAACGCAAATCTAAGAAAAACTAATAGAAACTACTTTATCAACTCAATAGCAGTAAAAACAAGGATGACAACATCCATAAAAATATATTTAGACATCCAATTTAGAAACAGACCTATTAAGATGATCAAACTCCCCAATTAAAATGAGGATTTGTAGAAAAAAGTACTGAACATGGAAAAAACTAATTATAGAAAAGTTTTGGGATCATGGAAAGAAAACGCAGTAGCGAGTTTCGTTGTATTTTGACAGTACCTAACCTAACCTAAAATAACCTATCAAAAGCTACTGTGAAAATACGACGAAAAACACTACTTCCTTTTATTTCCATGATCCAAGTTTCGTTTTAATAACGATAAAATCATTGATAAACCCTTAACAATATTTTAGACGCAATGGAAATTGCAAAATATCCTTATTAATCTCTAAGTTGTTCATTGAACGACAGACGGACAGATACACCCTAAATGTAAAGCAGCTGCGCTTCTAAAATTTATAAAATATGACCTATAATATATCTGGCGTATAGAAGAGCCGGCACAAGAAAAGAATATATATTTCTCAAACTAAATTTATCATCAATTCTCTTTATTAATCAAAGACATGGTGTAACTTTCTTTAGAAGATATGGTATAGCTTATCAATTTATGAGTATAATTGAACGTTTTTTTAGAGACTACAAAATGGTGTCTAATCGTTTTTGGAATCACTATTATACATTTTTTTAAAAAGATTTATGTATTAATAGCCAAAAAATCACTGGTATTTATTCTGGTAATTTTACCTTACTATGAAGTAGCTGTGCTTTCTAAATTGTACCTAACTTTAACATGAATCATCAAGCAAGTCAGGACGAGTTTAACATGACTAAATTTAAAATCAAAGCTATCTTAAACGCAGAAAAGCTTTGCTTTTAAAAAGTTTATTTGTGCAAGATATATCAGTGTGTAAAAAAAATCTAAAAAATAATAAATATATAGGAAAACCTGTATTTGTAATTCGAGAATTGGAAATTTGAATCTATTTCTTTTTTTTTGTCTCCCATATAACAATAAATATCAAAGATATAGATTACAAAATAATCTATATTGTAAAAACAAATTAGAAATGATAAAACAACAGGGGAGAGTTGGCTAGATAGAATTAAAATCAAAGAGAGTTGTTTAAAAATAGATGGATAAATTTAAGCATATTTTTTTTTTTGGACCAACTTAAAATTGATATGAAATCTTCAGTTTTTTTTTGACTAGAATGACTTTTTTTTCAGTTTTTATTTATTCATTTTCAGCGTCTTATGGCTACCCATACGGTTCTCTTTTACAGGGTAGCTTCTTATGGTTCCTGAGAAGTTTCATAGCTATTTTTGCTCCACTGACACCTGGAAGGAAAGTCCTAAAATGAAATCTGTAAACATTACTGAGTTTCATAGACGTCCAAGAGGGGGGGTAAAGTGGGGATTACCCCCCCCCCCCAAACGAATTTGAGGGTGCCCCCACCCCAAAAAAAAAAGCTTGGACGCCCCTGCTGAGTTTGGTTATGTTAAAAAAGTTTCCTTTAAAAAATCAGGTTGATATCTTTAAATATCAGCTCAGAACTCATATTTTTGTGTTTTGGGGGGTCTTTTGCTCCACAAGCCACTCAAAGGAAAGTCCCAAAATGAAATGTGTAATCATTACTGAGTTAAGTTTTATTTTTAAAATTTTCTTTAAAAATTTGGGGGTAAATTTTGGGAAGGTAAACAAAATTTGCCCCAGCCAACAGGTTTCAGGGGGGGTAATTAACCCCCCCCCATAAGCAAACTTTATCCCCCCCCCAAAAAAAAAATAGCTTGGACGCCCCTGCTGAGTTTGGTTATGTTAAAAAAGTTTCCTTTAAAAAAATCAGGTTGATATCTTTAAATATAGTTCAGAACTCATATTTTTTTGTGTTTTGGGGGGTCTTTTGCTCCACAAGCCCCTCAAAGAAAAGTCCCAAAATGAAAAGTGTAATCATTACTGAGTTCTGTTTTATTTTAAAAATTTTCTTTAAAAAAAATCAGGTTGATATCTTTAAAAATAAGCTCAGAACTCATATTTTTTGTGTTTTGGGGGTTCTTTTGCTCCACTAGCACCTGGAAGGAAAGTCCCAAAATGAAATATGTATAGGTTGCTGAGTTTGGTTATGTGAAAAGAGTTTTCTCAAAAAAATTAGGTTGATATCTTAAAAAATAAGTCCAGAACTCACATTTTTAGTTTTTGGGGGTCTTTTGCCAAACAAGCCCCTAGAAGGAAAGTCCCAAAATGAAATCTGAAAATGTTACTGAGTTTAATTATGGTAACAAAAGATTTTTTAAAAATCAGGTTGATATCTTTAAAAATAAGCTCAGAACTCATATAATTAGTGTTTTGGGGTCTTTTGCTCCACAAGCCCCTAGAAGGAAAGTCCCAAAATTGAATGTGTAATGGTTACTTAGTTAAGTTTTATTTAAAAAGTTTTCTTTCTGTGTGTTGATATCTCTTTTACTTCTTGAGATAACTACTGTTTACCGAAGAGGGGGGCAAGTAGGGGCACAGAAGTTTAACTGCCAGTTTTTGCCGGTTTTGGTGCTGGAGGCGTCGATTTTTTTTAACTGAGCATAATATCTTAATAAGTTGTAACTATAAGCAATGAAAAAAGTGACAAAAAAAAAGGCTCCTGTGGCCGCAATTTTTTACTTAGAGACTTCAAATTTTAAACCTAAGCTTTTCTTTCATGTCTACATTACATATTAAAATTTCATAAATATCTGCCGCCGTTTTTCCGCCTACCGCGGACTGGGATGGCTGGCAGTATCATGTATCGTATCATTCAAATGATGCCAGGAGCCTCTTTGGATTGGTTCTATTACTTACAACATCATAGAAATGTTGATAATAGTTATTTGTGTAATACTGTAATTAACAGAACTATTTATTGTTCAAATCTGTTTTTTGAAGAGTTTTTTGTATTATTCTTCATATTTTGTTAAAGAAAAAAAGATACAGAGGTGGAACTTAAATACATACACAGTTATGTTTTCTAAACAAAGGTTGCATAATTAAAGTTTTAGTTGTCTGTGGGGTGTATGATTTAAAATGTAATGTAATTCTTATAGGATTACAACTTTTGTAAATTATACAACTATTCCATGCTTTGAATTGATCACCAATTCCTTATATCATCACTTATCTCAAACAATAGAATTACAAATTGTTTTTATCAAAAAATGGACATCTGTCCCTCTTTAACTATACCAATTCAAGGACATTGGAGGCAAAAAAAACGTTTAAAAATAGACATTATAAAATATTTTGAACGGTAATTAAGGATCTAAGCGTAATTTGAAAAATTATTGGACATTTGAACCTATTCTAATCCATGATTCGTGGCAGAAAATACATTTAACCTATATAATTTCATTTTACTACAAATAGATTATCCAATTATTCTTTGAGGGCTTTTGAATACAGTCCATTGCTTTAAAAATATTAATAGCGGATGCACCGATCGCGTTTTATTCAGAGGGGTCAGCAAAATAGCTTAAAACCATTCATGAAATTAGATTTTTAAAAAAATAGCATCAAAACACAAATAAATAAACCTTACTACTTATATAATACTAAAATTTTCTAACCCTGCGGACCAATCACCTAACCTAACCTAACCCAACCTAATCTAAAAAAACCTATCAAAAGCTACTTTGAAAATACTATGAAACGCCCCTTAAGAGGGGATGTCATGAAAGGGACTATACCTGTTTTTTTTCATAATATCAATAATGTCAGGTAGAGTTGTTAAAATTCAATTTCAAGAGCACTTCTTTATGATTTTTAAAAATCTTACCAGCCATTGCAAAAATCTGGATTAAGCGGATATGATTATTAATATTAGTTAAAGTGATCACAAAGCAATTTTTTTTAAATTGCATTTTTATTTACCTTTTTTTATTAAAAGCGAAGCTTTTCTATAATTAGGTTCGGTCCGTTCGTACGTCCGTCCGTAACGGATAGCTTTTTTCGACAATTTAGGCATGTTAGAATTGTCCTATCGAATTCCAACTTTGCATGGTTAGGTACAAGTTAGAAAGCGTAGCAACTCTATATTCATTACCAGAATGTCCGTACGTCCATTTACAATATGTTGATTTTTTTACAATTTTAACAACAAATTTGTAAGTGACCTAATTATCCGATTGGTCAGATTTTTGGTATACTGATTCCTGGGACAACAAAGTACAATATTATAAGCGAAGCAACTCTATAATCAAGTCCTAAAAATGTAAGTATGTCCATAACATTATCCTGTATCAAGCAGTTTTTCAACAAATTTGCTTTGACTCTTATACATTTACATTCTGATTATTCAGTTTTGACATTACACAAGTGTTAATGTCCGTTTGTCCTACTGTTTCAGAGCTTTGCTTTTATAGATGTTGTCATCATTGTTTTTAAAGTAATTTTCATAGAATATTGTCTCAAAAATTCAAGTTAATTCCAAATATAAATGTAGGAATTATCTACATTGTTAAATATGTGTGTACATGACTTTCTGATTAAGAGATCAATAAACTTTGCATAAGGACAGACTTTGCTAATATTAGGAGCATGGAAACAGGTTCTTACAATGTTTCATAAAAAATGTTGATTTTATGAATGTTCCATTTCAATAGGATGCTCAAGGCATCTAGAACAGTGTATTTGTGCTATTCGAAAAATCAGAAATGTTTGTAACTATATCCAAAGCCATTAAAAGCCTTCCCAGGACCTATGTACAGCTACACTGTAAAGGAGAACCAGCAAGATCCTTCGGTACAGACAAACAAAGACAGAAATTCTTTTCTCGTATTCATTCGAATCCGGTGGATAGGAACCGGTTCTCATCCATACGAAAAAACTATGTCTAGCATCAAATTATATCCTGCTTTCTATGAATATAAAAATGTACAATCATAAGATTAAAACCAATTTTTTTAGCCGGTGCCTTCGGCACCTCCGTGGCTAAAAGAACTGGTTTTAATCTCATAATTGTACATTTTATATCCGCGGAAAGCCGTTTATAATACGATGCGAGAAATAACTATTACTTGATTAAAAGGATTGTCTTAAAATATTAACATTTAATAAGGAATTATATAAAATCATTAAATTACTATCCATGTCTAAGAAATCTTAGGAATTTGATTAAATTCAAAATCAAAGATTTGTCTTTAAAATTAAAACTTGGAGTCATAATATACGAAATTTAAAGACAATACTTGCTAAAAATAAAAAAAGTATTGTATGTATAAAAGAATCAAAGACAAATATGTCAAAAGTAGCACAGCAATAATAAGCTAATAGCCTAACTAATTTAATGATACTCTAAAGGGAAGCAATTAAACTAATTGCACATGCACAGCGGTAACTTTGTCTGTCATTATTGGGATTGTACATCAACTTTGTAAATTTAATTGTAGATTGATGGACGAACAGCCAAATTTCCTATTCTATATAAAATATATATTAGGGTGGGTTCATATCGGAACTAGACAAAGTGGGGATATGCAACAGATAAAATTAACCTTAAAAACATTTCTGATGGAAAAAGAATTTCAAAAAATTGAGTTTTAGAACACGACCATTTAAAAATATAATTCATTACTTATTAGTATGCAAAGACGACATTCAAAAAATGTTTTGAATCAGAACTATGGCTTCATGGTGCTCCCTGGAAAGGCCTTGAGAAGCTGAATCAGGAACTTTTGTCCGTTTCAAAATATCTCGTTCCTAGCCTTAGAAATCACTAAAAAAACAAACATTTTTAAGGTTTATTGAGAATTGTACAATTTGTAGAGGTTTTTTAGATTTTCTCAGGCTAGGAACGAGATTTTTTGAAACGGACAAAAGTTCCTGACTCAGCTCCTCAAGGCATTTCCAGGGAGCACCATGAAGCCATAGTTCTGATTCAATAAGGTTTTGACTCCCATTTACAAATAGCTATACAATTGAATGTCTGGTCTTCAGCGGTTTTAAGACTTAGGATAAATTTTAAATCATCCAGAGGTGTATTATATCTATATAAATTCAGGGACAAGGGAATGTCTGTCTGACAAACAATTCTATTAAATTCATGCCAATTTATCACGAAACCTCACCAAGTATGTAATGTTATGAATGGTGCAACTATTACAAAAAAGGGCTCTTAGTATAATACATAAGGGTAATTCACTAAACCTCATGAGAATAGTGTACACTATTAAATAATAAAATAGCAGACGGATTCATAAAAACATCTTACTAAACAAGTCAGATGTAGGGAGATTAAAAAAATATTTTTAAATATTTCCTAAAATTAAAATCTTTAAATTTTTTTCTTATCCATAAAATTTGTAACTGTTTAAAGACAAAAAAACAAAATATTTTGACAAATTTTTACTTCGACTCATTTTTAAACACCACAATTAACCCCTTAGAGCAAGTTTAGGCATAAGTTTCAAATTGATTCAATAACTAAAAACATCTTACTTTAAAGTAAAAAATAAAATTCATTGTTCATTTCTTATTAAAACAAGGATGACAACATTCATAAAAGCGAAGCTCTGAAATGGAAAGACAAATGGACATTAACAGTGTCAGAACTGAATAAACTGAATATTAATGCATATGTCTTTACAAAATTGTAAGTAAAATTGTTGCAAAACTGATTAAATACATGTTACGGTTTTAGAACATACTGACGTTTTTAGGACTTGATTTTAGAGATGCTTTGCTTATGTATTTTGTTGTAATACGAATCAGAATTCAAAAAATTAGATGACTAGGATAATTTTAACATACAAAAATTTGTTGTAAAAAAAGTAAAAAAATCAGCTTGTTTTAAATGAACATACGGACTTTCTAGTAACGAATATAGAGTTGCTGCTCTTTCTAAATCGTACCTAACTGCTATGGGAATTAGCATGTAAAGCTTGAAATTGATAGGACAATTCTAACCTTTTTAAATTAACAAACAAAGCTAACTGTAACGGATGGACGTACAGATGGACGCACGGACCGACCCTAATCATGGAAAAGCTTTGCTTTTAAAAAATAATAACCATAAATCATACAATACTAAATCTATTTGACGATCAACTTAATTTAAAATAAACATAAAAAAAACATATATTGTGCCTTACAACAAAGTTGCCTATGAAGCACTGATTCCCCCCCCCCCCCATATTTAAATTATATCTGCTGGTTTCCTTAATGCTATACCTAAAGCACTCCCGCCCCTTTGATCGTTTACAGTTTGTTTTAAAATAAATGGTAGGGAAAGGAGGATTCTGTGTTCCACTAGGCACTTTGGGAGAAATTACCCATATTTTAAATTCTGTAAACTTCCTTCCAACTTGTTTCGCAATCAGGGGCAAGATGTTGTCGAGAAATACAAAATTAAACCACAACAAAAATGATAAAATGTTTGATTTGGAAAAGCATAGTTATATAGTTCAAAACTTTATTGCTAGGTGTCGCAAAAACTTTTTTTCTTTTTAATTTTTAGATGGGATAAATGTTTAAACAATCTGAAATATGTTTCAAAGTATTACAGCTATCCACTGTTTGGATTTTCAATAAATTATATTCACTATTTAACCTATAATTTACGAGTAGTCTATGATTTAGATAAAATATCTAAATAATGTAAAAAGCTTACTCTCTGTTCATTTATCTCAAAAATGAACATAGTACTAATCTCTGAAAATCATTTTTGAATGGCTTATAGTAAATTAAGCAAAAACTGACAAAATAATGCTTTAGATTCTTGTCAAATATTGCCAAAAGTTGCTTAATCTCATCATCTAGTTTAAACTGGAAATCTATGAAATCAGCTCTAAAGCATTGTTTGCCAGAATAGCCTTCCCTTGTCCCTGATATAAATTGAGTGCAGATCCCCGCTTTGGCCTCAGAAAAAAAATGTCCAAAATCGACCCACCCTAATATATATACTTTTACTTCTATATTTTGGATTGGCCACAGAAAATAAGTTTTAGAGTGTTTCCTTTTAGCATTGTAAATTATGAAATAAATGGTTAAATTACTTTTAAATTTATAATCTATAATTTCTTTTAAACTAAATGAACCAACATACTTTTTTTTAATAATTTCCTTTATATAGTACACGTATAATAAAATAAAAAAAGTTTAATAAATTCATAATTTAAAATACATGATTCATACTTTTAAAAAAGATTTTACGAAGAAGCCATAAAAAAATAACCAAAACCTGAAATATTTGGATATTTAGAATTACATTAAAAAAATTTTTGAGAATGCATATTTTAGGGAGAATTTCTTTTCCAATATGGCTTCGAAACTGACTATCATCCGCACGATTTTAACTAGTGATCATCCATACTGAAAAATCCTGTATGATTAATTACAGATAATTTTAACAAATATTAAAATAGAAATAATAAATTAATTCCTGTTAGACCGAGTCTTCGGCCCCTTGGATCTAACAAAACTGGTTTTAATTTTATATTTTTTCTTTTTAATATTTGCGTAAAGCTGTCTATAATACGATGCGAAAGATAAGTATTTTTTTCTTTTTCATGTGGCATGTCGTCCAGACAAAATTATATATTTCTCTACAAGTTCAGAGATGGGTTTTTGAAAGATGCCGCATTTTTCGACATTTTTTAGACATTGATTGATTGAGCGAAGACAATAGGTTTTCAACAGAGTATACAACTTAAAAATTCAAAGTGTTAAATTATTAGTTTAGTCATTTTTATAATGTCTAATACAGCTCTAAAAAGATGCATTAATTAACATGCAGCAAAAATGGATTGGAGAAAATTTGTTTTTCTTCTAAGAAGGCCGTATCAACAAAAGCGAAATAATTAAATAAATAGTTGTATTCCCTGTTTAAATTTCGAGAATCGAAAATAAGCGACATTCATCTTTCAAAAACAAATAGGTTCACGGGTTCTAATAATGGATATAGAATTACTTGGATATTGCACAAGATTTACGCCTACTCTAATAAATTGATTCTTTCTGCTGGCTAATATAACGAGACCCCACGCTTATTACTTTTCCCCATTTATTACACTGAACATGGAGAAATACATTGACCAATAGCTGATAACTATATTAGCAACCTAATTTGACGTCATGAATTCCCCTGTTAATTTATCCACGTATTATATAATATATATATCCCTTTTCTCGATGTCGTTAGACTGTCTTGACAAAAAAAAACTACCAAATATCGTTACCATTCAAGTTCAGGATTTAAAAACAAGGGTCGTAAAAATAAAATAGCTGTTTGTCTGTGTGATATTAAATTACTTTCTTTAAAATTTTCAAATACTTTTCAATATATGTATGAAAAATATTTTTTGTATTTTCAATATATTGATGCAGCACATATGTTCATATATGGATGTATGGGTATAATATTAAGATTTTACATAACCACTACTATATGCTCACAGTCTTATACAAATGATGAGAGGATCTAAAAATAAATTTCATCATAATATTTTGTTTTAAAATCTAATGTTAGGGGGAGATTTCTTTATATTTCTTTATCTAAAAGCGGAAATACAATTTAAGTTAATTAATTATGACCAATAGGATAGGTGGATTAGAAACTACCTGCGCTCTAATTGGGTGAATGATGTACAACACTTAAGCTTCTCCAATCAGAGCGCAGATAGTTTTCAATCCACCAATTAACTTAAATTGTATTTCCGCTTTTAGACAAAGAATTATACAAAAAAACGATTTTTATAAAAAAAAATCCTTAAAATAGTTTTAAAATCTCCCCTAACATTAAAATTCCTTCCAACTTATATATCCTACTGCCTACGTGTTTACTAAACTACACCCCTCTAAAAAAGTCAGAAAATAAATCTATCAATAAAAATGTTTAACTAGACAACTACCAGGATCCCTTTGCTGGGAAGCATTTCGTCTGCTATCAAATTGCTTTCTGCGCTTTTGTAGTGATTTGGCTGTGTTGATATTTCCGACGCTATTTGTTGAAAGTCGGCACAGGGTTCTCTGGATAAGGACATACAGTTATTCAACCTTATCCCCTCTCTGTTGTTTTACTTTTTATAAATTCACACACATCTCCTTAAATTTAAGGGATGTGTGACAAAAATTTTACGATCAGAAAAAGTAAAAAAAAATATTTTTCTTTCATTTAATTATATGCTACATTAGACTTTCCTTGATTAATAGAACAGAGTGCTATGGAAATATATTGAAAATGTCTATTTTATATCTTTATATCTCAACATTGTAATCTTCATATCATATGTAAAGTACGCTTGGCATTGTCTACAGAAAATTTTACATTATTATTTTAAGCGAAGCTTTCCAACAGTCCTTTTCTAAATTATTTCCAAACGGATAGCTTTAAGCATTATTTTTATGCATATTAAAATAATCTTATCGATTTCAAATTTTGCATGACATTTATGACAAATATTTTTATGACACTTGTTCCTTTTAAGACAAGTATTTTTATGACAAATATACCTTTTATGACAAATGTACCTTTAAAATAATTTAATTTTTAATAAATGTATTTTTCTGAAGATTACACCTTAGGAGAAATGTTTTTATGACAAAAATTCCAAAGCATTCCCCCCCCCCCCTAATATATTATATGTATGTTAGGGGTTACCACACCCACCTTTTGATGCGAAAGCTAAGGACAGAGCCTATCATATGCTAGAATGTAAGGATATTTGTGTATGAAAGTTATCTGAGTACACTCCAGTATTAAAATAAATTAAAATTAAATGTTGCGCATCTCATTATCAAATTAATTGCCTACCTCGCTTTTTGGTGACCAATAATGAACAATAGGATTTTGTGCTTTTAAAAATCATCAATAAACTTACTTTTTAAAAACCAATATAGAGGACATCTCTAAATGTGAAATTACTTCATGTTGAGACGCGGTGTTGTAAAGATCAAAGAGGGAAGCGACATTGTGCTATTTATTAAACTAGTCCCCAAAGTTTTATAATAACAATTTCTTATTTGTTGGCGCAATAATGTTTGGCACTAATATTGATTTTGACCGGATGGTTCATTAAGTGGAGTCCCCAAATGTTGCAACCACTAATTGTAATCTACAGAAGGAGAAATGGTCTGTATCATCATTGGGGATGTACATCAATTTAACGGCCATAGTCTTATCTTTTTAGAAAAAAATTAAAAATGATATATGATTACTCAAAATTAATTGACGGAAGTTTGACATACTTTAAAAAAACATACAGTACATTTAAAGAATATATATATATATATATGTGAGGATAATGCTGTCACTTTAAAAGAACAATATCTTTGTTCTGATTATTGTTCACCTACTTCTTATGTAGAATAATTTATATTAGGCATTTTCTTGTAGAAATTCATTTTACACAAATAATGTTTACAAAATATTTTGCTACGTTGTTTTTTAATGAAATTAACATGATAAATGTATTTCTATTTTTAACTCGCATCCGCTCGTATAATACAAAGTAGAACAATGTCTGTTTGCCTTTTTGTTTGTCTGTTTGTTTGATTGTATGTTTGTTTTTTTGTTTTTGCCGAAGGATCTCGGTAACCGCTGAACCGAATGGGTTGTTCTCAACAGGCTAGCTTCACATAGGTCCCGGGAAGGTTTATAACTATTTTGGGGGAGGGTACCACCACCCTCCCATGAGATGTTGAAATTTTTTTTTAATATTTGAGAGACTTGAACAAAGAGGTATCGTAGAGACTTGAACAAAAAAAAGTGTCACTAGAGTCCTCTAAGGGCATAACCGCTAGTTTTAAATAAAACAGAAATAGTCAATTAAAATAACACAATTTTAACATAGATGACATCCATAAGTAGCGAAGCACAAAAAAATCGTGGATAGGAATACGTACAAATACATATAAATAGTATTTGTTAACATCAAGAATACATTTATTGAGAAAAGGTAAAATATAACTTTATATTATTTGGTATGATTAAAGATATGGGGAAATATGTGAAAAATATAAAAAATGCCAAAAACTAGAGGCAGTCTGATTGCCATGGAAGGTTTCTTTAAACGAAGGGATAGACGGGCGGATATTTGGATTTATAGAGTATCATAGCTACTATAATTGAAGCATTTAATTAATACAACAATATATGGTGGGGGTGAGTTTGAGATCAGGTCCCCTTATGGTATTAAGTTGCAAAACAATCACGTAACTTTCCCTTGGTTGTTAAAAAAAAACAAAGCTCTGAAACGGTAAGACAAAAAGGCATTAACACTTATAAAGTGTCAAAACTAAATAATCATAATTTAAATGTATAAGAGTTGAATCAAAATTGTAAGTAAATTTATTGAACAATTGCTTGATGCAGGATAATATTCAAGTACATACTTACATTTTTAAGGACTTGATTATATAGTTGCTTCGCTTTTAATATTGTACTTGTTGTCCCAGGAATCAATATACCAAAAATCAGATCAATCAGATATAAATGAGTAGTTAAAAAAGTGAAAAAATCAACATGTTGAAAATGGTAACGATTATAGAGTTGCTACGCTTTCAAAATTGTACCTAACTACTACAGGGATCACCATGCAAAATTTGAAATCGATTAAATTAACGAAAAAAGCTACCCGTCACGGACGGACGGACCGACCCTAATTATAGAAAAGCTTCGCTTTTAAAAAAAGTATCTCAAGCTCCTCTGCGGAGAACGTCAATCATTATCTAAAGCAACTTAATTTGGGACACCTGCCACGCACGGCGAGGATAATATAGAGAATCTCCCTTCAAGCAGCGTGTCAAATCATAATGTGCATAAACCGGGTAACTTAACCCCTTACAGTCGGGCCCCTTGCCGCACCTTAATCAGTCGGGGGGGAGGGGGGGGGAGTTCAACGCCCCCCCCCCCCTATTATCTCAGTTCCTATTAGAGCTAAAGGGCTAAATTTTTGTGTGCAAGTCCCCTGTGTTATGATGAATTTCCGACCTTAAGTAAGTCAAGGTCAATTTTCGCTTTCTTCACCCTTTTATTTAACAAACTTTGTTTTTAGGTCCGTTTTTACTTAAAAATTTCAAACGGCTGTAATTTTTTTATTTTTAAAGCTAGAATAAATTTTTTTTTGCAGAAAATGTTTATCTTTTTGTAAATTTTATATTTGAAATATCAAAATATAAATTTCAGCGGTTGTAGCTGTACTTGACAGCTGTTAGCCGCCGCAGTCGGCGGTCGGCGGGAAAACGGCGGCGGATCTTTATGAAATTTTAATACGTTATGTAGACATGTAAGAAAAGCTTAAGTTTAAAATTTGAAGTCTCTAAGTAAAAAATTGCGGCCACAGGAGCCTTTTAAAGATTTCTGGAGACCTGGAGGATCAGGACCTGCAGGATCATACCTGGAACCTAAAATTGACTTGAACACCTGTATTTAATATGAGGATGTGCTACTAGAGGATATTTTAGTATTTTGGTAGGATAAAATGCTTTGTTAAAGCAAAAAAATATTTTTGCTCTTTACCTGGATGACCCTGCCAGGTTTGCTGGTATCCTGTGCCCGCCAGGATGGAGATATTCAAAAAAATTCTTACTCTCAGTTATGTCTCATACCCACACTTAAAAAGTCAAGCAGTTTGGGCTCTTTATCTTTCACACACAGAAAATGAGATAGAAAAAAGCGGATGGGGGAGCGTTCAACGTCCCCCCCCCCCCCGACCGTTAAGGGTTAAGCTGGCCTTATTTTTATTATTATTATTATATTATTATTCTTAACAGTGAAGCTTCGTGTTAATTAGATAAAGTAAAGTTGTAAAGGTAATTCAAATTTGTTTTGTGCTAATATAGCTAAGAGTTTTCTAAATCTATTGTTCAGACAGTAACACAGTAAGAAATCACATAATTTTCTTAAAATTTTAATTTACCAAAAAATTATCCTCCTAATTTCAGTTGATAAAAGGCTATTTTTCTACTTTTGAAGATAACATTTTGATTATTCACCAAAGAACTTATAGGATTAAAATTAACCAGTTTTGTTAGCTAAGAAGGGCCAAAGGCCCAAGCAAACAAAACTAGTATTGATTTTATGATTTTTTTAATATTCGTTGTAAATTGTCTATAATACGATGCTATACATGATTATTCAGTATGGCTTCTATCCAACGTATATTGATGGGCTTCGAAGTCATACTAAAAATGATTATGTAAGCGAATACAAAATTTTAAAATTAATGGAATTCATTGTCGACTAATAAAAATTTACATAATAGTGTGAGCAAGGGATAATTTCTTAAAATTAAAACGTGAACAGTACAGGAAAGAATTTATTTTGAAAATAAGAATTACCTAAGAGTATAATCTTCAGAGATAAGACAATGGATGATTCATTAATGAACATCAGTAATGACAATAAACAAAATAACTTTTTCTGTATATTATAATTATTTTTTGAAAAGTGTTGACTTTACTCGTTTGAACCTACCAATTAAGATTATAATTTATTCACTAGGGGATCTTAAAACTCGTATGGAATCAAAAAGAGTCAAGAAAAGTCTTTTCTTTTAAATTATTAAAACAATATATATCTAATTTAGGAGAGGGTTCACATGAGTCTAGGTCGAAAAATCCACCGGAAATCTTATAACCGTATAATTTTGCAAAATGCTTATTGTTTTTACTTCTGCAATATGAATTTCCTTGTTAAAATTTGTACATAAAAAATATATAAAATAAAAAAATATGGAATAAAAACAAAACACTTTATCTTGAGACATATAAAGTAATTCTTTAAAATGTTTAATTTTACAGACTATAATTTTCAAATTAGTCTGACTGGGGTATAATTCTCATTTAAACAAAAAACTCATTTTTATGCTAGTAAAATGTGGTTTAATTTTGGTTTTTAAATTTCATTTATTTCCCTTGTATAATTTTTCTTTCTTCTAGTAATTAATAAAAATTATAAAATCTTCCAAAAAAAATTAAAAATCTTCTAAAATCATACCAGGGATATAAATGAGATACCAGGGAAATAAATGAATATTTACATCCACTATTTAAGGGGTTGTTTATATGGGAATGCAGATTTACGGCTAATGGAGGGATTCTAGGGGATAAGACAATGGACGATGAATGATGATAAAAAAGACTTTATGTTGGTTCAATTGGTCAAAAGGTTTAAACCAAGAAATCCTGATTTATTAAAAAATCAATTTAGTTTAAGCCTAGCAATAATTGTCTGTTTATTTTTGTCTGTTAGATGTAAAAAATATCCTCTCCTTTCCTGAAATAAAAGTTGACACGTTGCAACTAAGTTCTGTCTATTATTTATATTTTTAAAAACACAAAAGGTCTACCTCTACATGAGATCTAATACTACAAAAGGTCTAATGTATATAATTATAGAGTAGATTCGCTACTATAAAGTAATTTTTTCTGAACAAATTCATTTAAACACATTTTCCTCTGGTTTTTGTGTAATTAATTGCAGCTAGACTAAAGAATAGTGTTTGATGTATGACGTCATAAACAATGATTTCTAAACATTAGAGTAAAACACTAGAGGGAGAAAGGATTAATCGCAATGATCTTGTGCCGTCGCTCAATCGGGTCAATGAAAATCAACCAATGGTGTCGCTTATTTTAACACAGCCAAGTAGCAGAAAACATTTTAATAGCAGACGAAATAGGTCATTGAAAAAGTTTAGGAGGTAGTAATCTGTAAAATACATCTATACTATAGATCTGTTTTTTAAACAACGAGACAATTAAATGAATTAGAAATAGTAGTCTACAAATTAATATTTATATACATAAACTATTACAGTACCTATTGAAATGAACTGTTGTGAACCCAATTTACTCAACAACGTTATAACGTCCATTTTTTTACTTCTTAAATTAATTATTGTATAACAGATATCTAGAAGCAAATTGATTATTTATACAGTAGTAAGATTTTGGGAATAATCCCTTTCGTATTTTTGAAATGGCTTTTTATAGGTTATTTAAGGTTAGGTTAGGTTATATTGCGTTAGGTGATTGTCCCACAGGGTTAGGCAATTGGCCCCGCAGAGTTAGAGCCCCCCGCAGGGGTTAGAAATAGCTACTGTGAAAAATACGAAAAATCGCCCCTTAATTGCCACGAAAGGGACTATACCCAAGTTTTTTTCTCCTGTATATTAAAGCTTTTCATATATCCTGGGTTCCTTAGAGACTCTTATTTCTTAAACAAAGTCTTGGGATGGTTTTGGGCTATCTTACTGTCCTCATTTCCCTTGATGTCATGGTAATGGTTTCTAGTTTAATGTATTATCGTAATTATTTTTAATATAAGGGTCTTTTGTCCTTTTTAAAAGGCGTGTTAGAATTGTCCTATCGAAATCAAATTTTGCATGGTGATTCCTGTAGTAGTTAAGTACGATTAAGAAAGCGTAGCAACTCTATAATCGTTACCAGAATGTCTGTACATTCATTTTGAAAATGTTGATTTTTAATTTTTTTAACAACAATTTTTTATGTGATAAAATCATCCTTATGATCTGATTTTTGGATCACTGATTCCTATCACAATAAAGTACAATATTTTAAGCAAAGCATCTCTATAATAAGTCCTAAAAATGTAAGTATGTCCTCAAACAGAATTCTGTATTTAAGAAGTTTTACAACAAATTTACGTATAATTTTGTTAAAACTTATAAATTCATATTTTGTATATGACACTCTACAAGAGGTAATGTTTGTCTGTCATACCGTTTTAGAGCTTCGCTTTTATGGATTTTATCATTCTTGTTTGGACGTATTGTAGTAAACTTACAAACTCAGAAAATTATAAACTTATTTAAGAGAATAGAAAATAATTATATTTGTCAATAATGTGTCAAAACAAAGTGTGAAGGATAATGAATATATTTATATAACCTGATTTACTTTTGTTATTTAGTGGTATTATTACTTTCAGCAGCAGTAATATTAATGGTTTCTGCTACATACACACAAGAATCAAGTAATCCATAAAGCAGAACAACAATTGAATTTTATTTTTAGATGTAACATTCATTGTTTTTGGTATATGCAAGGATGACAAAATGTATTGTTGGAGGAGTAAAATATAACAAGGATATCTGGGACCTCCAAATGGTAACAGGGATAAGGGGTTGTTTAACCCCCCCACCCCTGCCCTAATAAAAATTAATGGGGTGCGACAGCCAAATATAAAAAATTGGTAATTACCTGTGTTTTCTATTATTATTGTTCTTTAATTTATTGAGTTTTAAAAGTACATATAAAGGTAAATTACTTAAAATACAAGTTAATTTAGAACATAATAACGTAGTAACAATTTAAAAACAGTACATAAATAAACAATAATTGTTAAGAATACAACAAAACTAATATAAAACTTATAATTGGTTTTGGGTATTAGCAGACATATTAAGTTAAATAGTAGTTTCATTATTAAAACAAGGTTTGAACATGCATACAAACTTAGAATAGTGAGTTATATAGATGCTACACAACTAATATACAGTGTATAATTGGTCCTGGGTATTAGCAGGTAGGGTTTAATTAATGTAAGTAATAGTCTCCACATAAAACAGTAAACAGAGGTGGATTCTTAAAAAACTTTTTGGCTCAGTAGTGAGGCTCGCAAAAAATTTTAAAAAAATATTCCAAAATCGCATTAAAAATCTACAAGAATTAAACAAAATCGTAACTTAATAACCCTTTTGTGATTTTATTTAATTTTTGTAGATTTTTTTATGCAATTTTGGAGAATATTTTACAAAAATTTTGAGCGAGCCTTACTAATTTTAGTAAGTCAGTGAGACAAAAGGTTTTTTAAAGAATCCATCTCAGTTTTCAAATAATAAATAAATTGATTTTTAGAAAAGAAAGTGTAGAAAAACGGTGTTTATTAAAATACTCCAGCTTTAAACATGAAACTGTTTTAACCATGACACAATATTTTTTGCTATTCATAATATATATATTTTTGTTAGAACTCTGTAAAAACAAGAATTACAATATTATAGCAAATAGGGAGCTTTTAGACCAATTTTACAATTTAGCTGTCATTTTTAAACTGATTGATTAAAATTAACATTATATTCAATTCAATCCTTGTCATGGTTAATAAGATATTTCTATATAATTGACAATTTATTATTTTAATATAACACGTAATTTATAGAAATTTTTGATAAATCTTTCATTTAAAAATTTTAAATATCACTTTTTGACGTTAAATGTTTAATTTGTTTTACTTATTTATTAGGGTTAATGTCAAAATTTAAAATATGTGTATATTTCAACTCATTCTTCTATTACACCAATTAAAATATCAAGTTTGCACCCATATATTTTATAGAATGGTAGAACAGTCTGATATAGATCGTTGTTATTGATCTAAAGAGATAAGACAATGTCTGATAAATTGATGTACATCCCCAAACATTACCCCTTCTGAAGTTAACAGTTAGTAGTTTACACACTCAACTTAATGAAACAACCAATCAAAATTCAATAAAAGTCCCCAAAGTTGTTTAGCCAATAAAAAAAGAAACTTTAGCATTAAACTTTGGGGACTGGCTTAATGTCCCCTCCCTTTCTGGATTGTTGTACTATGATCCTTACCCCCTGCCGCACGCCCCTGCCCTGTAACCTAGATTTATAACCGCATATATTACAATCAAATATACAAACCTAACTCATTGATTTACAGTAGAGATTAATGTCATTAGATTAATAATAAAAGTTTTAGGGTTAATAACTTCCCTGCTGTATTTAGTCTTCCTTTCCCTTCTGCATAAACTTTTAATAAGATTATTAGCAGCGACGCTACTCTATAACTCACTTTGTCTGTCCGTCCGCCAGTCCGTAACGCTATTGGGGAAATATGATTTTCTTGGCCTCTATTAAATAGAGACTGCCAAAATATTCAGTGAAGATATAGGCGCATCTAATCTATACTTTGTTTTTTCTGACTGTCGGTCATGTTTTAAAGATGTAAACGTTAATTTATTTAAAAGGTTTCGTGGTTGTCTTCTTCAATTTATCAAGACTTTTAGATATTTTAGCGTTGAAGGTTAAAGATATGGATTCCACCATTCTATAAGAATCTGTTAATAATAGGCTTCATTAATGCAATAACAATACATTACATTTTACATTATTTGTTTATTTATGGATAAAAATATATACTTAATGACATAAAGGATTTTATTGATACAATTATTATAAAGCCATGCACAAATTATTCTTAAAATAAATATTCTGTTTTAATTTTTACAATTTAGATTCAGTTGGTTTTATTTTAACATCAGTTTTGAGTAAAAAAAAAGAACCTAAAAACAAAGGTTGTTATATAAAAGGATGAATTAGGAAGCAAAATATGACTTAAAATGACTTATGGTCAAAAATTCTTTTAATCCTTAACAGTCGGGAGGGTTAAGTATGGTTGTGACACATAACTGAGAGATGAAATTTTTTGATTATCTCCATCCTGTCGGGCACAGGATGCCAGCAAACCTGGCAGGGTCATCCAGGTAAAGACTTAAACAACGCATTTTATCTTACAAAAATACTATAATATCCTATAGTAGCACATCCTCATATGAAATACGGGTGTTTCAGTCAATTTCAGGTTCCAGGTATAATCCTGCAGGTCCTGATCCTCCAGGTCTCCATAAATCTTTAAAAGGCTTATGTGGCCGCAATTTTTGACCTATATATCTAACAGGAGCCAAGGTATGAGGGACGGTAAGGGGGGGGGGGCATACAATGCCCCATACACGTCCGATTGAGGTCCATAAGGGGTCCCGACTGTTGATTATTTCTTTTATTCTTCAAATTTATCGAATAGTTTGTCTGAAAGTTTTCCATTCATGTTTTACTTGAGAAAAAAATAGTTATAAAAGTATCTTGCTACCAAAATGCATGAAAGGGTTTATGACAAGAATTGCAATAGACAAAAAATTAAGACACATAAAGCAAATTTAAATTTAAATTGTATAAAATGTTTTTTTTGGACGTTAACCCTTTTTTCAATGTCATTTTTTTGTAGGTAAGATAGAGAGAGCTGTGACTTCATGCCTTTTTAAGTTTAGTAATTATACGTCGGCAAGAGTTGATTTTATAAGGATATCTGGTCTGTGTCGGTCGTGTGTCCGGTCAAAGTTGGTTAGGTAGCAACAAAATAGAAGCGAAGCTGGTAGTAAATAATTTAGTAGATGTTTTTTTTTTGGTTTTTCTGAAAACAAATCACTGTGTAACTCATTAAAGTGATTACTATCTCTTGAAGACTAATTTATTTTACATGACACATCAAAAACTTTTTGGGAAGATATGAGATACAAGGAAATTCTTATCCAAAGGTTTGAAAGCTGTTAGAAATTCTATAATCCTTTTTGTCCTGTCTTTTGATAATTCATTCTTATAATATTAATTCAAAGTGCCTGCTTGCTGTCTTGGAGGTGTCGTGTACGATTCTGGGTCACATCACATTATACTAGATACGTTACAAATGGTTCTTACTGCTCCTATGCCTGGCAAGAAATAATAGTGAGTTTAGTGGGAATGTCTTGACCTTTTAAACAGGCTAAACTCATAACCAGTTACAGTTAGGACTTCCAAATACAGGTCGTACAATCAAAAGGTTGATTGTCTATTGGATTTTATTTAATTCATTTTAAAACAAACTTACACCTAAAAACTATAGTAATTTAAGTTCAAGATTAAAGAAGGATAAAAATCAGCTTCTCTTTTTAGAACATGCCCCTAGAGTCATCTAAGGACACTTGAGAGGAGGTTGTTGATCCCCCCACCCCCCGTTTTTCATTTTAGTTTAAAAATAAGGTGAATTTTTTGGAGGGGTTGGGGTTAGATTTTTTTTGGAGGTAAGTGGTACCCTTGTGGTATGCGGCAGCTCTGGACCATGCAGAAACCAAGACATTATAGTGATGCTACGCACCTAGTTAAATCCTGTTATCCTACAATTATGAAGCCACCTGAAAAGATGTCAGATAACGGTACTGATTTTACCTCTCAGTTGTCCTGCAAATGGAGGGAGGGGTGTTACCCCTCCCTCTCCCATCTTAAGCACCGGAACCTTCCCCTTCAACCACCAAGTTATCAGCACCACCTCAACCCTGAGGATAAAGGATCTAAACCTGCCCTCACCTGATAGAATCACCCCCACACAGACTGTTGTTGTCACAAGTAATCATCAAACCTTCTCTCTTTAGTACCCAGACCTACCACTCAACCCCTCTATGCTTATCTACCTATTGTGCTGCTCCATGGGCTATCCTGCCTGCCCCAGACAGGGATAGCCATCTACCTAACCATTGCAATTATCTATGTTTTACTGTATGATTTATCTTTAACCATCTTTATTCCTAATCCATATGTATTTATATTATGGTTAACTGTATTCTTAATTCCCCCCACCCTTTCCAGGGATGGGGAATCATGATTGCCCAAACTGACTATTGTATATGTATTATAATGCTTTTATGTTATGATCATTTATTCCTATCCATGTAGTTATTGTTTGTTGTATATAGCTTTAGTATCCTTTACACCTTCAATAAAGTGACAACTGAAATAGATGTTGATTCTTGTCTAGTGAATGCTAGAGAAGCGTAGCTTCTCTATAGTAAGGTGTCCACGTCTGTTCACACTGCCGTAGTCTTTATTCGAACTCTGGTGTCTGCCATTTACCCTAGGCGGATACCACAACTTTGGTGACAGCTGTGTGAGATTACGGCGAACCACAAGTGTAGAGCAGACGCGCATCTGAGGCTAAGGTACTCCCAGCAGTGAATCTGGCAAAACTGACGCAAGCAACCTGAATTACCCACCCTGGACAGCAAAGTTTAACTCTGCATCCGGCAGTTGTGGAAGCGAGACAGCGAAATTTGACGAATAACCGCGAGCAGCGCTGATATCTAACGGAGAATTGAGCGCCAAAAGGGCTGAAACAGGCCTGCGGACCGGCTGAAACAAGCCAAATAAGTGTAAACGGCTGAAAATAGGCCAATTTTACTGCAAGAGATAGCAGGATCCGAACCAGTGGCGCTAGCAGGACGGGACATTCCCTGCCGCCATCAGCTGGATTTGGATAAGCGGCGCTAGCAGGACGGGACATTCCCTGCCGCCGATAGGCTGAAACACGCCACATAGCTGCAAGCGGCGCTAGCAGGACGGGACATTCCCTGCCGCCGATAGGCTGAAACACGCCACATAGCTGCAAGCGGCGCTAGCAGGACGGGACATTCCCTGCCGCCGATAGGCTGAAACACGCCACATAGCTGCAAGCTGCGAGCCAACATACGAGTGTAGTGCACCAGAACAGAGAAAAACTACGTCAACTCCGAGTATCCTGAGAAGCTACAACGCAGCCACCCATCTAGAAAAACAGATATTATGTTACATTGCAGGGATTACCACCCTGGTGTTATGGCCAAACAATAGATTTATGAGCAGGGCTTGGCAAACAAATTGTTGTGTTGTGATAAATCTAAGAATAGAACAGGCTTGGATTATTGTGTATTGTGATAACAGCTAAAATTAGAACAGAGTTGGTAAACAAATCTGTTATGCAATTGTGATAAGGACAAAAATAGAAGCTAGATGTAATATAATAAAGACCCTGATATACAATCAAATCACCTCAAGCCTATAGCACAACAACAATACACCCCTTATTCCAAGGGAAAGGGAGGAGCCCCTTTCCATTGAAGGCAAATACAATCAGGGTGATATAATAGATAAGCCTGGGATTAAGAAGAAGAGGCACTATTATACCAGCACACAGTTACCCCCCTCCCTCACAGGGGGAACGGACGGAGTTACCCCCGTCCCCTCACGCGCTTCCCCCCTCCTACCCACACTAGACTAAGTCCGTCTGTAGTGTGGGGCTAGTGATCGGACACACAGAGCGCCATTCACGGGTAGCGCAACAGAGTGCGGAAAATATCATAAATCCAACGGACGAAGCGGACCAATGAGAGAGCGAGTTGAGGGGTGAGAGCGCGTTTTCCCCGTGTGCGCGGATTTGACGGCGCGGACGCGCGTTACAAGGACGGGAGATTCCACGCACACACACACACACACACTCACACCGGAGCGGAGCTACTCCATAGCATACAACAGAGATATTTTTTTAGGAGAAAAACTTGCAAGCTCCTCCCTCCCTGTCTACAGTGTGATAAGGAAAACTAAACCAGTTCCTTAAACCCGCTCAGACCCTCAACATCTCCCAACCCTGCCAACCCTACTTCAAAGCTGAGTGGTTAGTGAAACAAATATATGTATATATAAATACCCAAGTGATAAATAATGTTGTTTTTTGTATCATGGGTACAAGTAAGTGAATACTAACCCCACCACACAACACTGGAAACTGATATGGTAACTGAACGAAAGTACGCCCACCCTGTGGACATAGCCTGACTTGATGCCCCACACTGGGCAGTGGTGGTGTGTACCTGGACCATCGACCTCATAGTTGTGAACTTTATACAGAGGAAGCGTGCTTTTTTTGGAGCAAGGAGGAAAGCTAGCTAGCTCTGGGGATATTCTTATACACGTATATATATATATGGGAGTGTAGCCATATATATATATATATAGCTAGCCTACCTATCCATATATCTACCAGCGGATACGCTCCTAGAGATCTCTGTGGATCCCTAACATATTCCTTTTACCTTTAAGCTAAGATCCGCTGGTTATCACAGAAATCAAGAGCTATACTGGAAAGGAGAACAACTCAGGCTCAACAGTTAAACAAGACGCTGGCACCAACAGACCAACCCCCTGCTACTTATCATGGGGACGCGCCAGCCACAGAAACTCTTGAGCCAGGAGGACCGAGCCTACGGCTACGTGGACTACCACCCTAATTACACAGCTATAGTATTTATATTAGGGGTGAGCCGGCTCGAACCCCCTTGCGGCGCGGCTACTCTACTCTGCTCCTACATCTACAAGATAAGAACTTGGCAGCCCCTAGCCAGACGTGCGGAAATAGAAGACATTCATGATTGGGCATTAACTGTGTGCCTAGGCCTGCTGCTGACACTGTGGTGGACAGAAGTCTTCATTTGGACCAGAACCACCAACATCTGTACCCCACCACTCTCTGCTTCTTCATACACGATACTGCTTCTGTTATTACTCTGGCCTACTGTGTTGAGTACAGTGAACATCAAACACATGCCAGGTCACAGACCCCTGGTCCCTGAGATGCCCTTGTCTGGAAGGGTGACTGAATGTCCGCTGCACCGCTCCTGTTCAGTTGGTGCTCAACGCACGAGAAATAGCAATACTGGACTGGGGATTGCTGAACCTGTAGGTGTCTTCCTGGGGGTGTTGAACGATGCAACTGAGCCTAATGAGAAGGTGACAAGCTTCAGAGACTTAGTGGCCAGCCCCAAGATGGACACTACTACCAGAACTGAGACTTCAAAGGGGCCCAGCCCTAGGGCCAGTACCACCTGTTTCTGGGGTGGAAAGGTCCTCCCTGGCACTGGCCTCACCAATCTGGAGGATGGGGAGCTGTCCCAGGGGAATAGGCTCTTCACCCAGATGCCCGACGCGTACCTGGGGGTGGGGGAGCCGCCACCCAAGCCTCCCTGGGAGCCCCCAGGCATGGAACGACTGGGGACCGGCCTAAGGATGGGGACTGGTGGCCTGCTGCAGTGGAAGACTTTACCCAGCACGGAGGGAGCAGGGTTGACCAGCAGCAGTGAGGCTGTTCCCCCACACTCCAAGACCAGATGCCGCTACTCTGTTGAACCACTGCACATGTCCCAGCCAAGTTCCCCCATGCTGCTGAAGATGGAGGCCCACCAGGATGCAGAGCTCCAACTAGGGAAGTCAATAAGAAGGCCACCCCTTGCCAAAACCAGAACCACCGCAGGGGCTCCCCACCAGCAGCTGACGGAGCCTGGCCGGGACGCAATACCAGCTGGCAACTCTGGCCCAACTCAGGTGGCTACCAACAGTCTGCTGACAGTCCGGAATACAGTTCAGGCTACCATCAGTATGGCATCTTCTGGGCCTTGCTGGTCCACCTGTGGGTATCTGTCCACACACTGGCCACAGGTACCCCCCAGAGATCATAGCCCCCTTTCCGACTGGCACCATCAACAGCCTTTGCTACCAACCACCTGGCATACCCAGAGGCAGGATCCCTCATGTGGAGAAGCACCTGCAGAAGCTAAGGCTGAGGCTGGCCTCGCCACCCAGGGGAGGAGAGCCGCTGTTGGATGGAAGGAACCTGTGTGTATGGGGAGGAGGCTGAATGTAACCAAGGAGCCACCACAAGCAGCCCAGCACCGCCTGACCCCTAGTAGGGGAGACCCTGTTTGTCAGCTGGTGCCCCAACTGGAGGAGGAGAGACCTGGCAGGTTGATACACCCTGGGGAAGCCGGCCTGATGGGACCCAGCTGGACGAAGGGGCGCTGCCGCTTCAACGGCCACACAGCCGCCAAGTGTAGAACCGGTTGGGACCGGGCAATGAAGAAACACCAGGCCGCCCAACAACCTGCATGCAACCAGTCTGCCACCCAGGTCCACCTGGAGGGAGATGCCCAGCCGTCACCCCAACTAGCTGCCGCCGCTGGGGCCGCGGCTACCCAGGAGTCTGAGTCGATGTATGGGACGCCAACCGGCGTCGCCACCTGAGGGAACGAGAGGTGCTTCCCTGCACCACCAAGCTGATGTCTGGGGTGACAACCGTCGCCGCCACCTGTGAAGACTGGGGGGTGCTATCCAGCGCCCCACGCTGGTGCCTGGGGCGACAACCGTCGCCGCCACCGAGAGACCTGGACCCCTGTGAAGACTGGGGGGTGCTATCCAGCGCCCCCACACTGGTGCCTGGGGCGACAACCGTCGCCGCCACCGAGATACCTGGACCCCGGAATGAGCCCGCAGCCCCAGAGGAAGGGGTGACACCCGTCACCCCCAGCCAGCCAGAGCCCCCAGCCAGCAGGGAGAGTCCAGCTGTCCCTCACCCTCAACTGCATCCAGCTGTCTACCTCCCTCAACCAAGCCAGGGTAATTGTATGGCACTGGTGTACCAGGAAGTTTGGGCTGGGCCAAACTTGCCTGCGCCCCCTGCATCTGCCCCAGGAGCCAGGGTATCAGCCATTACCAGCCAAACTGAAGAAGCTTTGACCGCTGCCTGGGGAGTAACACAACTAGATGCGCCAAGTGCCGAGCCTAACCATAGAAGTAGAGGATCCCCAACACTTATGTCTACCCAAGATGGAGACAATGTGCCTGGACCCCTTCAGGCTAGGGGAGGAAATCCGGAGCCTTGTGCCTCCAGTCCACTAGCAGCAGTGTCCGTGGATGGGCCTGTCTCCCAGCCAACTAGAGCAGAGCCACCCTTGCAGATCCAAGACAGCCTCCGGCATAAAGGGTGGACTGCTACCTTTCCCTACCCCGCAGGTCGGACTGCCATGTACCACCCTGCCAATGTCCAGAATGAGCCTGAAGGAGGCCACGCTCCTACAGTATGGCAACCACCACCTGCCCGCGTTGACAGAGACCCTGGAAGCCGAATGAACCTGACCAGCCCCGAGGGCGAAGAAACTGCGCCTGCATCCAGTAGCCAGCCTGCCAGCAGCAAGGTGACCAACACGATGGAGACCACCAGCCCAGTGGAGAAACCTGCAGAGGTGTATACCAGGCAGCTGTTGGTCCAAGCCCCCTCATGTGCTGTGCCACCCCTGGAGGTTGCCAGGGTGGCCTCAGAGGTACACATCCAACGGCCAGAAGATCCAACAGGACCAGCTACTCCAGCAGATATAGCCGATTCCGTTAGACCTGGGGAGGGCTGGAGTCCACCACCGTCCAGCAACTGGTATCCTGGCGGACCCATTCCACAAGGACAACAAACTGAAGGCCGCAACCACTGTCGGAAGTCTGGCGGTGCAGACAACCCCTCCAGCCTTCCGAGGGGAGAGTTGTGGTATGCGGCAGCTCTGGACCATGCAGAAACCAAGACATTATAGTGATGCTACGCACCTAGTTAAATCCTGTTATCCTACAATTATGAAGCCACCTGAAAAGATGTCAGATAACGGTACTGATTTTACCTCTCAGTTGTCCTGCAAATGGAGGGAGGGGTGTTACCCCTCCCTCTCCCATCTTAAGCACCGGAACCTTCCCCTTCAACCACCAAGTTATCAGCACCACCTCAACCCTGAGGATAAAGGATCTAAACCTGCCCTCACCTGATAGAATCACCCCCACACAGACTGTTGTTGTCACAAGTAATCATCAAACCTTCTCTCTTTAGTACCCAGACCTACCACTCAACCCCTCTATGCTTATCTACCTATTGTGCTGCTCCATGGGCTATCCTGCCTGCCCCAGACAGGGATAGCCATCTACCTAACCATTGCAATTATCTATGTTTTACTGTATGATTTATCTTTAACCATCTTTATTCCTAATCCATATGTATTTATATTATGGTTAACTGTATTCTTAATTCCCCCCACCCTTTCCAGGGATGGGGAATCATGATTGCCCAAACTGACTATTGTATATGTATTATAATGCTTTTATGTTATGATCATTTATTCCTATCCATGTAGTTATTGTTTGTTGTATATAGCTTTAGTATCCTTTACACCTTCAATAAAGTGACAACTGAAATAGATGTTGATTCTTGTCTAGTGAATGCTAGAGAAGCGTAGCTTCTCTATAGTAAGGTGTCCACGTCTGTTCACACTGCCGTAGTCTTTATTCGAACTCTGGTGTCTGCCATTTACCCTAGGCGGATACCACACCCTCCCCAAATTTGGTTATAAAGTTTCCCAGGACCTATGAGAGTCTACCATGGAAAAAAGAATCAGTTCAGTGGTTAGCGAGTGTATTATTCCTTTTTAGTGGTCGCCTTAAGGTGGCATAATATTTTTTATTGATAAAACTTCATTATATCCAGCGGCTAATCAGACTGGTATTTGGCGGCTGGCTAGCCTTTGTGAAAAGACTAATCAAGTATATGTATGGAGCAAACTGCTTGTCATAACTTTTACCAGACTTATTCATGTATATATGTTTTTACATTACAAATATTACAAATAGTTGTACAAAATGAAGCACTGGGAAGTTATGTGTGACGTCAAAAAAATGAATTTAAATCCATATATTTTTTAGGAGTTTCGTTTCTCACTTTTCCTCTTGTCCCTCCTATTAGGTGAATGTTATGACGTGTGCCTTTTAAATTCAAGGTTGGTTTTAACATATAATATAAATTTCTGGCCCTATGACATTGAACCAATGTGATCATGAATGGCGGCGTAATAGCGACTATAGATGAAGCTACTACATAGATGAAAACACTATTTTCTCCAAGGATCTTCAGTGATATGACAATGAACGATTCATTGATCTACCACTTAAGGAGGGACATAGGACACTGTACCAAAAGTTTTATAACCACAGTACCACATTTGTGGCACAAAATTATTGGGTACTTTAATTGAATTTTGATTGGTTGGTGTCTAAATTTTTCGAGCAATAATTTTCATTTCATGAGGTAGATTTATTTATAATCATTGGAATTTTTTTTATCATTTTGAGTTGTCCTCCATTGTATTATACCTGTGTACAACTCCAAATATCAAATCTGTAAATTTGGTAGATTTTAATCATTGTTGGAAAAGTTTGTACCAACCAATAATTTTTTTTAAAAGTACCCAAAGTTTTTAGGCACACAAAAAACTTTGGGTACTAATAGAAAGGAGCCTCCATCTTTGATTTTCTCAACAGTGTAAGTATATGACATATACAAGAGAATTGGTATTAAGAAAGCAAGTTAATTAAATCATAGTACAATAGTCCATTTAAAAGCGAAGTTTTTCCATAATTAGGGTCGGCCCGTACGTCCGTACGTCATAGACAGTCCTATCGATTTCAAACTTTGCATGATGATTTCTGTAGTGTTAGTTGCAATTTATAAATCGTAGCAACTCTATAATTGTTACTAGAATGTCCGTACGTCCATTTTGATTTTTAACCTTTTTAACAACTAACTTTTATGTGATAAAATTATCCAATTGT
Organism: Acartia tonsa; assembly: GCF_053477335.1. Taxonomy (NCBI): domain Eukaryota; kingdom Metazoa; phylum Arthropoda; class Copepoda; order Calanoida; family Acartiidae; genus Acartia; species Acartia tonsa. Next base: position 5,417,498 of record NC_137266.1, read on the forward strand.
TCTGATTTTTGAATTACTAATTCCTATAAAAACAAAATACAATATTATATGCGAAGCATCTCTATAATGTCCTAAAAATGTAAGTATGTCTTTATATCCTGTATTTAAGCAGTTTTTCAACAAATTTACTTACAATCTTCAACTTTTAATAATCTATATTCTGATTATTTAGTTCTGACACTCTACTAGTGTTAAGGTCCGTTTGTCTTATTGTTTCTGAGCTTTGCTTTTATGGATGATATCATCCTTGTATTTTTCTTCTTGATAGTTGTGATATTGTAAAAACACATGTTATTTCTTCAGACTAAGGAATAAGTTTTACTTTTATGTAACTTGACATTTTTCTTACTTTTTTTGCCTTACAAATAGTACATATTTATTACATATGTGTATAATATATTATGCATCAGAGCTGTTTCAATATTGAGAATATTTAAGATTAATTAAATTTAACTTGATATATATATTTATATTCAGATACCAGTAGCTACGTCCCTATAGATTTCTGGGGACACTTATGGTGGTTTCAACCCCCCTCCCCCATAATGTTAACCTGAGTTTTAATAAGAAAACTTTTTTTATAAACTTACCGAGTCCTACGTTAAGAAACTACATTGTAAAGGAGAACCATTGCGGTTCATCGGTTAGCAAGATTCTTCAGTACACACAGACATACACAGACACCGAACTCCTATACTCCCTTTTTTAATTTTTAAAAGCAAAGCTTTTCTATAATTAGGGTCGGTCCGTCCGTCCGTCCGTTACAGTTAGCTCTTTTCGTTAATTTGAACAGGTTAGAATTGTCCTATCGATTTCAAACTTTGCATGCTGATTCCTGAAACAGTTAGGTACGACTTAGAAGGCGTCAAAACTCTATAATCATTACCAGAAAGTCCGTATGTCCATTTTAAACATGCTGATTTTTTACTTTCTTGACAATAAATTTTTGGATGTTAAAATTATCCTATTCATCTGATTTTTCAATACTGATTCCTATTACAACAAGGTATAGTGTTATCAGCGAAGCATCTCTATAATCAAGTCCTAAAAACGTCAGCATGTCCTTAAACAGTAAAATGTATTTAATCAGTTTTGCAACAAATTTACTTACAATTTTGTATAGACAGGCATATGCATTAATATTCAGTTTATTCCATTCTTACACTCTACATGTGTTAATGTTCGTTTGTCTTTCCATTTCAGAGCTTCGCTTTTATGAGTGTTGTCATCCTTGTTAT